>NC_089225.1:26294268-26604685 GCF_963924675.1 Phocoena phocoena | reverse complement strand
CTTTGGGTAGTATAGTCATTTTCACAATATTGATTCTTCCAATCAAAGAACATGGTATATCTCTCCATCTGTTGGTATCCATATTTAAGCTATGATATAGCTGCTCCTACTTCTACTCATTTTTAGAATATGCCAAGCTCATTCCTCCTTGGTAGGCTCTGCCCCCAATTCTCCACATGCCTAACAACTTCTTGTCACACTGAGCTCAGTTCAAATATCATCCTCCTCAGAATTCCCTCTGTGATCAGTCACTGAAGTCATTATCCTGTCTTATTTTCTTCCTGATGCTAGCACTGTCTATCTAATTCTACCCTTCTTGAGGAGAGGACTGTGTGAGGGATCATCTTGATCATGGCCAAATATAGTTGTTTCATCACAGAACCATATTTTGTATAAGTAGAGCAGAAAATTTCAAGACAAGTTATTTTTAAATTTCCCTGGCTTCATTTTTGAGCATTTATGGAATATCCTTCATGATTTAGCATTAAGCTGAATTACAGGTAATTTAAGGGAACAAAAACTATCATTGGTATAGACAGTCTAGTTTAGATATAGGTCTAAAAATAACATCCAAGTGATGGGAAGTCAACAAAATCTAATTTTAAGAATTATAGGGATTTGACTACTATATTAGTTTTCTATTTCTGCATAGCAAATTACCCCAAAACTTAGAGGCTTAAAAACAGCAAACATCTATTATCTTACACTTTTTGTGAGTCAGAAATTCAGGGAATGCTAAGCTAGGTGGTTGTCATAGGGTTTCTCATGAGGTTGTAATGAAGATGTTGGTCAGGACTGCAGGCATCCAGTGGCTTCACTGGGACTGGAAGACTGGCTTCCAAGCCCATTCTTGTGATTATTGGCAGTAGACTTCTCTCCTTCCCTACATGGGCCTTGGCACAAGGTTGCTTGTATATCATCATAGCATAGCAGCTGGCTTCCACCCGAGTGAGTGATGCAAAGAGAGAGAGAGCAAAATGGAAGTTATAATACCTTTTATGACTTAGTCTTGGAAATCACACTGTGTCATTTCTACCACATTCTATTTATTTATTTTTTTAACTTTTTATTTTATATTTGAGTATAGGTGATTAACAATGTTGTGTGTGTTTCAGGTGTACAGCAAAGTGATTCAGTAATACATTTACATGTATCTATTCTTTTTCAAGTTCTTTTCCCATTTACATAACAAATGGGATTGTTACATAATATTGAACAGATTTCCCTGTGCTATGCAGTAGGTCCTTGTTGGCTATCCATTTTAAATATAGCAGTGTGTACATGTCAATCCCAAACTCCCTAACTATCCCTCCCCCTGACCCCTCCCCCCTGGTAACCATAAGTTTGTTCTCTAAGTTTGTACCACATTCTGTTTAGTACAAACCAGTCACAAAGAACAGCCCGCATTCAAGTGGAGGAGAATTAAGCTCTACCTTTTGCAAGTGGAGGAGTAAGCTCTACCTTTTGCAAGTGGACACATATTTTTAGATTATCAAAACTACTAACTTTTTATCAGTTTGCTTATGTATTGCTAGTACTGTGCTATTCTCTAGTGTGTGCTCATTATAAGCTGTCACAGAGACATAAACTAAAGTGCAGTCTTTTAGTTCCCTCTGGGAAGCAACTAATATTTGTGGAGTACCTACTACATGTCATTGTACTGGATTCTTAATGTGTGTTGTCTGATTTAATCCCCTGGCCACTTTGTAAACTGGATATTATATTTATTTAATACAAAAGCAGAGGCTTTTATGAAGTAGAACATACTCTAAGTAGGGAGTTAGGCTGAACTAAATGATATACACTGCTTTACTTTGGTATAATCACACTAGAGGCCTTTGATCCAGTTTAGCCACAGACAGGTTTTGTTTGAAACACAAAATACTTTATAATTTAAAAAACATCAGTTTACCGTATTTAGAAATTGGCAGACTTCAAATGAAGTTCAGAAATACTTATTTTGCACTTCTTTGAAACAATAAAGCATTTCTGTATCAAAACAGTCAGCTGAAATTGAGTCTTCTTTTTCAGGGAGATGTATACATTTAAGTCATCATCTAGGTTTGTCATAATCCTTCTTAACAGGTTTTACCTATTTATATTATCTTTCTAATCTTGTGGATGTTTATATTTGCTATTTCTGGCTAGTTAAATATAGCAAATAATTAAAGAAAATTCAAGTACTCAACTTTGTCCATATATAATTTTCAAAAAGTTAAAAACATGATTTGTACAAATATTTAATGAATGTATATTAAGGAATTATTTAGCTCATTAATAAGAGAACCAGCAGGATGGTAAATCTGGTTCAAAGAAGTATAGAAAAGACTGAAGTATTTACCATCAGTGAAAGAAAAAATTCTGAATTAAGATTATAAAATGAGATATAAAACTAGTTAATGTCATAATGGACAGTAAAACTGGGGTTATATTTACTACCTGATGGAAATCATTTGCATCTCTATTAGACAAAAATTTTTTTTAATGTCTTGATCTACACGTTAATATTTAAATTCATAGAGACTGGGACCTAATCAATATTAAATTGTAAATTAAACAAAGGTATATTCCCTAGAGGAACTAAGCAGTCTTTGAAAGGGCCTATTAGACAATGGTTCAGTATGACATTAAACACACATTCAGACATTCCTTTTATAATTTTTCTTAGCAAGATTTTGACTTTGTTCTCAATTATTTTGTGGCATAAACTACTCTACTGAATAATACTTGAAATAATACTTGAGTAGTATTATTTGCTAGAGCTGCCATAACAAAACACCACAGACTGGGTGGCTCAAAAACCAGAAATCTGTTTTCTCATAGTTTTGAAGGCTGGAAGTCCAAGATCAAGGTGCTACAGGTTTGGACTTTCTGAGACCTCTCTCCTTGGCTTGCTGATGGCCTTTCCTCTATGTGCAGGTAGCCCCAGTGTTGTCTCTGTATGTCCTAATCTCTTTTTATAAGGACATCAATAAGTTTGGTTTAGAGCCCACCCTAATGGCCTCATTTTAATATAATCTCTTTAAAGATTTTATTCCCAAATATAGTCACATTTTGAGGTGCTGGGCGTTAGGACTTTAACATATGAATTTGGGGGGAAAACAATTTAGTCTGTAACACTGCGCATATATTACACTGTAGTGAATCAAAAGTGTTTAAGTTCTACATTCACCAATTCTGTTAATTAATTCCTTGCCTTATGATGTGATGAAAAAGCTGATGTAACATTTTTTTATCCAATTATAGATTATCATAAGTATCTTCTTTTTTAAAACTTTAACCTTGAATTTTTAAATTAATTTCCACTGGGTACAACTTTAAGTTTTTACACCTAACATATATTGGGTTTTAAAAAGATAGTTACTTATATTTACATAATACTTTAACAAGTTTCAAAATACTTTCAATATTTTTTCACTGTAATTTAAAAGTTTATCAGTATTGATATTTAGATTATTTTATGATTCAAAGGAAAGTGGTCAATACTTTCAGATGTTGTAGACATGAACAGAAAAGCAAACTTGGCTTTTGGCAAGTAAGAAATTCTGAATGACCATAAAGCAGCTATTTGAAAAGAACAGTGAGGGCAAAATCCTGGGCACTTTTGGTTGAAGAATGAATAAAAGGCAACTAGAGAAACATAATAACAGGAACATATGTAATTTTTTTTCTAGTAACAGTAAAGTAATAAGGGTCTTACTAAAATTTAGAGACAATTTTGTAATGTCGTAAAAATCTCCTAAAATGTTCAAGTTATCTGTCTATCTATCTATCTATCTATCGCTTACTGGAACTCTTTGTTTAATTGCTTTAATTCTCTAATCTCAATAAACATCACATTAAAAGCAGATAGAAACTTCAAATATAGGAAAAGGAAACAATGCCAATTCCCACAGTTACTGTTTGGCTAATTATTAGGTTCTTTAGTGAGACCTTGCCGCTTCAAACTAGGATGTTGTTAACAATACCTATTGTTTCAGTAGCAGAGCATCTTTCTGCAGCCATACAGAGTTGAAAGAAGTTGTGAATGCTGTCAAACGTCTCTTTTGTCTGAATTTACAATTGCATAGACTAAACCAACTGCATGCCTAGCATGAGAGATTGGTCATTGAATGGACTTTGGCATATAATTTATCAGAACCCTAGGTATCTGAAATGGCATTTGAAACAGTGGGTTCTGTTCTCTAGCTGCTATAATAATGCAAAGGGAATAAAAAGCAAAGCTAAGTATACATTTCCACATTTCTAGAGACAGAAAAAGTAGTTCAGAAATTTAAAACTCCTGGCTGCTGAACTGATTCATGTACTTTGTGGAACATTTAAATGCTTATGTTTCCATAAAGACTGTGTAATTCAGAAATGAAACTGTAATTGATAGACTGACAATCTGTATCCAGTGAACTGCAATATCTACTTTTTGCTTGCCCTTGTAGGGACTGATAGAAGTTCCCACAAAATTGCTGCTTTCTCTACCTTGCTTTGACAATATATATATACCATTATGAATACAATGATGGCATATGCATCTATGTTAGTTTTTTATTGAAATAATATCATTTATATAGCAACATGTTACCAAGAATCTTTTGAAGCATAGAGCAAGAAGAGCATTTAGGTTCAGATTACAGAAAGAAACTCTACTTAGTGAATCCTAGATCCATATTAAGTTCAAAAAAGGAGGTATCAAATTATAATTTTCAATAGATAAATATATGACTGTCATAAAATTCAGGAATGAATATAGACCAGAAATTTATGTATGGCATTATTGGGAGAACCAGCCCAATACTGATGATCTAACAGCATTAGTGGAATTGAATGCTTCTAGGCATCTTAAAGAAAAGGAATGTTTAAATGAGATCTGTAGTTAGGTATAAAACTGATCAGTGCCTCACAGGATAAGAGACTAGAATTTTTGGGGTTATCCTTTCTACTAGATAAATGTCAAGAGGTTAGCATGAAATTTCACAGTGTAGTTCTGATCAAATAGAAAATACTCAAGTCAAAAACAGATACAAAGAGCTAACACCTATCCTTCTCAAACTCTTCCAAAATATAGCAGAGGGAGGAACACTCCCAAACTCATTCTACGAGGCCACCATCACCCTGATACCAAAACCAGACAAAGATGTCACAAAGAAAGAAAAGTACAGGCCAATATCACTGATGAACATAGACGCAAAAATCCTCAACAAAATACTAGCAAAGAGAATCCAACAACACATTAAAAGGATCATACACCATGACGAAGTGGGGTTTATCTCAGGAATGCAAGGATTCTTCAGTGTAGGCAAATCAGTCAATGTGATACACCATATTAACAAATTGAAGGAGAAAAACTATATGATCATCTCAATAGATGCAGAAAAAGCTTTTGACAAAATTTGACACCCATTTATGATAAAAACTCTCCAGAGAGTAGGCATAGAGGGAACTTACCTCAAAATAATAAAGGCCATAAATGACAAACCCACAGCCAACATCATTCTCAATGGTGAAAAACTAAACCATTTCCACTAAGATCAGGAACAAGACAAGGTTGCCCACTCTCACCACTCTCACCACTCTTATTCAACATAGTTTTGGAAGTTTTAGCCACAGCAATCAGAGGAGAAAAAGAAATAAAAGGAACAAATTGGAAAAGAAGAAGTAAAACTGTCACTGTTTGCAGATGACATGATACTATACATGGAGAATCCGAAAGATGCTACCAGAAAACTACTAGAGCTAATCTATGAATTTGGTAAAGTAGCAGGATGCAAAATTAATGCACAGAAATCTCTTGCATTCCTATACACTAAAGATGAAAAATATCAAAGAGAAATTAAGGAAACACTCCCATTTACCACTGGAACAAAAAGAATAAGATACCTAGGAATAAACCTACCTAAGGAGACAAAAGACCTGTATACAGAAAACTATAAGACACCGATGAAAGAAATTAAAGATGATACAAACAGGTGGAGAGCTATATACCATGTTCTTAGATTGGAGAAATCAAGATTGTGAAAATGACTATACTACCCATAGCAATCTACAGATTCAATGCGTTCCCTATCAAACTACCACTGGCATTTTGCACAGAACTAGAACAAAAAAATTCACAATTTGTATGGACACACAGAAGACCCAGAATAGCCAAAGCAATCTTGAGAAAGAAAAATGGAGCTGGAGGAATCAGGCTCCCTGACTTCAGACTGTACTACAAAGCTACAATAATCAAGACAGTATGGTACTGGACAAAAACAGAAATATAGATCAATGGAACAGGATAGAAAGCCCAGAGATAAACCCACGCACGTATGGTCACTTTATCTTTGATAAAGGAGGCAAGAATATACAATGGAGAAAGGACAGCCTCTTCAATAAGTGGTGCTGGGAAAACTGGACAGGTACATGTAAAAGAATGAAATTAGGACACTTCCTAACACCATACACAAAAATAAACTCAAAATGGATTAAAGACCTAAATGTAAGGCCAGACACTATAAACCTCTTAGAGGAAAACATAGGCAGAACACTCTGTGACATAAATGACAGCAAGATACTTTTTGACCCACCTCCTAGAGAAATGAAAATAAAAATAAACAAATGGGACCTAGTGAAACTTCAAAGCTTTTGCACAGCAAAGGAAACCGTAAGAAGATGAAAAGACAACCCTCTGAATGGGAGAAAATATTTACAAATGAAGAAGCTGACAAAGGTTTAATCTCCAAAATATACAAGCAGCTCATGCAACTCAGTATCACAAAAACAAAAAACCCAATCCAGAAACGGGCAGAAGACCTAAATAGACATTTCTCCAAAGAAGATAAACAGATTGCCAACAAACACATGAAAGGATGCTCAACATCACTAATCATTAGAGAAATGCAAATCAAAACTACAGTGAGGTATCACCTCACACCAGTCAGAATGGCCATCATCAAAAAATCTATAAACAATAAATGCTGGAGAGAGTGTGGAGAAAAGGTACCCCTCTTGCACTGTTGGTGGAAATGTAAATTGATACAGCCACTATTGAGAACAGTATGGAGGTTCCTTAAAAAACTACAAATAGAACTACCATATGACCCAGCAATCCCACTACTGGGCATATACCCTGAGAAAACCATAATTCAAAAAGTCTTGTACCACAGTGTTCATTGCAACACTGTTTACAGAAGCCAGGACATGGAAGCAACCTAAGTGTCCATCAACAGATGAATGGATAAAGAAGATGTGGCACATATTGACTTACTTGTAGTGAAGTGGATGGACCTAGAGTGTATCATACAGAGTGAAGTAAGTCAGAGAAAGAAAAACAAATACCGTATGCTAACACATATATATAGAATCTACAAAAAAAAAAAAAAAAAAAGGTTCTGATGAACGTTGGCGCAGGATAGGAATAAAGACGCAGATGTAGAGAATGGACTTGAGGACACAGGGAGGGGGAAGGGTAAGCTAGGATGAAGTGAGAGAGTAGCAATTGAAGTATATACACTACCAAATGTAAAATAGATAGCTAGTCGGAAGCTACATTGCATGGGGAGATCAACTTGGTGCTTTGTGACCACCTAGAGAGGTGGGATAGGGAGGGTGGGAGGGAGACGCAACAGGGAGGGGATGTGGGGATATATGTATACATATAGCTGATTCACTTTGTTATACAGCAGAAACTAACACAACATTGTAAAGCAATTATACTCCAATAAAGATGTTTAAAAAAAAACAAAAACAGATACATTCTTCTAGAGTTGCACCATCCATCTCAGTCACTAGCTTCCTCATTTTTTTAAAATTTAAATTAATTAAAGTGAAATTCAATAAAGGTTTGGTTTTTCAGTCACACTAGCCACATTTTAAATGCTCACTAGACACAGTTAGTCGTTATTTTCTTGTACAGCATAGATAATAGAATATTTCCAATGTTGAAGAAAGTAGTATTCACAGTGCTCTTCTAGAGAATTAATCAATCTTTGAACAATCCTGTTTTACATTGCCTACATATGCCATTAAAAGAACATGTTCCTCCTTTTGCTTTATTTCCAAATATTGGATACTTTTTGTAAATAAAGGTATTTACAGCTCTCCTTTTCTACTTCTCCTGTTTTGTTTTGTTTTTTTAAATAGGAGAGGATCTGAAAATAAGGGTTTACCTTAGTTCACAAAAAGTATTTACTCCTCTTGCTACTAAAGCATTTAGCTGTGTCACTGAACCACTTATGCCCATGGGGTTAAATGAACTATTTGGACAAATGCAAAAACTAGGAGAAATATTTTATTGTAAATACGTATTCTTTAGGATTTAGAAACTCCTCGTCCTTTTATCTAGGTCATCCTCAGTCCTTAGATAGCAAGAAGAAGGGTATCAAGAGGTAGTCATTATTTTACAGAATAACTACTTACTTACTTTGGCATAGCAAGAAATTATCCTTGCAGGTTTTTTTGGTTTTTTTTTTTAATCATAAAACTACCTGTACTTTTGAAATATCCTCTGTGGTGGTTTGGGCAGACTTATGTACTCTTTGGCTTATGATACTAGATTCGCACCTGTGATTCAGTGATTTTGTGTGTGTGTTTTTCAGATGTGCAACAAATGGCGATTGACTGGCTCACCAGAAATCTCTATTTTGTGGACCATGTCAGTGACCGGATCTTTGTGTGTGATTACAACGGATCTGTGTGTGTCACCCTGATTGACCTGGAACTTCATAATCCTAAGGCAATAGCAGTAGATCCAATAGCAGGGTAAGAAATTCTTCTTTATAGCGTTTGATCGGAAATAATTTCCGTTTAAAAAAATCAGAGTCTGACAAGAGTTGTGGAATATAAGACGACAGGCTCATAAAATGTTTTTAATGTTTATTTGAGCAGTTGCATTGCAGTAAGGAAAAAAGAAGTTGTAATCTACCATCAGAAGGTGGGGCATACCAATTCCTTAACACATCAGTATTGCAGGGCTAACCTAAGACACGGATAACCCACTACTCTTCCAGAATTGCTTTGGGGTTGCCAGAGAAGACCCTCAGCATAGTTTTAAGTTAAAGAGAGGAGACTTAAGTTATTTAGCAGTGGACCTTGTGGTTAGCAGGCTTCAAAAATACTACCTGAAAGATGGACTATTAACAAACTTAGCTCCAACACAACATTTAGGATTTATGAAAGGGGCATAATACATGTCCAAGGGTACTAGGATAACATTAAGGTCGTCTTTGTTAGTTGAAACCATTTTTTTCCCTCTAACTGCTGATGTGTAAACACTATATTACTATAGAGCTACAGAATTAATCATGAGAATCCATCTTCACTTTTTCTTTGACTTTCCAATTTTGCAAGCCACTCTATTGGTTAAAAAGAGACCTTATTTTATCTGAACTTCTTTTAGCTAATAGGCTCATTCATCTTTTTTTAATATTTCATAATTTTTCAAAATATAGGTACACATGTTTAAATTCCCAATAACTCTGTTCATATAATTAGAAAATTAATATAGGAATTATGCTTTAGTTTTACAAACACTATGGTATTGTATAAAGTTCTATAAAGCCATGTTTTTTTACCAGTAACTATTGGGAAAGGATACTTTCAAATTAATGACATAGTGTAAAACTTTAGTTGGAAGAGCTGGTGCTTTTTTCAGATGTAGGTTGTAGCAAAGATCTGAAAACGAAAATATTATCCTTGTTATTGTTTTAATCGTCCCCAAGCAGTTCAGGCTGAAATGTCTGATGGAACATATCCTAAACTGCCATAAGTCCCCATTCAACAAATGGGAAAATATTTACTGAAGAAACAGCTGTCATCCATATGTGGACTTTTGTCACTCTTAAAGTCTGATTGAATATTAAGATGCATCATCACAATGGTTCTGATTTTGACAAGAACAGCTTGCACGTAAGAGCTTTGCTAGGAAGGCTGTGTAATATAATTCTTGAATGTAGCTCTATTTGTATTTGTAGCAGATGGTTACTTGACTCAATCTGACTGCAGTGATGCTTCAAAAGACATGAGTAAGAGAAGTTGTATTTAAACTGATTTGTTTGGGTGTTGGTTAAGTGTAGTAAGGAAGAACTGGAAAATTACAAATGTGCTAACAACATTCTTTTGACATTCTGTTTAGAAATATATTTGCTTGCGTGTTTTTCCCTGGATGTGCTAACTGAATTTAAAATTAGCCTTTAGATAGTCTTATCTATCAGAAATGTTGAGGTGAAGCTATTGTGTTTCTCCTGTTTTTATACCACTCTTATCCTTCCCCATTCTTTTTTTAAAAAAAAAAATTATGTATTTATTTGGCAGTGCCGAGTCTTAACTGCGGCATGTGGGATCTAGTTACCTCACCGGGGATCGAACACAGGCCCCCAGCATGGGGAGCTTAGCCACTGAACCACCAGGGAAGTCCCAGTCTTTCCCCATTTTTAAAAACAAAGATCCAGAGACCCTTTTCAAATAAAACTGCCAACCTGAAATATAATATATGTGACACCATCTCCCTTTCTGAAAAGCAACATGTTTTATGTTCTCAAGCTTCCTATTTCTCCCTGTCATTACATGAAAGAACCATATTTTGTCATTTTTGTCAAAGGAATTAGGAGTAGAAAACCCTCACACTGTTTGTGCTTATTCTCTGCTGGATTCCTTTGGGCCCTGGATTCCTTTACTGTTTAAGTGTAATTTTGTCATGTATCATTTATCACAATAGGTTCTTTGGAATTTTTTTGTTTGAGTTTGCTCTGTCTCTCTATCACTGTTTTTCAATCCTGAATTCTACGAATCAGAGGGGGAAAAGCTCTGCTCTTTTATAAATATAATCCCATTTGTAATAGGACACTTTTAAAAAATATTTATTTTTCTCTTAGTACTGTATCAGAAATTTGGCTAGGGTTAATGTGATGCTATCTAGGGAAGGAACAGCAGGTTTTTTCTTTTCTTTTTTTTTTCCTTTAACTTCTACTTTTGGGAGTTCAAGGGTAATTTGAATAGTTGAGGTTAGAACAACTCTGCATGCATGACCTACTGAAGGGGACATGCACCACCAGTGAAATTTCTCCCACCTTTTCCTAATCATCTGAGGTATATTTCTTTGGCTCTGTCTGTTATAACTTCAGTTCAGAAAACAGCAGAATGTCTTAAAAGTCTGACTCGACTCTTAGAGCTTGACCTCAATAGGTATGGAAATGGCTGGAGATTTGCCTTACCTCCCCACAGGCCGCATTGAAAAAAAATATTTTTTACTTTGGTGTACTTTTTTTCTCAACCTCCTATTCCCTTTTTTATCTAAGAAGTTTTACAATATTATCATTATTATCATTCTAAATTTTTTAAATTTATTTTTTGCTTATCCACAGGTTGCATATAGATTAGTAATTTTCTCTAGACTATCAATATGACTTGGGCCAGGCTCCAATCCAAATTTGCCAGGAAGAGATTGTTTATAAACATTTTTTATTCATTTTCTTTGTTTTCGTGATGTTGCTATTGACTCATTAATTCAGGCTATTTTTCTGGAGATACTTGTTGAGACTTTCTTCATTTCAAATTTTAGCAATAGTTTCTTCCAGTGGTTTCTTGAAGAAATTTCTAAAATTATTTCTATACAGTCATTAGAGTTTGAAGGTAGCATAGAGATTATAGTCCAACCGGTATCAAAAATAGCTTTTCTGGTAGTTGTTATTAGAGCTCTGCTTGTTTAATGATTATGAATTTAATCTGATGTCACTCTCCCTAGGATCAAATCCTGCCTAGTTACTAGCTGTGTGATGTTGGATGCCTCTTTGTATCTTTATTTTCTTACCTTAAAAATATGAATAGTGATAATCCACTAAAGGGCTGTTGTGAGGATTAAATAATGCCAAACATATAAAACACTTTAATACTTTTTGAGTTGTAGAATATGTGAAGTTCTCTTTTTCATGTTGCCTCAAAAATAACTACTAATCTTTCCAACACTTACAATACTGTTGTGAATTGAGTGATGAGACCAATATTCCACCTCATTAAAGATGATCTTTTCATTTCCAGCCCAATTCTCTTTCTACTACCAATGCTCCTTAAATGGCTTACTTCATATAGACTAAATCTATTATATAATCAAGTAAAAGGAGAGGAAATGAGAAAATAAAGTGATATGACCTGGGAGTAAAGATGAAATGTATATGTGATGCTGGAGGATAAAACGTACAGAGTAACTGTAGGTATAGGGAAGAAAGTAGCAGAGGAAACCATTTTCATAATTTATGTTGTGAAAGATATGTTTGGATTACCTTCAAGGTCTTTCAAAAGATAAAGGTAAAGAATAAAATCCCTTCACAGTTACCTTTGTCGGTTGAACTGTAGTTTTAAATACGAAATTTTTTCAGTAATAAACCATATAGTCTTTGAGTCTGATGAGGGTTGTAACTGAGGACAGGAGTGGAACTAGTATACAATTTTGGTTCTAGGGTGTGGCTCTAAGTTTCCTATTAAATTAAAACCATCACACTAAACTTGATACAAGAATACATTTCACCATAATTATCAAATCGTTACAACACTATTGCAAAAGAGAAGATCAGTTAATCCTAAGGATGAAAAATATTAGAAAAACAGTCAAATTGAAGAGATATTTTTAGGGATGGAGTTAGATTTGAAAATTTGAGGAAAATATTTTGGGGGACTTGAGGTACCATGTATAGAACTCATATTCAGTAAAGTTATGTGAGATGGCCAAATTGAGGGAGAAGGGAAGTCCCCCATATCATGTGAAACAGCAGAAATTGACTATGTTCCAAATACTATGTATACCCTTTTTCTATGTAGGATGGACTTTTGACTTGTTGAGAATGAATGGCAGAGTGATCTGTAGGATTTGTGAATCCATGACCGCATGTCAGTATTAAGGGGAAAAATGTGTTGTCTTTGTTTTCTATAAAAGCAGTCCATCTGCCAGGAGGCAGAGGAGGACTGAAACTTAAGTCTCAGAAGTTGAATTCACACAGGAGTGATTGACAGTATTTAATAGGTAATAAACCCTTTCTTAACACCCACCTGGATCCCCACTGTTGGTGAAACTAGTCATGGCTGAGAAATTAAAAATAGAATCAAAGTTAACAGCTATCAGGGAGTAGCACTGATTAATGAAATTCTAATCTGAGATGCTGTGTGAATGTTGGAAGCTAGAAAATGAAGTAGGTCTGCCTATGACCATGAAAGAAGTTTTGTAACAAGGGGAACCTTGGGATAGATACCAAATTTTTCACATCCATGAGGTGGCCCGTAGAGCCAGCCCAGGTTCCAAGTTACAGCCTGCACTCACTAGGCACTTGCAGTAGGACAGTAGGATAGTTGCAGAGTTTTGGCTATTAAATCCGTCAGGCTACAGCAGTTCCCCTTTATCCACAGTTTTGCTTTCTGTGGTTTTAGTTACTTGTGGTCAACCATGGTCCAGAGCTATGAAAAAATTCCATAAATAACTAAATTGTGAGTGTTAAATGACTCAGTGTTCTGAGTAGCGTAGTGCCATCCAGGTCTGTCCCTGCTGAGATGTAATCATCCCTTTGTCCGGTGTACCCTGATCATTAGTCATTTAGTAGTCTACGTTATCAGATCCACTGTTACAGTATCTCAGTGCTTGTGTTCAAGTAACCCTTATTTTACTTAATAATGGCCCCAAAGCACCAAAGCAGTGATGCTGAATTTGGATAAGCAAAAGAGAAGCCATAAAGTCCTTTCTTTAAATGAAAAGGTGAAAGTTCTCAACTTAATACGAAAAGAAAAAGAAAAATGCCAAGGTGCTAAAATGTATGGCAAGAACAAATCTTCTATCCATGAAATTGTGAAGACAGAAAAAGAAATTCATGCTAGTTTTGCTGTTATGCCTGAAACTGCAAAAGTTATGACTGTGGTGCATAAACGGTTAGTTAAGATAGAAAAGACATTATATTTATACAATAAGATATTTTGAGAGAGAGAGACCACAGTCACAAAACTTTCATTACAGTATTATGTAATATATTGTTCTATTTTATTGTTGTTAATCTCTTACTGTGGCTAATTTATAAATTAAACTTTACCATATGTATGTATGTGTAGGAAACACATACAGTCAGCCCTCCATATCTGCAGGTTTTGTGTCTATGGGTTTTATATCCAAGGATTCAACTAACCGTGGACCCACATCTATGGATTCAACTTGAAATTTCACCCCATGGTTGGTTGAAACCATGGATATGGAGGGCTGACTATATTTATTGTAGTACTCAATCTTATGTAAGAGAGTGGATTTTGGTATCCACGGGGGCTTCCGGAACCTATCTCCCATAAATACTGAGGGACAGCTATGTATATATATGGTTTGGTACTATCCATGATTTCAGGCATTCACTGGAGGTCCTGGAATGTATCCCCCATGGGTAAGGCAGTACTATTGTACACTGTAGGCAAATTAAAGCTACAGATTGCACCCCTACAACTAACCACTATCTACTGATTTGAGGATTCAGATGAATCTGAAGTTTCTATGAGTTTGAACATTAGGAAGTATCTAAAGATATCCCCCTATGTATTGTTTTCTCCTCTTGGAAGTATCAGTCTTGGAGGGTTGGAGGCTCATCTACATTCGTGACTGCCCCTAATCTTTTGAAATTAATATTCATGTTGTGATATGTTGCAAATTGTGGGTCCTGACGTTTTAAGGAAGAACTACCTTCTACACATACCCACATACCTGCACACAGAAAGATTATCTATATCTAGATAGATAGGTTCGATAGATAGATATTTCCTGTATCCTTCACCACTGCAATATAGCCATGTCTCATTCCCACAATCAGATGCAGCTCCCTATTGCTCAAGGAGAGAGATGTTTCTTGAAGATAATGTAAACTTAGTTTCTCTCAATATCTTCTTGTATATTCTTCTTCATTAGAAGAAAACTCAGAAAAACATGGAGACATTTTAATAGCTCCGGTAATCATTCTTCCGAATTTCTGTATTGCCCTGCTATAATTTCCCTTTTGTGCATCTTGAATTTAAACTGTTTTTTCTTTTTTAAAGATTTAGGAACAAAATGAACTGCTAAAAGTATATTTTGGTCTGTTAATTTATTTTTGAGACCATCTTGGTCCTGAAGATGGTAGTAGTACTCAGGTGGGCAGACCTCCAAATTCATTTATACGTAAGAGAATGCCAAGGAAGTTACTTGTCCTCTTCTCCTTATACTCAGTGGGTGATAAATGCAGTACAATGAAAACAATCTTAGTCTTATAAATTTGTATTAATTATTTCAAAAATTTTACCTATGTGTTTTCTTACCTGTATCAAAATTCAAGTGGATATCATTATAGCACTAGCTATATTTCTATCTTTTTATTTATCTATAAGCTATCTAAATATCTATGTGCGTATTTCCCATTTTATACTACTACTCCCTTCTCTGTGTGATTCTAACAATCTTGGATTTAGAATAGAGAATTATCTAAGAAATTGGCATCTACCTATTTTAGGCCAAATTACTAAGTGCCTTAGGGGTTATCACCTGCCACTTTTCAATCCAAAGTTCCTTTCAGAAGTTACCGATGTGAAAAGGCAAGGCAACATGAATATACAGTTATGTGTTTCACGGTCCGCACTATTTTGACTGAAGTTAGTGGTTCAGAGGCACATCCAAAAGTAGAAATCCATATGAACTGTCTTTTATATGAGTTAATTTTTTTCTTCTCATTAATTAATTTTCTCTAGGTTCAACCTCTTTCCAAATTCCTCCACAGACATTTTCTCAAGTGGAGGTTTATGTATGGCATTGCCTTTAATTACTGTCTCCTTCAGTTACAAATGATTATTCTATTATATTATAATTAGCCTGGGAATATGGAAGAACAACTAGGAGTGACTTATTATGTTCAGTACAGCCTTTACTGGAACCTTAACCCACATCGATTTAACTCCCACTGTGTGTTCGTGAATCATATCGTTCACAATGTCAAAATAATGCAGAACATTCTACATCTCTGTTCTTTTTGCTGTTCTCTCTCTGTCTCTTTTTTTTTAATCTATAAGTTTTCAGTGTTTGTTAAACTTATCTCTAAATTACTGAGTTTAAGAATTTATTTCTAGTAATTATACTTAATGTCTTCCCAGCCTTCTAGCCACTCCCTATTAAAGACATATCTTCTCTGAATTCTCACTGATTAGTGCTGACCACTCAAATAGATAAAGTAACAGAAAAGCTGTACACAGACTAAATTGTGAAGGGATTTATTATTTCACCTAAAAATCTAGATTTAGGACAGTCCCTGGTTTGGTTAATTTATTGACTCAACAATAGCGTTAACCACCTGGGTTCCTCCTACCTCTTTATTCTGTGATGTTATCTTTAGTGTGTGCTTTTCAAATTAATACCTCTATGGTCATAAGACGGCTACTGAAGTTTCAGGGATCCCATGTAGAAACATGGATTCAGTTAAAATAACAGCATTATTTCTTCCTTGGATATAGAAGAGCTCCCAAAGCAGATACTCCCTCGTGTCTTCTTGGTCACAGCTGGGTACGTGCCAACCTAAATGAGACAGCAATAGACAATTTTTACCATCTGCACATGAAAGACAGTGCGACATGGGAGTGAATATATGATAACGTAGAATAATGAAAAATGGATTATGAACCAACATCATCTTCTACAGACACTGTATTATGATAGTCCTTTCTCATGTGCAGCCCTTTGTTCTTCTCAGGCACTGAGGGACCTCTTTTCACTTAGCTAAACCTGTTTGGAATACGTACAAATATTATTTTCCAACCCTTCATTTCAGCTTCTCTGAGAGTTCCTCCATTTCCTTTTAGCCCAGATTGTTAAAACTCTTTCTGAGGACTATTTTTCTTATCCCTTTTCAAGGCAAATTACAGTTGATTTTTGTTTCTTTGCTTTCTGTAACTTTTTCTATAATACTGAGAAGAGGCTAGGGTGGGGACACTGTGGATAGCACTCCACTATGTCTTTAAAGATATAGTTTAAGAAGCTGATGGGAGCTTTTATTCTATCAGATTTTCTAACACTTTTGCAAGCTATGTGAACATTTCTAAGCCACTGGGGTAATATTAAGTAAATTATTGTTTCACTTATAAAATGATTCTACGGTGGCACGAAAGCTTTCTTACTCTCTGCCCAAGAGTAGTTTACCTACTGGAAGAAATTGTGCTGTTACTAGAAAAGAATAATTTTATATTTTCAATTAGTTAAAATTTATTTCTAATTGTTTGCTACATGCAAAGTTCTATGAAAACAAGAGGTAGTAATAAGCCAGTGTTACTGCTTTTGAAAATAAATGGACAACTTTCCTGTAGCACTCAGGTTTGATCAGGGCATCAAAGATAATGATATAATCTATTCTCTTATGGAGCTTGGAGTATAGCAGAGTTATGCATCAAATATCAACTATTACAATCAGGAGCTACGGCTACTATAGCTTACCCCTCAAACTTATAGATAATACACAAAATATTAAGCAGTAATTTATTTGTCATTTCTGAGATAAATAATGGATTGGGCATAAATGTTACTAAAAAATATTTTTTTGAGAGAATCTTGGTTTGTAAACACCACAAAGGAAAGGACAAAATTTAAAAACAATAAAATAAGTACTTGAACACATAACATAAATTCAGGATTTTACTATATACATTATAATCACATTAAACTAAAAAAAAAAAAAAAAAAACAGGAACAAAAAGTAAAAACAACATTCAGCTTTTATACTGAGTTAAATTTTGTTCTGCCTAACTGCTGAGGCTTGCACGATATTGAACCAAATTTGATATTTTCCCTTGAGCCAGACTGTCAGTGGTTTGATTTGGGAGAAATTAACCTGGCTTTTAGGGTCAAAGTGAATGTTTCCCAATGTCAAGTGATTTTTACTCAACATTTTTTTTTTTTTAATCATGCAAAGGGAAAAGGCAAATCTTGAGAGTCTTTGGTATTCTTTCGGTTTTAGTTAGATAATTGTCTTTGTTAGCACTTGTAAAAATTGTGCTTAGGCAGGGGACATCACACTTCCTGATTACAAGCTACAGTCATCAAAAGATCATGGTAATGGAATAAAAATAGACACATAGACCAATGGGACAGAATTGAGAGCCCAGAAATAAACCCAAGCGTATACTACGGTCAACTGATATTTTTGACAAGGGAGCCAAGAGTACTTAATGGAGAAGAGATAATCTCTTCGATAAATAGTGCTAGGATAATTGGCTATTCATATGTAAACTAATGAGGCTGGACCCATATCTTATATAACTCACAAAAATTAACTCAAAATGCATTAAAGACTTAAATGTAAGACCTGAAACCATGAAATTCCTAAAAGAAAACATAGGAACAAAACTTCTTGACATGGGTCTTGGCAATCAATTTTTTAATATGACACCTAAAGCACAAGCAACAAAATAAAAAATAAACAAGTGGAAGTACATCAAACTTAAAAGTTCCTAAATAGTAAAAGAAACCATCAACACAGTGAAAAGACAACCTACAGAATGAGAAAAAAAATTTTGCAAACAATATATATAAGTGGTTAATATCCAAAAATATATAAATAACTCATACAACTCAATAGCAGAAAAACCAACCCAATTCAAAAATGGGCAAAGGACATTCAGTTGCTTGCCCATGACAACACCATAGGATGAAAGTGGGAGCATACATTTCCAATGAATACTTTGCCATCTCAGCCAAAGTCTTCTCTTCTGTTACCAAATAACCATATGCATTCTTCTTCCCATACATAGAATCCACCACAATTAAGTCAAAGTAGAGGATCTGTAGGTGATGTGCAGTCCTCTCTATCGAGTCCTTTTGTTGCTCCTTGTTGTACAGCAAAGTATGAAGCAAAAGACAAGTTATATAAATTGATGGACCAATGATAAAATGGCAAAAAAAATCCATTTAGAAGGAAGCAGACAGTAGTCATTGGGACAGAGCAGTAATGGAGTCTGCCAGGCAAGTAAAGTGAAGACCTTCTGTTTCAGGGAAAACTTCTTTTCCCTGAAACACTTCCCCTTGTCTATTGTTCTTTATCTATGCTTCCACTGGGAGGTTCTTTCTAGTCTGCTGTGCTGAATACTACATCTAAAGTTGGCATTGGGAAATATCCTCTCCCTTGGGGGAATTTCACAGATTGTTTGTTGTTCCTTTCAAGTTGCTTTAAGGTTTGAAGAGACAAAGGACCTTGTAAGCTAGGCTCTTGGCTTTTGAATTTACAAATTCCCTTGAAAATTAGTAGATATTTTTATTTCTTTGCTTCCCATTACTTCTGTATACCAATAACCACACTTGATTATAGTTTAGAAATAATTATCAAATTATTTCTTTCCACCTCACTTTCTTGGTTTTCTCTTTCAGCATATTGGCCTCACTTTGAGGCCTGAAAACAATGATTCAGTGGGGAACAAATACCTTTTGTCTGAAGGATAAATTCCTTCAGAAGGAATTTGAGAAGTCTTAATTGGCTTTTGTTGCTCAAAGCCATTTGCAATATTTTTTCTTACTATTTAGGTTCTAGAAGCAATTGGCTTTTCTAAACCTGGGAGACCCCAGTTTTGGCTTCCCTTTCATTTTTTGCTATCAAACAGGCAATTCTAACTTAGACTCTTTTTTTTTTTTTTTGGTAATATCTTACCCAAAAAAGCATGCAGTGACTAATACAACTATTATTATACTTTTAAACTTCTTCCTTTAAACCCGCAATGCTCAATAAGCACTCATTTTTCCTTCCAAGATATTCTCCAAGATTTTACAAAGGACATTTTTAGTCAAGTATTTTAACCTTGAGTATTTTCAGCCCTGAACAATTAACCCTGCTGCTGCTGCCTTACCATTAAGCCAATGTTATACAGTCTAGATTCTTTTTTTTTTTTTTTTTTTTTGCGGTACGCGGGCCTCTCACTGTTGGGGCCTCTCACTGTTGTGGCCTCTCCCGTTGCGGAGCACAGGCTCCGGACGTGCAGGCTCAGCGGCCATGGCTCACGGGCCCAGCTGCTCCGCGGCATGTGGGATCTTCCCGGACCGGGGCACGAACCCGTGTCCCCCGCATCGGCAGGCGGACTCTCAACCACTGCGCCACCAGGGAAGCCCCTGCAGTCTAGATTCTTATTAAAGTAGTTCTATACTTGTGGTAACAACTTCTGAATTTCTTGTGGTAAAACTTGGTACTATAAATTTCAGTGGATAGCACAATAGAAATGTGTTTCTTGTTTTATTGCTCAAGTTAGAGTCCAGTGTTCCTATTTATTAGGCAGCTTTTCTCCATGTGTTGATTCAGGAGGTTCCTTTTGTTTTGTGGTTTCTACATCCTTCAGAGCCTCAGAATCTTCTGATTTTTGATGGGAGAGGAAAGGCACATCTGCTGTTTTAAAACTGAAAGTGACATCTAGTCATTTAATCACATCTGGATGCAAGGGGGCTACATAACATGGTTTCTAGCTGAGAAGTTGTCAACCACTTAAGGTTTTGGAAATGGGGGTGGGTATGAGTATCTGGTTGACAGATGACTGTCTCTGCCATTGTAATCACTATGTGATTCCATAATATATATGTATATATATTATATGTATATTATATATATATTGTTTTCTGGTTACTGAAACAAATGTAGATCAGGTTAGCATTTCAAAGCCTTTGTTTCTGAAAAGTATTTTAAATTGAGTGGGTTCATCTTTTTCCAAAGTGTTTTATATTCCCCTGAATGCTCAGAATTTAGGTTTATCACTTTATAAATGAGTCATTTTTATTAAATTCATCTTTCCTCTTGAGACATTCACAAATATAAATCATCTATTAAAAATTTGCCTGACTGATATATAATCAGAGAAACAAGTAGATTATACCCTGGTCAATGAGTGAAATAATAGGCATCTCTATATTGGAAAAATTTCACTAAATAACTGGTTCCATATTCCTAGAACCTAAGCACCCTCTTCTCAGAAAGAGCTAGAAATACCGTGAGATTTTATTTTCACTCTTTTCAGACATCAGAACGAGTCTTCTTCCTCTATTTGTGTTTCTTAAGATCTCACTACTACTCCCAACCCATGGAAGGTCTTGTCTTTCCAGACTGAGTGTCTTAGATTTTATCTGATACACACTAGGCTATTATTTATCCTTTTTGTTTGTTTATTTTGGTGCATACTCTGAATAAATGTAATGTTTGTAGAAATTCAACCCGAGAATGGAGGGCAAAATGAAGTATTGATGAGGGTAACACTAGAGGTAGAAGAGAAAAAGAAGGCAGTTGAATAGTATAAATATAGTATTATAAGGTTCAGTACATTTTAGAATACTTTTGACACTAGAAATCCTAACTCCAGCTGGCTTAAATAAGTTAATTTGTTTTCTCACTAAAGAGGAAGGCCAGAGGGTAATTCCCTGGCAGTCCAGTGGTTGGGATTCCACACTTTCACTGCCAAGGGCCCAGGTTCACAGTTCCTGGTTGAGGAACTAAGATCCCCCAAGCCATGTAGCATGGCCAAAAAAAAAAAGAGGAAGGCCAGAGAAGAGCAAACTTGGTTACATCTAGACTTGGTTGAGTTGATGCCTAAACATCATCAGAAAGCCACATCTCTTCCATTATGTCTGCTTTGCCATCCACAGCTACACCCCAGTTCCTTTTCCCTCATGGTCACAAGGTTGCTGCCAGCAGCAACTAAGGAAAAATTGCTTCCTTATTCTCATGCAGCAAAAAAAGAGAAAGAAACCTGGCCCTAAATATGGACTAAAAATCCATTACTTCATTCTGAATGGCTACATAAGGTTGCTTTCTTATACCTGGAGCAGTATTGATGGCTGGGGGAATCACATATGCTCTTTGGATTTGTATTAATCAGGATTCACCCCAAGATCTGAAAGTGGGTTCAATTTCCCCTGAGTCGTGTGGACTTTGGTAGTGATGGGGATATGAGGAATGATGACTATCTGATCATAATCAAGTTTCTGTTGGGAGAAAAAAAAACTGGAAAAAAGCAAAACAGATAATTTCAGTGAGAATGGAACAGAGATGTATGTATTCAATGTCATGGGAATATTTGCTGTGGAATGCAAATTTTACTCTATTTGAGAGTAAAATTGTATTTTTCCTGATGGATATTTTAAGGTTCTTTATCAAAGCCCTGTGAATATTAGATAAGGATGGCAATGGAGATGATAGTGATGATGATGATGACAAAAATGGCAGTCAAAACTGCATCAGTAACATCAGTGAAGGTGATACTCACTTTACCAAGGCAGTTATTGAAACTGTGGCTAGCAAGTGTGTATTTTGATCTTGAAGTTTGCTAAATTTAAAGAGAAAGTCCTAGTTTATTCCATGGGGAAAGAAACTGTCAAGATCTTTAGTGACTTCCCAATAAATAAGAGAGACAAAAGTTTAGGTGATTGGTGATAAGGCAATTCCTAGTTAGACTAGCTGCTGGACACTCTGCCTTCTTTTAGATTTTCTTACTCTTTGATCTGTATATGTTTCTATCATTCAGACAAGTAACTGAACTGAATAAACAGATACATGGTAATACATAAATTCAAGTTCACTTAATAAAGAAAAAAATGTAAGCCATGACTGTTTTTTTTAATTAATTTTTTATAGAGTTATTTCATGTATCAGACAGCTTAATATTGCTTTGTTTAAAGAATAATTTAAATGTATTTCTTAACATTAACTATATTAAGATGAATAATAGTGCATATCAATAGCTCATAAAATTTCTTTGTTTTATAATCTATAGGATTAAAGGCTAAAGTATGGTTAATTGTGATTAAAACCAAAATACCATTTTCCCCACATGAACTAGAAATGTTTATTTTTGCCAGTAATAAGTCAATTTAAAGGATCAAAGTCCCTCACTTAAACACCTGTAATTAATACTATTTTCTAAAAGTTATATCTGAGCTGTGGCATTTCTGGGAGATAGTCTTATTAAAAGTTTGAATTAGAAATGATATTACATTATATGTTTGTCATAATAACATTCTTAGTGTTCACATTGTAGAAGCATATGTAAGCCACCAAAGACAAATTATAATGCCATACTTTATGGCACATCCTGCTCTGCACCTTTGTCCTTCTCGAATTGATGGTGAATACACCACAGGGAGTTCATAGTGAGCTCATCTGTGCTGTTGTAAACTCCGTGATGGAGCTGATTTTATTGAGCATGTTCTCCTATATTACCTCAAGTACCCCAGAACCTCGAGTCACTCTATCATTATTTACCTAAATAAACACTAAACTATTTCACTCTTGCATATGGAGAAGTAGAGTCAATTAACTAGTTTTGAATTCTTTATCTTATTTTTCTTGTTCTACATCGGAATGGGAATTTGCCGTTCTGATAGGGTCCATTTTTCTTTGAGAGGCAGAGATAGAGAAAGGAAGAGAGTAATATCCACAACAATGTTACTGACTGTTTACTTCGGTCCAGTCATTGTTCACTTCCTCTGCATTGATCGATTTAATCTTCACAGTGTCTTGTGAGATACTTAGTACTACTATCTTCTTATAAAGATGAATCTTGGAGAGAGGTAAATTATTTGCCCAGAGTTAAAGGGCTAGTAAGTACTGCAGTAAGGATTCAAACTAGCAATGTCACTCAGTAGCCTACACGCTTATCCACTGCTCTGTGCCAGCAATGAATCAGCTTTAAGCTAGGGAGTTTTAAGATGAGGTAGATGGGGGTTCGTGGAGTGCCAGCATTCGTCAAGAAAACTGGATACTCAGCCCTGAGGAAAGTGGCACTTAGGAATATGCAGTGTGAGAATTTTATATCTCAACATGGGGCACCTGTAAATTTGTTTATGTATCAACTCCATGAAGATGAATAGAAATGATACAGAATTGGCTGCTGAAAATTTAAAGGAAGAAACTATATGATATTCTGGGAAAGGGAAACTGGTTGGAGCAGGAGAGTAGGGAGGGATGAACAGGTGGAAGAGAATTTTTAGGGTAAGGAAACTATTCTGTTTGATACCGTAATACAAGTCATTATGCGTTTGCCAAAACCCATAGAAATAACTATACAACACAAAGAGTAAACTATGTGCTCAGTTAATACTAATACATCAATATCCTTTCATGAATTGTAACAAGTGTAGCACACTAATACAAAATGTTACTAATAGGGGAACTGTGAGTGAGAAAGGGCACTCTGTATTTACTCAATTTGCTATAAACATAATGCTCTAAAAATGAAGTCTATTAATTTTTTTTTAAAGAGAAAAAGAACTGTGTTGTGAGTGATTATATGACTGTAATTGCAGATCAGTCAGGAAACAAATGACAATTTCAGAATAATTCTGTCTTTTCTGCTTTAGTATTGACATCTAGGACTTCCATGTTCTCATTCAATTACAAATTCCAAAAATGCCTTTCTTCTCTGCTCTCTGTATACTGCTAAGCTGTGAACTCTGGGAGAGCCCAAGTCTCCTTCTTGCCTCAGCTACCCGCTAAACAGAAACCAAACACCTTTAGAAAGCATCATTAGGTCTTATAAAGCCACAGGAGTACAATTAAAGAATGTTTGGATTGTGTCCCTACATGTATAACTTACAAAGTAATTTCCCCCTCCATCTCTTTCCATGATTATAATAATGGGACTCTATTTTCCCATGCATAGTCAGCCTTTGTTAATATGCTGACATCTGAGAGGAGTATTTACTCTCAATTTTAAACATATAATTGCTAGTACTGGCTGAGAAAAAAGAGGTGGGTGAATACTAACATTTTTTTTGTGGAGTAGAAAGTACTTCACTTGCACTTTTCTTACCATTCAAGTTACAATTTGAGAAAGAAATAGCTTTAGAGGCTGAGAGGGCCAGTGGCCTCATAACTGGCTTCATGTATAGTTAAAGCTCCATGTGAGACTGGCTGGCAGCAAGAGCAGTGAGAAAAATCAGATGATGAGGGATTATCAGAGAAAGCAGAATGAGGAGAGAGTCACATTTTAAGCCTAAGTAAGGACTAGCTGATTCACCCATGCTGGACACCCAGGTGTCATTTTCTAGGTTTGATGGCTTGGTTGCCCCTAAAAGGGTATTTCCCTATGCAGAAATGACTTACGTGAGTTACATGAGCTTCATTTTCATATCTACCATTTCAGCATTGTTGGGTTTACTTAGTCCTCATACCCCTTCATAAAGGAAACAGCAGATTTGAAAAAAAGATAGCACAATTTTGGAAGAGAAGATCTAAACCTACATCATGGAATAGATATTGCTGTATACTAATTAATAGGAATGGGAGTAGGTAGACATATTCACAAATGATATATCGGTGCCCTATAATTAAAAGTTTGTATAATTGGTAACTAAAAATCCATCATGAATATAATATTAATACCATCTTTAGCCAGAGTAGCAACAGTTTTTCTCTGTTCAAACTTTGACTGTTTTTCTTCTGTGCCAACCTGTCCTCAGACCTTGTCTCTACTCCCACATTTGAATCTAGTCGATGTCGGACTTGCTGCTTCCTGTTATCAATTTTGATGTATTAAGTGATTCTCTCCCTTACTACATAACAGCTGTAATTCTGTTGCTATTGCCCTTGTAATTTCTGTTCCTGCATTCTGCTGTACCAAGCAATGCAGAAATAATGATAGTGCCATTATCCTCAAACACGTCAATTATTTCCACTGTCCTGGGAAACTGCATTGCAAGTCATTTGTGGAATTTTGGGAAACCTCCAGTGATTTTAAATGGAAACACCACACACACACACACACACACACACACACACAGAGATACACATCTGAAGATTTTTTCCTATTCTTTTCCTATTCTTTCCTTACATATTTTCATCTTTTCCAACCAACTTTGCCCTACTCAGGATATTTATAACAAAATGCCATTGAGCACCATGTCTATTATGATTACTTTGGAGATTTTGTGGTTACCCCATCTGCCATGTTTTTTTTATAAGCCACTTATTTTTCACAAAAATATATGCATTTTTTATTATACCCATTATACAGATCAGGAAACTGAGGTGGAGAGAGATAAAATGCTAAGTGTCACACAGTTACCAAGTAATTAAGTCAGGATTTGAACCCAGAAAACCTTGCTGTAGCGGTCCTGATTAGTTATAAACTGCTGGACAGAAGGAATTCAATTAAATAAAGAGGATACACATAAAAGTTGCTATTTCATAACAAAACATTATCATTGTTATTATTGTCATTTATTGATACTATTTTCTCTCATGACCTTTTCTCTTTTGACAGTCTGAACTGCAGAATTTTGTCTATGATTCTGTGGTTCAAGATTTTAAATTTCAATAGTGATCCAGTATGATTGCTTAATAGTTCACTGTCTTGCACAGTGCACTTCAGTACTCTAAGGAACTGACTCATTTTCTGCCTAAACATAGTTACAATAGAAACCACTGCTTCACTTTCTAGCAGTTGGAGAGCAATCTTGTTTTTTTTTTTTTTTTTTTTTTTTTAGCAATCTTGTTTTAATGCACATCACTTACAATAGATACAAGCTGTCAGATAACTTCTGGTAAAATAGAAGGTAGAAATGGAAACAACCTAGTTGTACACAATGTGCTGAGTCTAGGCATCAAGCAAGGATAGTGCATAACCAGGAAGGGAATATTAAAAGATACTGAACTGATACTAGCCCGAGACTAGAGAAGACCCAGCATATATGGCAGCAGTATCATGTATTGTTTTGAGTGATTGAGTGATAGGATTGAAAATGAGGCCAAAAAGTGTGATCTTGGTGACATATAGCTCTAAGAAAATAAAGAAACATTCATTAGGTAGGCTATAAGCTAGAACTTAAATAGAATATTTTGCTGTAAATATAGTACCAACTGACAATTTCATAGCAGGACGTAGGTGGTGAAAATAGTACATTGATGAATATGATCCTGTATTCCTGTGCTCATTAGGAAGTCCTGCTTCCTCAGAGTGTTAGATATGCCTATGTAACTTGCTTTGGCCAATGAGGTGTGAGAAGTGTGTCACTTATAGGCAGAGGTTTATAGAGCCAGTGTGTGATTTACCACATTTCCTTTTCCTGTCTTTGCAATTATGGAAGTATTCGTTGAAAGGGAGTATCCATCTCTCTAAGAATCTAAGTGATAGCAATGAACACATCCTCAAAGGCCTTCATGTAGCTCCAGCTAGAAACAAACCATTACTTTTAAGGCATTGATCTATGAATTTGTTTGTTACTGCAGCATAACTTTGCCTGTTGTGTCTGATATATATATATATATATATATATATATATATATATATATATATATATAGTGAATTCCTTGATAGTATGAATCATACCTTATTTACCACTATATCTCCATTACCTAAAATAGTATCTGGCATAAATATTTATTGAAGCTGTGAATGACTTATTGACTGACGACACATGAATATTTATTGCCCTCTTTGAGTGTACAGGCTAAGTTAGTGTAGTATAAAGAGCAATATAAAAGCCGTCTAGAAGTGAGGATAAGTTATTTACATAATTTATGGGCCAGAAGTAAGTACATATTACTGGTGGAAGGCAAAGGTTAGCAGTAATTGAACTAAGGGGCAGGAATAACAACTTTTTTTTCTTTTGCGGTACGCGGGCCTCTCACTGTTGTGGCCTCTCCCGTTGCGGAGCACAGGCTCCGGACACGCAGGCTCAGCGGCCATGGCTCACGGGCCCAGCCGCTCCGCGGCATGTGGGATCCTCCCGGACTGGGGCACGAACCCTCCTTGTCCCCTGCATCGGCAGGCAGACTCTCAACCACTGTGCCACCAGGGAAGCCCAGGAACAACAACTTTGAAACTTCCATTAGAGAAGTAACTTGAGGCTCTTGGCAATCACAGTACTAGCAACAGGGATTTTTTTACATAAAAAATGCTGCATTAGGAATTTAGTTGTACTCTGTGTGATTCTACCTGTGACACTTTTACATAGCAAGGAAACATGAAATGCACTTATAAATTGCTGCGTAGTTTCTCCAATCTAGAAATCCAGACCGTTGTTTTTTGTCTTTTTTTTCTTTTTCCCTTGATAAGAGAGGAAGAGACAAATTTGTCAACCAGCCATGTGATTAGAATTAACCTTGTCCATGAAGATATGACAGATGGGCCAGCCCAATCACACCAAGATTTGCCTGTTAACATGTGGAATTCCTGTCTTAGAATATGGCACAGAAGGAAATGTTACTCTCTTGAAATTTTTCTCTGTATACCAATCATATTTTTCCCTCAGGACACATCATAAAGACTTGTCATTGAATACTCTAATTGTGGCATTCACCAGAGCTATTTTTTTTTTTAAAAAAAAAAAAGCAACATTGGTCACAAACTCAGACTTTAATCAAAAACAGAATTCTGGTGAATTGAGCAGTTTTTCTAATATTTTTGTCACTTAAATTTTTTGATAGTTACTGGCTCCATAAATTGAAACTATATTCAAATGATCTGAGCTAAATTAGAGCACTTTACAGTGAAGTTAAAATAGAAAACTTGCATTTTTCTCTGAGAACTACACACGTACACTCCCCCTGCCATACATACCAACATCATCTTCCAAAATACTTTTTTTTTAAATTCTCTCCACTGAGTATTGTTCAAAAGTATCTGAAAGTTTAAGATTCAAACTTGCCAGTTGTATAATCCTCCCAGGGGAAAAAATTCAGGAGAATTTAAAGAAAATTGGCTTAGCAGTATGTTTTGAATGTAGGTGACAAAACATTTTCTATTTGGGTACAACTACATCAGTGAAACTTGAGTCAATGAAAATCTTGTCCAGTGTCATTTGGAAGCCTGTCAGAGTAAGGGGAGGCGTCAGAAGAATGCCAGTTGGAACAGAGAACTGCCTCAAGTCAAGACTTTATTTCCTTCCATTTCCTGCTTGTTCCTTCCATAAATGAGAAACAAACATAGGAAACCATAATGTCATGTTAGCAGGTAAAAAACAACCCACAATTCTGGGTATCATATGTTGTGGCCATAGCTGCTGGTGCTTTGCTCACTGTGATGGCTTCAAAGCGTAACTGCAAATTCCTTGACACTTGGACATTCCTCCCATACTCTTGGATCTGAGTAGGCTTGTTACTGCATCAACCAAGAGATTACAGAGGAAATTACACTAGATGATTTCTGAGACCAAATTGTAAAAGGCCAGTAGCTTCCACTTTGTTCACTGAAACACTCACCGCTGGGGTCCTGAGTTGCCAAGCAATGACTCTGACCACCCTGAGGTTGCCACCTTGGAAAGGACAGCATAAGCAGACTGTGTGGCTTTAAATCCTGGCTCTACACGCTACCAGCTATAAGTGAGACACTTAACTTAATCTCTCTGTGCCTCCGTTTCCTCATTTATAAAATGGGAAGAAATAATAGTCTGGTGCATAATACCTGTTGTCTTACCTCTACCTTATACAGTTATTTAAAGGGTCAAATGTGTGTGTGTGTTTGTTTTAATTTTTATTCAATTTATTTAAACTAAAAGAAAAAAACAAAACTGTTCACCATTTTTTCTACCCTTCAGCCCGTACTACTTGCCACCACCAATCTATTTTTTGTATCTATAAGCTTGGGATTTTTGCTTGTTTGTTGGTTGGTTGGTTTTTGTTTGTTTGTTTTGTTTTTAAATATTCCATGTGTGAAAGAGATCATATGGTATTTGTCTTTCTCTGCCTAAATCATTTCACTTAGCATAATGCCCTCGAAGTCTATCAATGTTGTCATAAATAGCAAGACTTCATTCTTTTTATGGCTGAGTAATATTCCAGTGTGTGTGTGTGTGTGTGTGTGTGTGTGTGTGTGTGTGTGTGTGTGTGTGAGAGAGAGAGAGAGAGAGAGAGAGAGAGAGAGAGAGAGACATCTTTTTTATCCATTCATCCATGGACCCTTAGGTTGTTTCCTTATCTTGACTGTTGTAAATAATTCTGTAGTGAACCTGGAGTGCATATATCTTTTCTAATTAGTGTCTGTTTGTTTGTTTTCTTTGGATAAACAGTCAGAAATAGAATAGCTGGATCATATGGTAGTTCTATTATTTAATTTTTGAGGGACCTCCACACTGTTTTTCATTGCACCAGTTTATGTTCCCACCAGCAGTGCACAAGGGTTCCCTTTTTGTCCACATGCTCTCCAACATTTGTTATTTCTTATCTTCTTGATAATAGCCATTCTAACAGATATGAGGTGATATTTCATTTTAATTTTGATTTGCATTTCCCTGATGATTAATAATGTTGAGCATCTTTCAAGTACCTGTTGGCCATCTGTGTGGCTTCTTTGGGAGAATGTCTATTCAGACCTTCTGCCCATTTTTTACATGGATTGTTTGGGGTTTTTTTGATATTGAGTTGTGTGAGTTCTTTATATATATTGTATATTTATCCCTTATTGGATATATTATTTTTAAATATCTTCTCCCATTCAGCAGGTTGCCTTTTTGTTTTATTAATGGTTTCAACTGTGCAGAAGCTTTTTAGTTTGATGCAGTCTCACTTGTTTAGTTTTACTTTGTTGATTTTGCTTTTGGTGTCAGATTAAAAAAATTATCACCAAGACCTATGTCAAGAAGCTTACTCTGTATGTTTTCTTCTAGGTGTTTTATAATTTCAAGTCATATTTTCAAGGTTTTAATCCATTTAGAGTTAATTTTTGTGTATGGTATAAGGTATTGGTCCAGCTTCATTCTTTTGCATATGGCTTTCCAATTTTCCCAACACCATTTGTTGAAGAGACTGTCTTTTTCCCATTTTATATTGTTGGCTCCTTTGTCATGAATTAATTGGCCATATATGTGCATCTTTATTTTTTGGCTCTCTGTTATGTTCCATTGATCTATATGTCTGTTTTTATGTCAATACCCTACTGGTTTAACTACTAGAAACATACCATCTACTAAGACTGAATCATAATGAAATAGCAAATCTGAACAGACCAATTCTAGCAAGGAAATTGAATCAGCAATAATAAACCTCCCAACGAACAAAACACAGGACCAGACAGATACACTGGTGAATTCCACCAAACATTCCAGAATTAATACCAATTCTTCTTAAACTCTTCCAAAAATAGAAGAGAGGAGAACTCTTCCAAATACATTTTTATGTGGCCTATTACCCTGATACCAAAACCAAATAAGGATGCCACAAGAAAAGAAAATTACAGGTCAATATTTCTGATGAACATAGAGGCAAAAGTCCTAAATAAAATATTAGCAAACTGAATTTATCAGTACATTAAAAGGATCATACACCATGATCAAGTGATATTTATTTTGGGGATGCATGGCTGATTCAGCATCCTGAAGTCACTCAATGTGATACACCACATTAACAAAATGAAAGGTAGAAATCATGTAATTATCTCAGTAGATGCAGAAAAAGCATTTGACATCCATTTATGATAAAAACTCTCAATAAAGCGAGTGTAGAGGGAATGTACCTCAACATAATAATGGCCATAAAGGATAAGCCCACAACTAACCTCACACTCAATGGTGAAAAGCTGAAAGGATGCCTACTAGCACCACTTTTATTCAATATAGTATTAGAAATCCTAGCCAGAGCAATAAGGCAAGAAAAAGAAATAAAAGACATCCAAATTGGAATGAAAAAGTAAAACTCACTGTTTGCAAATTATATATTATATATAGAAAACCCTAAAGACCCCATCAAAAAACTGTCAGAGCTAGTTAAAAAATTCATTAACGTTGCAGAATACAAAATCAAGACACAAAATCTGTTGCATTTCTTTACACTAATAACAAACTATCAGAAAGAGAAATGAAGAAAAGTCTCATTTACAATTTCATCAAAGAGAATAAAATACCTAGGAATAAATTTCACCAATGAGGTGAAAAACCTGTATTCTAAAAACTATAAGGTATTAATGAAAGAAATTGAAAAAGACACAAGTAGATGAAAAGATATTCCATGCATATGGATTGGAAGAATTGATATTGTTAAAATGTCAATACTACCCAAAGCAATACTGGGTAGATTCAATGCATTCCCTATCAAAATTTCAATTATATTTTTCACAGAAATAAAATATGCAATCTTAAAACTTGTATTGACCACAAAAGGCCCCAAATAACCAAAGAAATCTTGAGAAAGAAGAAATCTGAAGGCATCAACTTCCCTGATTTCAAACTATATAACAAAGCAATCCAGACAATTCTTACACATACAGAAATGACCAAACAAGTAAAGTGAAGGGAACAATTTGGAATGGTAGGAGCAAAAGTAAATAATGAAAAGCAAAAGTAAACAATGAAAACGTGTGTATATGTACATGGAGAGAAAGTGGTTTTATTTTCTGAGGAGACATAATAGAAAACCACTCAAAATTTCCTTCCTGCCAAAATATAGCTAACCCCTCAACAAATGCTAAGTGAGCAGATCAGGAAAAATAATGCTGTCTGTGATACAATGTTCTGTCTCAGCCTAATTTCACTGAGCACATTAATTGTTCATTTCAGCAAGTGACGGTTAAAAAATATAGTCAAAGCACCAAAGGAGGGCCTCCTAGAGGACAAAGAGTTTCCATTTTGAAGTCATGAAGCGAGTGTGGGATTCCTATATAAAACCTAAAGGGCTCTGTGACTTCCTCTTAGCTAAGTGGCTTCATCTTAGTTATGCATTGTTTTTAGCAGGATATACCTAGGCTCTCTAGGATAGTTTAAGGTAAAAAGATCTGGAAATATAGATTCTGCGGACATGGCTTCCAGAAAGTTTTTCTGTAATTCATATAACTATCAGAGGATAAAATGCAAATGCTTCACAATCAAAACAAATCCTTTGTAAAAGATGTTACTGTATGCATTTCTTAGAGACCCCATATGTTATATCTGGGCCAGCCAGTGTCCTAATGTAGCAAGAAAAAATATGAGAAGAAATGGGAAGCAACTTAGGCAGACTTCTCTCGGTCTTGTCTATGCCTGCAATTGTATGTATCCTTGAAGTTGGTAGTAAACTTTAGTACTCGTTAAGAGCTCTGACAAGTGTGGGTCTAATATCATAACCCAATCTTTTGTTTTATCTTATTCGTCATTTCCTGTGCCCCCGTCTTATCAATTCCCTTCGGAAAGCAGTTCAGTGGATTCTTACTCTTCTTCCTGATGCCTCGTCAACAGAGGAGGGCAGTATGACACCAACTCTCCCACTTCAGCACCATCACCACTCCCCACCTCCCAACCTCAAGTTCCTGGTACCCACCCTATTCTTTTCAAGCATCTTCTATTCAACTAAACTTCTCTAAATAGATTATTGAGAGGCAACTACCCCACAAATTTACTTTAATTGGCCTCTGGGAATTCTTTTGCCAGAGGAATCCTGTTTGAATATTACACATGCATAGCACAGATTGCTTGATTTTTTGCTTTTTAAGCCCACCTATTTCCTCCTTCCTGTTGTAGAAAGTCACTTTCCTCCCTTCCTCCTTGGAGCTGCCTCCCTACCCCCACTTTCCTAAAGAGGGAGAATGGATTGTAGGCCTGCTGCTAACCACTTCTTTCCTGAAGTACAGCATTCTCACTTTGTGATAAATTCTGAATTTTCTTGGGTAGTGAAGACTGAAGCTCGTACAGAACCTTTTGATTTCTTCTTCATTTGTGGTTTAGGGAACACCAGGAGCAGTACCTTGGTCAGGGATTTGTCATTCTCCACGAGGACATATGCAGCCTCAAGTGGTTCGAGGCAGCACCTACACTCCGTCAACACCTCCCATTTCAAATAAAATAAAGTTATTGACGGGACTGAAATTCTGCTTTAGGTAGCTGGGTGCTAAGGCTAGCAGGCTAACGGGCTAGCAAAATATCAATTTGACAATTAATGAAATCTTGGTATCAACTGGCTGATTGAATCTAGAGCAATTTAGATTTCATAGGTAATAGTGGTTGCTGAAGCCATATCAGTCAGAGGAGAGAAAATTAGTAGTATCAGTATCATAGCTTAACACTAATACAAAATACTTGTCATTCTGAGATCTATCATCAAAACATTTTGTATTCCAAGTAAATTATGGTTCTGTTGAAAATTATTTTCATTCCTCATGAATTCCTGACTTCAGCCACTAAACATTCTGCCTACTCTCCATCCCTTACATGTTTCTATAAAAGAAACTCTACTTTTCTTCTCTATTTAATGTATTTTTATAGACATTTCTGTAGTTGTTCCACTGAGAAATTCCACCACTTGAATCTAGGACAATGGTATTTCATGAATAGAGATAATTTTCCCCTAAATGTCATTATAGCCATCTCTTTATAATCCTGAATACCAGGCCAGACTTTTCAAAGATGATGTGTTCTGTCCAGTACAGGAAAAGGATTGCCTCTGTCTGCCTTTCAGTTCAATACTGGAAGCCCCAGATAGAGGAACAGAATACTTTCTCTCCAAGTGGCTTCTCTTGAGGGCAGGACTGCTTTCCACCAACTAGATGTCCTTTACTCCCATAGATTCGTGTTCTGGACTTTTGAGTGATCTATCTGCATAAGGTGATTGTTACATTTCTACATATTTATCCACATGGCTACTTTGGAATTTCTTAAATCATTTATGATTACTGAAAATGCCAAGCTTAGGAAGCTCAGACATAAAGGTTTGCTTTATCAGAATTAGCTAGACCTTATTGAACACCAGGTTATAGTCCGAGTACGTAGGCAGTTACTAACCTTGAGTATATCTGCGAAACCATAAAGTCCAATTCACAACCATTACTAGAACTGAAACCCTCTGAATGAATATTGCCAAGAAAGCAACGATTTCAAAATAATATCTCCATAGGACCATTTGATGTTATTTGGCTTAGCAAGTCAATAAATGGCTCTCTGACAGCAGACTAAAAAAGTGTGCCTCAAATCAGAATCACAGTCAGATGTACTTGTAAATATGGATAGAGATGACAATTGATTTTTTAAAGTAAATGTGAAACACTGAGGTAGAAATCCCTGAAATCATGCTGAAATTAGCAAGAGTGCCTGACATTTAGTTCCTGGGATTTTTTATTTCTAACAAAACATGCTATCTGTTCATTAATGAATATTTTACTTTTAAAAAAAATTTAATATGTGAAACTATAAACATGAATGTAAACAAAATATTTAAAGTAAGTGTTCCTATTGCTCCAACTGTCCAATTCAAAAACCAGAAAACTATCTTTATCCTTCTAGAATGGGATCATGTATCCGTCAGAGTCCTGACAGGAACCGCGCATGGTTCAAGAATTTAGTAAAAAGACTGCTTTCAGAGGTGTGAGAACATTTTAAAGGAGCCAGTAAAGCATTCTCAGGCACTACCTGAGAGAAACAACAGGAAGCTATTTCCACCCCTAAGCCTGAAAGGCAGGGAGAGGAAGAGGCAGCATCAGAGCCCAGTGAGACCTGGAGCATTGTGGGAGGAGCTGCCTGAAAGGAGCTGTAACCATGGAGGACTGTAGCCTCTACGAGAAGATGCCTCCCAGAGTAGAAAAGGAGTGGGAAAATAAAAATTCAAATCTACTGTCCTCTCATCTCCCACTGATGACCCTCATTGGCTGAACTCTGCCAGAAACTAGCTAGAAGGGAGCTCAGCTTTGCAGTCCACAGGGATCAGTCTCTTGGTGCGAAGAACAGAGCAGAAAAAGGTGGTGGGAAAAGAGGCTAGAAAATGGAGAAAGCTCTTATTTTTACTTTTGTTTTTGTTTTCATATTACAAGAGAAGAGTAGTAACCCCAGGCCCTTTAAAATACAAAGTAGACAGGTGATCAGAGAAGTACAGCTAAAACACCATTAATGAGAAAAGTATCTTCTATGCGATCAATATCATATTGCCTCCAAGAGAATGGAGGACAAAATAGATCAATCACAATTACGCACACATGTATATGTTATATCTATACACAACCGTATATGTCAGTGTGTTTGTATCCTCTTGTTATCTCTAGTTATCACTTGTCCTTCAATAAGACAAGAATATTCCGCATGTGCTTAATCACTCTGTCTCTACATCTGTGAAGAAATAGCCTTCTATATGGTATTGTCTGCAATATGTTTTAGAGCAATTCTACTTATTGCTGTCTTTTAAATTTTTTGTGGAGAAACTGAAAAATTGCCACTTGACTTTTATAAATAGAACCTGTAGCATAGTAATACTGGTTTGCACTAAAAACTGCTTATCCACTTATTCCAATTTTATGTGCTTTCATTGTATTTAAGAAAAATAGATTTCTTCCCCCTAAGCACAGTGAATATAAAAAAGAAATGTGAAATAATGTAAATGTACAGAAAAGCCTATCAAGGCTGCTGAGCAGGGAGAATGAACCAAGCAGGAGAGAATACAAAGGAATCAGAAAGGGTAATAGTAAGAATAAATCGGTGAGATGGAATAACAGTAAAACCTCATAGAGGACATATTTTGTGAATCATTGAATCTAAATTCTAATGCCAAAGTGAGAAAGTTTAATTTAAAAAAATTGAAAGGAACTAATATTTTACAATAGGAATTTGAGCAAACTATTGAACTTTAAACATCTCAACAAAAATAGCTTATTACAACAGTAGTATAGGCAATATAATCTAAATATCTGAGGGAAATATAGATGTATCATTTCTATGATGAGAAACTTTTTGGTGATAAATATCGTTTTTACAGTATAGTTCAATTTCTCAGCACATGTAGAACTTCAAGCTGGCAGGATGCTAAATAAAAGAAGGGTATATTCTGAAAGTTCTTATGATTTATTTATAATAGTCATTATAATAAATGTTTTAATTGCTTGTAGTTTTAGTTATTTTTTATTAAAATATAATGACATATTAGTTTCAAGTATACTGCTTATAATTTTTTTTTTTTTTTTTTTTGCGGTACGCGGGCCTCTCACTGTTGTGTCCTCTCCCATTGCGGAGCACAGGCTCCGGACACGCAGGCTCAGCGGCCATGGCTCACGAGCTCAGCTGCTCTGCGGCATGTGCCATCTTCCCAGACTGGGGCACGAAGCCGTGTCCCCTGCATCGGCAGGCGGACTCTCAACCACTGCGCCACCAGGGAAGCCCTTGCTTATAATTTTAAGAGCAAAAACTTTTCATAATAAACTAATAGTGTTTGAAGGGCATTATTAACATATCATTAGTTTATGTAAATCTAACATTGCCTACATTAAAATAATATCCACAGTGAAACTACAAAAGCAAAAGGAAAAGTTACTTCCTTAACTTTTAAACGGTTAAATTAAGAAATTACTTCTATAGTGTAAGTTAGAAAAGAGCTTGGGTTCTCTTTGAAGGCAGAGCCAATTCGTCTGTTTGCCCAGCACTCAATGATTGTGGAGATGTTAGTCAACAAAAAAAGAAGTACTAATGGTCTTTGGAAACATTAGCCTGAGAACCATTTTCCATTTAGTCTGTAGTTAGTTAATCGAGTGTATGTTCATTTGTCCCTACAAGCTATAAAATCCTACAATGACGATGTAATTATAATTAACATTGCTGACCAGTTAAAACACATAAACAGTAGTATGCCCATCAATATGCATTCTCTATTTGCTGACATTTCCAGTTATGCCAGATGGTGAGTTTAATGATGGTGCCTTGTGGTGCTTCTAATGATTTTTGTGCCTGATGGTAATTTTATAGGGCCTGTCGTATCATAGAAGGCTGAAGGGTGACTTAATAATGATCTTCAAGCATATGAAGGGTCATTGAAGTATATGGTTATACAGTGACCAGCTGTCACTCATTCAAACAAGAATTAGTAGATTTTAAATGTAGACAGAGAGATTTAACTGAGATGTGAAGTAGAACCTCCTGACACTTAAAGATATTATGGAGAGTAATGGTGAGAGATGCTATAGAATATATTCTTTTTTCTTGAGGATAGAATATGCTGATTTGTATGAAATCTAAGTTTGCTCTTATTGTGTGGATGATATTTCAGTTTCCTTTCACATCTATGAATCTGTATTTTTCATACTCCAGCACTAACTGGGTTGGAATCCTGGTTTTGACTTATTATACCTGTGAATTCAGGTAAATTAGTTACCTAAATACTTTGAGTCTTGATTTACTTATCTACAAAATGGAGTTAAAATCTGTCATTTAAATATCTAGGGACAAGTCTAAAACATTATTACCTCTAAGGTAGGGTTGAATTTGCTTTTTAAATTTCTCCTCCTTGAAGATAAGACCAGACAGGTCATTGATGTCCTTTTAGTAGGATCCAATTTTTTTTTTTTTTTTAACTTTGGAGTCCCAGAATAGTAGAGGTCTGTGCAACAGTAGAGAGTAATATAAACCCCCAGTCTCTTCTCTAGAGGTTTATTTCCTACCCAGACACTGACTAGGAATGTTTATCTTTCATAGCAAGTGTTCTGTATTAGAAAGAGAAGACAAAAGACCTTGTTTTAGTTTAGGTTCCTGTAATTCCTAAATATATAACCCCAAACCAAGTCATTTAACTTCTCTGAGTTTTGCATTGCCCCCTTCAAAAATTATATGAGGCAACCTGGCATTGATAGATACATTTTGATGTCACCTTTGTTGAGGGGAAACAGGAGACAATGATGGAAGACTGGAAGAGATATAGCTCAAAAGTTTGAGAGTAGAATTTTCTGCTGTGGTGGTTTATTTGACTCTGTTTATCAAGTGGGAAAATGCAGTTCTGATCAATGACTAGAGAATGAGATGGCACCAGACCTCAGGCCACTTGCTTAGAAATTATTTGTTTGACAAACAATATATCAAATAGTATGACAAATAAAATAATAAGAATTTATCATTCTACAAGTCCATTTAGGTTCCCTGTCTTCATGGAGTATTAAGAAAAAAAATCAACCAATAATCATATAGGTAAACAAAATAATTTCAGTGGGTGATATGCTAGGAAGAAAATCAAACAGAGTGAGGGGATAAGATCCTGATCATGGGGAAGAGGTGACTCCATGGTCCAGGAAGGCTTCTCCAAGGTCACACATGACACTTACTGTTATCTGTATATAATAAGAAGGGTTCAGCTATGCAAAGATAGAAGAGAGGCCCAATCAAGGGCTAGAAGTAAAGAATCAGACAATCTACAGCCACTTCTCTCAATCAAATTTGTGAAACCTTAAGATGTAACACTGACAAAGTTTTGGTTAGATTCTGTTTTTGGCTTTATCAGTTACTAACTGATCTCTGCTCATCAGTTTCTTTATATGTAAAATGTAGGCTAGGAAGCAGGAATGTTATGAGAAATTGATTATTTTCACTTTTCACCTCTACCAAACTATGATTCATCCCTGTCTTGCCTATTTAATGGGGTAGATTTGAAGATCAGATGAGATAATGGATGAGCAAAGAGTTAAATGAAGGCAACTCAGTGGGATATTAATAGAAAACAATTTCATTTTTTTTCTAATCACTGCTTTCAATCATGCTCTGTTTTGATGTCTCCTTTCCCTGTCTCTTAATGACGGCTACCATACTTTCTCTGGTCTCTGTGTTATTAATCCAATCTGGTTAAATATTCAAATCACACAACTTATTTAAAGCTTCACTGTTTTCTATTTTGGGCCTTAGAGGCAGTTCTAGTACAACAGGAAAATTCCTAGTCAACATTTTGATTATATTTGTAAAAACAATGTTTTAGACTATTAGCACTGTGAAACTTGAAGAGTAGTCATTATTAAAGGTTGTATTTCCAATTCATGGGTTATTTTATGCTGAAGCCGAGAGAAGAAAGAACTTTTTATATTTGTAGCCAACAAGGAAAGTTAACTCTCTGCAAATGACTGTGGGAGCTAAAGGACTAAAACTGAAGTAAGTGTTTGCAAACAAGGTAGGAGAACTGCTAGCGTCAGTCTAATCATTAATATTTTCCCTAAAAGTCTAGAACAGCTGTCAACATGGCAACTTCTTCTCAACATTCAGAGGCCTGTAATGAGATGGCATCTAGTCAGAAGATTTAACTGCCAAGTCCTGATTTCTACTTTTGAGATGTGAAAGAATCTTGAGATTCTTGAAATCAGGACTTGGCAGTTAAAGGAGTTTGGAAGATAATTAGGATATTTATAAAAAATAGATTTCTGTTATAATATGCCAGATTGTTAATGCTTTGTAACCAATGCCTTAGGATAATCAATAATAGTTGTTTCTACTGCATTTAAAAAAAAACACTATCATTTTGTACTGTATTACACACTATAACATTTATCAGCCTATTTGTTGGTGTATTCCTATAAACACTGAAACCAGCATCTACCCAGTACATTGAATATTAAATTGTTTCCTTACTGAAAGAAAAAGTGATTTAAATCACACTAACCGTTTTCCTACATGCAGATTGCCAATTTCTTCAGCTCGTTAGAAAAAGACTAAATTAATTTTCTAAATTTCTGTCTAAAATTAGATATCATAAGGGGCCAAGTTCTTTTGAGACAGGCTGAGAAAACACATTTATTTGAAAACTTTTTGCATACTTTAAATTTTATAAATACTTTTCTATAAAAAGAATCCAAATGTCGTTAATTGTTTAAATAAAAAATCCCTACACAATTGTTTTGCAGCATTTCTAACTTGCAAAAAGTTACTGGAATGTTTTTATGTTTCTTAAAGCATTTTTCTCTTCATGTAACAAATGTGTGATCATTATTCTGGAAAGAATCAAAGAAAGATTCTTTGAGATAATATCATTAGTAGACATGTTCAAAAATCAGAAAGCAGTACCTCTTATAGAGAAGATTGGCAACTTGTATTTATCAAAATTTATTTCCACTTTTCTAGTGAGTGAAAAATACTTATTCCTTCTGTACATCTCAAGAGAAACAGTCTCAAAGTTCAGTGTTCTATTCCAGTGAATAAGCGAAACGAAACATACAAAAACTTGTATGTGTGTATATATAAAATTCAGTTGCAGTAACTCATAAGCTCACCAAAACTTTATAGCTAAACCTTCTTTGTCCTTGGGAACTGGCATTGACAGCACCCACGTCATCAATTTCAACTTCATAATAAAAATCGATTAGTTTCATTTGGCATGCTAATGTTATTTCAACATAATCCATATATACTATGTATGATAGTAAAGAAGTAATTACTATGAGGCCATTTTTCCCCCTCCCAGGGGAGAGAATACTATCTTAAACTACATAAGGAATCGCTTCTTTATTGTATTCACACCAAGAAGCATTACAGAAAGTATAAGACACAACTTACAAAAAGATGTGAATTTGGAGTAAAATAAGGGATACAAGAGCAGTGTGATGAAGTGATACATTTTGTCCCTCATTTAACAGTCCGTGGGGTACAACTGATTCATACCTTGGTACTCTGATTTGAAGTTTAAATTTGCAAAACCTGCCGCCTAATCCCAGAAATGTATTCAAGGTGGATCAAAAGGTTTTTGGATGTTATATGTGCATTAAATATCATCTGATGACTAGGAATACTTGAAAATTCCTGGACAAGCATTAATCAAAGAGGTAATAGAATGAGGTCAGTTAATATCATTCTCATGTTATTGTTATTTTTAAAACAATTTTTGTGTAAGGCCTTTCAATATTTTATTTAATCCTCACCATAAAGTTATGAGGTAGGTAGGATTTTCTTCATTTTACCATTAAGGAAATAGAAGCTTAGAAAAGTTGCTAACTAAAGTTCAGCTTTTAGAACTACTACGACGAGGTAAATGTCATTATTTATTCTGTCTTTTTCTAATTCTAAACCCTGTGCTATCTATAGAGGTCAGGAAGGCTATACACCCTATAGTCTTTCACTTGATACAGGAATTAGGTTCCCCATCCAATAGCTTGTTCTTTTGGAAATGCTCACCTTGTAAAAGCTGCTTTGAATACACAAGCACAAGAGATTTACTTGGATTTGTCAAAGACAAAATTCATAGATAATTTATGATCCCTGGGTGAAAGCTTACTTTTTTTTTAAAGGGCCCTTCTTTTAGAATTATAGGATCCCAGAATGAAAAGAGCTTGTCATATAACTCTTGACAGTTCTGATTGGGTAACTCTCGGTTGGTTTTAAGAAGTTATAAGTTCTTGTGTTTGATAGTGAAAACAACAAGCATCACAGTTTTTCCTCAAGATATAACATTTTTAAGATGGCCAAGTAATTCATTGCTTACCTCTTGGAATGCAAAGCATTTATAAATAAAAATCCTTTTTGATCCATGATACTTCCATGTCAGAAAGAAAATACGTTTCACTTTTCAGTTCCTCTTTGGGCTTAGCTTTTTTTCCTGTGACACAGATTAGTCCAGATAAATTGCTTTGAGATATTTGACTCAGCGTCATTAACTTGATGTTTTATCCCATTTATCCTTTATTACTTACAGTACTGCAACAAGAGGTGATGACTATTAGTACATAGAGAACTTGTTTTAGGTTTAATAAAGGTAGAGACACAGGCAGAGTTAACTTCTCTCTGGAATCTTTGTGAAGTCCCTGGTATTCTGTTGTCATCTTTATATGATAAGAAATATTTCTGTTGCCTTTATTGTTTCCTAAATTCCAAAGCTAGAAATCAACAACAGCAACCAATTTTACTCTATAGATTTTGCCACTGTTCCTAAAACTCTGTGTATATTCTGTTTTTTTGAAGTCCCCAAATGTTCCAATATTTCCAGCCAGCCAAGAAGTGATATTCTTTATCACCTGATGGACCAGGACTTCTTAAGCCAGAGAGTAGGTACCAGATCAATTCCTAGTAGGAAGTTGCCCTATTGTTTCCACATAAGAAAGGAAGTCCTTGTTCCTTAATAGTTGGCCTGTCATATATAATTAAATATTGCCTTGACAAATGATATTTAAGGTCAGGTCATGGTTACTAACATTATGAAAAAAAAAAAAAAGCAAAACACCCCACAAATGTACATTGCCATAAAAAGTACATTGGTTCAGTAAAGGCATTTCACGACATTTGATCATTTTTCTGTGTAATTTAACAGACAAAGCTAATATCAATATGTTATCTTTCCAACAGAATTAATATCCTCAATTCTTTTGATGAATCACTCTCTTATAATTTACCTTAATGTTTCCCATGAGATTATTTCCCCTCAGTTATAGGGAACGAGTTAGGAAAATAAGAGTTTTTCATTCCAGATTACATAGGTATAGCCTGCCGCATTGAGAGATAGCGATTGACTATGAAGAAAGCAATTAAAGATTTCCTAACATGCTCTTCAAAAAATATAATCTTATCCACAATCAGACTTCCCTTATCAATGCAATTCAATCTCAAAGAAATGTTGCTGTTCTGCTAGGTTTTATATCAGTAGTCCCCTTTCTCAAAGTCATCTACTTCTGGACAAAAGGAGTCCTGACCTGTTCTCCTATTACAGTGTGACACGTATATACTCATGGTATATACCTTAAATCAACTTAAACTAAAAATCCTATATCCATCAGTGTGTGTTCTCTCCAGTATCAGTATTCAAGAGCGCCTTACACAGTCCTGTACTAAGGCTGTTATTCTTTTGATGTTTCTCCAGAGGTCTCTATTTCTGATCTAAGACTTACAGTAGGAGTCTTTAGGCAAGTATGAGGGGAAAGGGGACCACTTGGTGATAAAATTACATGGCTCTGCTTAAATTATAATAGTAAAAAAAATAGAATTGGGCACAGTGAATCCCCTATTGGAATATAATATGTAACTATTTTATAAAGATTTGGTCAATAATTATACCAATGGTAAGAACATATTATGTGGTATAAGGGCAATTAACACATCTCTAGCACCTACCAGCCCATCCAGGAAAGTGTTTGTTACCATCCTAATTGGAGTTTACAAAAGAAGCAGATATGTTTTTCATTGACAGGGGTGTATAAGTAACAACTTTTTTGGTCATTCAGTTCATTTAATTTTCTCTTTTTACGAATGTTAATGTCCTTAGAAGTTGTTATGCAATCAAATATTACTTCCTAATTAACTCAATTTAATATTCATACAAGGTCTTTAACTTAAGTGAGGGTGTGGAACTTTAAGTTGACATTACAGAGTAACACAATCATTCTTGATAATAAAAGGTTGAAGAGAGGTGAGGTTTAAAAATTTACCCATCTAGTGTAGTGGATTGAGTCCAAGAGTGTAACATTAACTAAAGTTCAAATGAATAAATCTTTTCAAAAGACCTAAGTTCTTACAATTCCATTTGGTTGAACCTGTGTTTGTACTCTTGGCATTTTAAATATTTTATGGAAACAATGTTAATTCATTTGACACATAAAACCAAATTAGGAAAATCAAAATAATAAATGCTTCATAAAAGTAAAGCTTTTTTCACTCAGCATAATGATTTTGAGATGCATTTATGATGTTGCATTTATCAAAAGTCAATACCTTTTTATCACTGGGTAGTACATCATAGTTCAAATATACCATAATTTGTTCATTCTTGCACCTGTTGATGAACATTTGGGTAAGAGTTTTAGCTACTGTAGATAAAGATGCTATAAGTATTTGCGTTAAAATCTTCAGACGTACATTTTCTTTTCTCTCGGGTAAATACCTTTAAGTGGAAGGGCTGGGTATTTACCTTTCTAAAAACCTGCACAACTGTTTTCCAAAGTGGATGTACCATTTATTCTATTTATTCTTTAATGTCTCTTCACAGTATTTATTGTTATCATGTACAGGTCTTTGACATATTTCACACAGTCAATTCATATTTTTCTACACTTTTCAATGGTGCTGTTTTTAAATTATAATTTCCAATTGTTGGTTGCTAGTATATAGACATATTGTAAAAATGTAATTTGCATATTGATATGTGTCCTTCAACCTGCTAAACTCATTACTTCTAGTATATTTTTGGTAGATTCCATTGGATTTTCTATGTAGGCAACCCTGTCATCTCCAAATCATTATTCCTTTTTAATCTGGATCTTTTAATTCTTTTCTTGTCTAAAGCCACTGACTAGAGTTTCAAGTGTTATGTGAATAGAAGTAATGAGTGCAGATTACTGTCTTGTCTTGTTCTTGCTCTTACTAGGAAAGCATTCAGTCTTTCACCAGTAAGTATTGATACATTACCTGTAGGGTTTTTTATAGATACCCATTCAGGCTGAAGTGTCTTCCTTCCATTCCTAGTTTGCTGAGAGTTTTTATTACTAGTGGATGTTAGATTTTGTCAAATGACTTTTTCCCTATTGAGATGATTTACTTTGCTAATATGGATAATTATACTGATTTATACTCAAATGTTAAACTAACTCTGCATTATTGGAATAAGCACCACCATTTGGTTATGACATACTTATCTTTTAATATATTGTTGGATTTGATTTGTTAAATTTTGGTTACAATTTGTGCATCTGTGTTTGTGAGGGATTTGTAGTGTCCCTTTATTGCAACATCTTTAACTGGTTTCTCATCAGGGTATCCCTGACCTCATAGAATGAGTTGAAAGTACTTCCTCCTCTTTATTTTGTTTTAATTGGTATATTTACTTCATTAATTACTTGGTAGAATTTACCAATGTAGCCTGCATCCTGGAACTTTCTTTATGAGAATGTTTTATTTACAGTTATAATTTTTATACATTTAGAGCTATTCAATTACCTATTTTTTTTGAGTTGCTTTGGTAATTTGTGTTTTTTGAGGAATTTGTCATTTTTCATCTAAGTTTTCAAATTTATTGGCATAAAGCTGTTCATAATTATCCCTTATCCTTTTACTGTCTATAGAATGTATAGTCATGTTATTTTTCCCATTCCTAATATTGGGTATTTGTATCATCTCTCTTTTTGTTCAGTCAGGGTAGGGTTTAATCCATTTTATTTGTTTTTTCAAAGAATCACCTTTTTGTTTTATTGATTTTTCTCTATTATCTTTCTGTGTTCTATTTCATTGATTTTTACTTCTACCTTTATAATTTCCTTTTTTATGCTCATTTTATGTTTAGTTTTCTTTTTGTAAGTTTTAAGATGGAAGCTGAGGTCGTTGGTTTCAGACTTTCCTTCCTATTATAGGTATTTAGTGCCAAAGTTTTTCCCTAAAATTAGTGGGATTCCATTCTATTTTGTTTTACTTTTTTTTATTATGTTCAAATATTTTTTATACTCCCTTTTAATTTCTTCTTTGATCCATGGGTGATTTAAAATGTATTTAGTTTTCTAATGTTAGGGGATTTTCCTAGAGATTTTATTTCTGTTATTGATTTCTAAATTAATTCCACTGTGGTCAGAGAAGATTCTTATATTACTTGATTCCTTTTAAATGTATGTTTTCTGTCCTTTTATAACCCAGTATATGGCCTATCTTAGTAAATATCCATATGCTAAGTGTCTGTTTTAGATTTGAGAAGAACAGTGTTGTTGGTTTGATGTTCTATAAACATCAATAAGGTCAAATTTGTTGATTGTGTTGTTGAAGTTTATAACATCCTTACTGATTTTCTGTCTACTTGGTCTATCAATTATTGAGAGAGGGGTATTAAAATCCCTGACTAAAATTATAGATTTATCTGTTTCTCCTTGCAGTTTTATCAGTTTTTGCTTCATGTAATTTAAATCTCTGCTATTAGGTGCATAAATATTTGGTATTATTAAATTTCCTTGAGGAGTATTGGCTTATAAGCAATAGTTCTTTGGTTATTTTAGTGTTTAATATTTATATTATACCTATTTAACTTATTGCAGATGTACCTTCAAATTATATTATACCGCTTCATGTGTAGTTTAAGTACACAATAGTGAACTTCTCTCTCAGATTTATCATATTGTCATGCATTTTACTTTTATATATATTATGTACCCCTAATATGTTGTTACTATTTCTGTTAAAATTGTCAATTGTCTTTTAAAGAGTTTTAAATAATGATAAAAACATATATTTCTCTTCTAGTTATAATATCTTGTGCATTTCTTTCCTTTGGGTAGATTCAGACTTCTAACTCCTATCATCTTCCTTCTGCCTGAAGGACATTCCTTAACATGTTTTTGTTAATGCTGGTGATGAATTATTTTAGCCTCCATATGTCTGAAAACATCTCTTTTTTCTGATTGTTTTAGAAAGATATTTTTATGAATATAGATTTCTAAGTCGACAGGTTTTTCTTCCCCCCTTTTAGTACTGTTCCAATATTCTTCCACTGTCTCATTGCTTGCATTAATTCCAATGGGAAATCTGATGTTATTATAGTTTCTCCTCTGTTTGCAATATGTCTTTTTTTCTCTGGTTGCTTTCTTTCTTCTTCCTTTTTTTCCTTTTTTTGAGACAAAATTCATCTCTGGCTGCTTTTACAATTTTCTCTTATCACTGGCTTTGAGAAATTTGATTATGATATGCCTTTTGTTCTTTCTTTCATGTACTTATATTTAAGGTTGTTACACTTTTTGAATGGTTTTTAATTTCCTTCAAATTTGTAAAATTTTAGGCCATTAAAAAAATGTATTTTTCTATCCCTCCACCCTGGGGGAATACCAATTACCCATATATTGAGCCATCTGAAATTATCTGATTGCTCACTAATGCTCTTTCTTTTTTTTTCCTCTGTGTTTCCTTTTCGAATAGTTTCTATTCTTATGCCTTTAAATTCATTAATCTTTTTTTTTCTGCCATGTCTAAACTCCTGTTAATACCAACTGGTGTATTTTCCATCTGACATATTGTAGTTTTTAATCTCTAAAAGTTTGATTTGGGTCTTAAAAATGTTTTCCCTGTGTCTACTTACCTCCTTGCTAATTCTAACATCTCTGTCAGTTCTGGGTCACTTTTGATTCTTTTTCTCACTATGAGTCAGGGTTTTCCTGCCTGATAATTTTGATTGGATGCCAGGCATTGTGAATTTTACTTTGTTAAGTGCTGACTATTTTTGTATTTCCTTAAGTCTCTTTAAGCTTTGTTCTGGGATGCAGTTTATAACTCGAAAGCAGTTTGATCCATTTGTTTCTTACATTTATGATTGTTCATTGAGTCTGGAATAAGGTTCCTTTTAGGACTAATTATTCCCCACTACTGAGATAAGACCTGAAGTAGTCAACCCAATGCTGTGAATTATGAGTTTTCCAGTCTGGCTGGTGGGAACGGGTATATCTGGCCCCATATGAGCACCATACAATGTTCCCTCTAGTCCTTTTGGATGATTCTTTCTCAAGCCTTCGTTAGTTTCCTCACATGTATGTGTCCTCTGCTGAGGACTTAAAGAAAACTCCCTGAAGATCTGTGGGGTTCTCTGTGCATCTCTGTCTTCTCAGGTATAAAATCTAGCTACCTTTTTCTTCCTGGATTATCAGTCTGTCTATTCAAGGAGTCAGCTGGCCTCCACCTCAGTTCTCCTTCCATGAACTATGGCCTGGAAACTCTTTAAAGGCAGTAGCTGGGGGCAAAAATAGTGCTCATGTCATTTGCTTTTCATCTCTCGGCAATTATTGTCCTTTATCACCTAATATTTATTGCTTTAAAAACAACCATTTGCCTATTTTGTCTATTTGTATTTCTTTGTTTTAAGCAGATGAGTAAATACCGTTGGTTATTTTTTAAAATTTATTTTACTTCAATTTGTCTAGAAGTGAAAATAGTCTTCAAATTGTAAAAGATATTTTAAGTTATAAACCTAACCTCCAGCTGTAGACAAACGTATCCAACCTGTTTTCTCAGAAAATGTTTCACACTTAGACATTGGAAGGATTTAATCAAACTCTAACAAGCTAAGAAACTTTCAGGTGAGGTGGCATTCCTTTGCAGGATAGAAACCATATTCTTTCAATCTGGGCCCCAGAGTGAAATCTGAGTCCAAATAAAGAATTTTTAATTTAGGGATCTCCAGGTTGAGGAATCTATAAGTAGAGTTCAGTTTCATATATTGTGTTTTCTGTTTCTATAGCACTGACTAGTCAGTTTGTTGTGAGTAAACCTAGGAGCTTGACACCAACCTTTAACACTGGTCTCAAAATTTCTCACATTTTCCCTAGCACTTTTGTATTTCTTCAGTAGGTATAGAGAAGAAACATGCACTCAAACCCTCCAGATTTTACAGATAGTAATTAAAAGGAACTTGTCAAAGAAATTGCAAAAAGCAGAGTTGCCCACTCCAACACACAATCAGGCTTATTTACTCTGTTATACAAAGCAAGAAATCCCTTTTAGAAACTAGAACTCTTGGTATTTTAAACCATAAAAAAAATGGTGTTTATTTAAATTTTGCATATAATTCTTCATGTTAGATAATGGATTTGTCTATAGGAATTAGATACCACAATAATGTACGGTTTCTCAGCCTTGGCATTGTTGCCATTTTGAGCCAGGTAATTCTTTGTTTTGTGGGATCCTGTGGATCAAATGATGTTTGACAGCATCCCTAGGCTCTACATCTTAGGTTCCTGTAGCATCTCCTCCTCCCTTAAGTTGTGACAACAAATCATGTTCTATATATTGCCAAATGTGCCTGAGGGTAGGAGGGGACCCCAAAATTTCCTCTGTTTGGGAACCATTGCTATAGTGCAACACACCTAATACATTCCAGTCATTAGTAATTTCCAAACTATTTCTAAAATGGTAGCCATAGGTATGAAGGGGCTACTATTACAAATAGTCCATTAATTATAAAAGGCTAGTTACTTTATTATCATAAAGAGGGCTAGTAAAATGAAAGTATATTACACTAAAGATTCTGGTATTTAGCAAAAGCAGTCCTAAAAAGGAATTTCATAGAGATAAATGACTACATTAAAAAAAATAAAGATCTCAAATAAATGACCAAATTTTATACCTCAAGGAACTAGAAGAAGAATAAAGTAAGCCTAAACTTAGCAGAAGGAAGGAAATAACAAAGATCAGAGTGGAAGTAAATGAAGTAGAGGCCAAAAAGACAATAGAAAAGATCAATGACACTAAGAGCTTTTTTTAAAAGATAAACAAAATAGACAAATCTTTAGCTAGAATTACCAAGAAAAAACTAGAAGACTGAAATAAATAAAATTAAGTATGAAAGAGGAGACATTCCACCTGATATCACAGAAATACAAAGGATCATGAGGCTACTATGAACAATTATATGTAACCAAATTGGGTAATGTAGAAAAATGGGTATATTCTTAGAAACATACCATCTATCAAGACTGAATCATGAAGAAATAGATAATATGAACAGACTAATTACTAGTAAGGAGATTGAATCAGTAATAAAAAATCTTCCCCAAAATAAAGTCCTGAAACAGATGGCTTCACTGGTGAATTCTGCCAAACATTCAGAGAATTCTTACCAATTCTTCTCAAACTCTTCCAAAAATTAGAAGAGGAGGGAACACTTGCAAAGTCATTTTATGAAGCCAGTATTACCCTGATACCACAACCAGCCAAGGATACTACAAAAGAAGAAAATTACAGGCCTTGATGAAGCTAGATGCAAAAAATTCTCAAAAAAGTTTAGCAAACTAAATTCAACAGTACATAGAAGGATTATACACCACGACCAAGCAGAATTTATTTCAAGAATGAAAGGATGGTTCAACATCTGCAAATCAATCACTGTAATGTGCCACATTAACCCAAAATGAAGGATAAAAATCATATGATCATTTCAATAGATGCAGAAAAAGTATTTGACAAAATTCAGCAACATTCTTGATAAAAACTCTCAGGAAACTGGGTATAGAGGGAACGTATCTTAACATAATAAAGGCCATATATGAAAAGCCTACAGTTAACACCATGCTCTTTGGTGAAAAATAGTGATGACTTCCTATAAGATAGGAACAAGACAAGGATGCCCATCCTTGCCACTTCTATTCAATGTGGTAGTGGAAGTCCTATCCAGAACAATTAAGTGAGAAAAGAAATAAAGGCATCCAGATCAGAAAGGAAAAAGTAAAACTGTCTCTCTTTGCAGATCACTATCTTATACCATACACAAAACTCAAATGAATTGAAGATTTGAAATGAGATCTGAAACCATAAAAATCCTAGAAGAAAACTTAGGGGATTAAATGCTTAGACATCAGTCTTGACAATGATTTTTTTGGACGTGACACCAAAAGCAAAAGCAACAAAAGAAAAAGTAAACAAGTGGGAGCACATCAAACTAAAAAGCTTCTGTACTACAAAGGAAACCATCAACAAAATGAAAAGGCAACCTACAATATGGGAGAAGATATGTGCAAATTGTTTATGTTAAAAAGGTTAATATTTTAAATACATAAAGAAGTCATACAACTCAGCCAGAAAAGAAAAAAAAAAAATCCAATTTAAAAAATGGGAAGAGGACCTGAATAGAGATTGTTCCAAAGAAGATTTACAAGTGGCCAACAGATACATGAAAAGGTGCCCAACATCACTAATCCTCAGGGAAATACAAAGCAAAACCACAATAAGATAGTGCCTCACACTTGTTAGAATGGCTGTAATCAAAAAGATAAGTGATAAGTATTGACAAGGATGTGGGAAAAATGGAACCCTTGTGCAGTATTGGCAAGAATGTCAATTGGTGCAGCACTATAAAAAGTATGGAAGTTCCTTTAAAAATTAAAAATAGAACTACCATATGATCTAGCCATTCCACTTCTGGGTATATATCCAAACGAAATTAAATTAATTATCGCAAAGTGATATTTGTAATCCAGTATTCAATTGCAGAATTATTGACAATAGCCAAGACATGGAAGCATCCTAAGTGTGCATTAGTTGGAACAAATGATTGGCCAAAGAAAATGTGACACATACACACACACACACACACACACACACACACACACACACACACCCCACAATGGGATATTATTTAGCCATAAAAAAGAAAATCCTGCCATTTGCAACAACGTGGTTGAAACTTGAGGGCATCATTCTAAGTGAAATAAGTCAGAGAAAAACAAATACTGTCATGTGGAGAGTATGATCTCATACATGGAGTCTAAAAAAACCTGAACTCATAAAGATAGAGAACAGATTGGTGGTTACCAGAGATGAGGGGTTTGGAGTTGAGGGAATGATTGAAGATGGTCAAAAGGTACAAACTCCCAGTTACAGGATAAATAATTTCTGGGAATGTACTGTACAGCATGGTGACTGTAGTTAACAATACTGTATTATATATTTTAAAGTGTCTAAGTGAACTGTTCTTAAAAATTCTCATCATAAGGGAAATAATTGTAACTGTGTGGTGATGGATATTAACTAAACTAACTTGCAATATACACATATATCAAATCATTGTGCTGTGCACCTTATACAAAGTTTTATATCATTTATATCTCCATAAAACTGGAAAAAGTAAAATGGGCTAGGGTCATTTCTAACTTACCTACACACAGAAAAATTAGTAGTCTCAGACAACTTACCCAAGGGTCAAAAGCAGGAAAACTCCTACAGTGAAAACAAAGATAAAACAACTACAAAATAAACTTATAACCAAACAAAATTAATATCAGTTGTTTAGGGTATGACTTGGGCAAATTTCTCAAACATGTGCTAAAGACTGGCCTACATTATCCATAATGCTCTAGACCTTATATCTCTGTGCTGAAGATGTGGGTATCTCCCTCACTGGTGATTTCTTGGAATTCTAAAGGGATATAACACAGAGTAAAGCTAGACACACTAGTAGAAAAGACAATATGGCCACTAAAATAATCAAAAAGACTGTGAACTGGAAAAAAATTTTTAAAAATTGATCAAGAGAAAGCAAGAGATCTACTACCAAACTTTGCGACTGAGCCAGAAACCAGGGCTGTGCAAAAAGGTTGTATGAAATGAACATTGACAACAGAAGTCAGTTGATAAATTCTTAAGGGCTTCTAAGCTTGACCTCACATAACTAATTAAAAAAAAAAAACTTTTTATTAGTGGGTTAAGTTTTTATTCCCTCATTTAAAAACACAATGAAAGAGCTGCTTGTAAATTTACAATAGCCAGGACATGGAAGCAACCTAAGTGTCCAACAGATGAATGGCTAAAGAAGTGGCACATATATACAATGGAATATTACTCAGCCATAAAAAGAAATGAAATTGAGTTATTTGTAGTGAGGTGGATGGACCTAGAGTCTGTCATACAGAGTGAAGTAAGTCAGAAAGAGAGAAACAAATACCATATGCTAACACATATATATGGAATCTAAGGGGAAAAAAAAAAGGTCATGAAGAACCTAGGGGTAAGACGGGAATAAAGACACAGGCCTACTAGAGAATGGACTTGAGGATACGGGGAGGGGGAAGGGTAAGCTGGGACAAAGTGAGAGAGTGGCATGGACATAAATACACTATCAAATGTAAAATAGATAGCTAGTGGGAAGCAGCTGCATAGCATAGGGAGATCAGCTTGGTGCTTTGTGACCGCCTAGAGGGGTGGAATAGGGAGGGTGGGAGGGAGGGAGACGCAAGAGGGAAGAGATATGGGAACATATGTATATGTATAACTGATTCACTTTGTTATAAAGCAGAAACTAACAAACCATTGTAAAGCAATTATACTCCAATAAAGATGTTAAAAAGAAATACAATGAAAGAGTAGTATTTCTTGAAGTGCTAGGATTTTTGAAATGTAAATCTTTCGGAAATATTCATACTTGGAAAGTGGAAAAAAGAGCAAGGTTTTAATGACAGAGTAGATGCTATATGGAGAAATTCAAATGTACTCTATGAGACTTCCCTGGTGGCGCAGTGGTTAAGAATACGCCTGCCCGTGAAGGGGACATGGGTTCGAGCCCTGGCCCACGAAGATCCCACATGCCGTGGAGCAACTAAGCCCGTGCGCCACTACTACTGAGCTGGTGCTCTAGAGCCTGCGAGCCACAACTACTGAGCCCATGTGCCACAGCTGTTGAAGCCTATGCGCCTAGAGCCCGTGCTCTACAACAAGAGAAGCCACCACAATGAGAAGCCTGCGTACTGCAACGAAGAGTAGCCCCCGCTCACCACAACTAGAGAAAAACCCACAGGCAGCAACAAAGGCCCAACGCAGCCAAAAATAAATAAATGAATAAATAAATTTATTTTAAAAATGTACTTTATGGGCTTAATCAAATTTGTGTAGCTGTCATCTACCTATAACACTTTCCCAAAATTTAAGAAGTCCAGGAGTGTAGATTTTATATCAATGAAACAAAACAAAACAAACAAAAATGGAGACCTTTTTTATACTGATTTAAATTCTATATTGTACCATTACATCAGCTAACTAGCTGTCAGTTGAGAAGTACATCCATATATTATTTGATAATGCTCTCTAAAAAAACCTACCTTAAATATACTTTTCTATTTTCCTTTCTATTTTCTCTATTTTTTTCCCTTTTCCACTGAAATCTCTGTAATATCATATAGTCAAGCATTGTAATTATTTAGTCAAAACATGACATTAGAAATGTCTGGTAAGATTTTCAATATACTTTGACCTCAAAACTGGTTGTGTTTTATTATTGTGCCTATCAGGGAATGGGCGAATGCCTCCAGTGTTCATAAATTTTAAGAAAACAAATATAAAGAAAGATACGAGCATGTGTATATTAAGATAAAGCACACTGGTTGTAACTACCATTAAATATTCAAAGGTACAATTATGAAATACCAGATTTTAGCAGTAGAAGAGAATTCAAAATTCAAGGGATTTAATCCTTAAATATTTAATGTTAACTGAACAAATGAATTATATTACTAGTTACCTCTAGTTAATAAATAAAAAGTGTATAGGAAAATTTGAAAAATCTACAGCCATTGAAAAGAAAAAGGAATATATTTTTCTAACTCAAAATGAAAACACAACGTTATATCTTTAAGAATAAATGCAGCCTAGTAGTTAAAGGTTAAATAAATTTTTAGTGGCATTTATGAAATTTTACATATGCTTTCTCACCTTATGATTTCACATAAACAAATGTTTTGTTCACCCGGTGTCCATTACCTTTTCTTCCAATAATGGCCACCGAATATTTTTGTGGGGGGAAAACGCACTTATATACAATATAGATTTGGACGGGAATGACCTTAATCCCATTTTATCCAGGATTTACTTGGGTAATTCTAACCTAACCTAATCAGAATATTCCATCACACTAGGCATAATGGTTTAGGAAATTGTATGTCTCAATGTAGGTCAGTGATTATAAACACTCATTTGGAAAATATTATTAACTAATGCTTTTACGTATATGTACTAAGCATTCTTTTAAGAGGTTTAGAGAGATGAACTAATCCTTCAAAAATCCTAGGTGATAGGGATCAGTACTATCCTTTTTAGATGAAGGAATTAAGACACTTTAGAGATTGTGAAGCTCACCACATGCCCAGGGTCAGAATTGAGATCTGAAACTAAGCAAGTCTGACTCACCAGAATGATAATATCTTAAAAGCCAAGTACTGTTGGACCAGTTGGAGGATGGTTCTCTGTGGATGTGGGAATTAGGATAAAAGTGTGGAGCTGTCAGGAGCCACCATGTAGAGTCTGAGACAGGTCAATACGGAGGAAAACAGGAGAGTAATGAAGAGAAAAACAGAGCGGATCCGAGATTCCTTCCAATGATACACCAATAACATGAGCTTTGTATGCAATTATGCAAGAAGCCAGCTCTCACTTTGGAATTTCAGTTAGTGAGACACTAAATTTTCTCTCTTCATTTCATTTCATATCATTTCATTTTGCCAGTTTAAATGGGGATTCTCTACTTGAAACCAGAGTTTTGACTAATACACCCAGTAACAACTTTCCTCAATTCTAGAAAGCCCTTGTTTCAGTATTGGATTATCTCTGGTGAGCCACTCTTTCGCATAATAGTGAAGTCAAAATTTCTCCCATATTCTTGGATTTATACTATATCTTCTTACTCTTACGGTTTTCACACCACCAACAAATATGCCCCTGTAAATAGTAAAGCTCTCTTTTCAACTCTGTGGCACAGAACTGCACTCGTTTTTCTTAATATTTGGGAAGTAGGCATTCTGCATAGTTTTATTAACAGTGAGCTTTTTATCTTCTGCCCTCCAGACCAGCTGTAGGCCTAAACATTTCATGAGACATGAGAGAGCTTCATTTTCTTTACTTAAACTATACTCAGTAAAGAAAATGAAGGCAATCTTAATAAGTGAATGAATAGAACAGTCTTTTTTTTTTAATTGGAGGATTGAAAAACACAGAGTAAACTTTGAGAACACAATTAAAACCACATATCCCAAATATAGAATTAGTTTCAATCAACTGGGCATTTGCTATCAGCAATCAGATCCAGTGCGATATTCAAAATTTTTAATGACATTTAGGTTGAGCCATGACTTGTCAGGCAGCACTCATCAGGCCCACAAAAGCTCTGTTCTTTGTGTAGGTTAATATGCAAATAATATTTGTGTGTATATATATATATATATATATATATATATCTCCTTTTGAGAATTATTCCTAGTTACTACATCTTATAAATTTGTAAAAACTCAGTTTAATGCAAAAGAGCTGTTAGATATGAAACAGTGTTATAACAATATCCACCTTTGGGTGTTTTCCAGGTATAGTGGTTAAAAGCCTAGGTTTGGAACTTGAAACTTGGGTTCAAATCCCATCATCGATCCTTGTTAGTTGTTGTTGTATAAAATATTATTTTGTGAACAATATATTTTAAAATATTGGAGGAGCAAGACATTTAGCCTTTTTTTTTGAACCTTCAATGAATGTTTCAGTATTAAGGCAGGCAGTTCCTGGAAGCCTTTACATCTTGCCTGCAAGAAGCACAGCTTCGAATCTTATCAAGGGATCAGAAATTCTGGTAAGCTGGTTGGTTCTTTTAAGTCCAGGAAGTGGCACAGTTCTGACCAGTATTCCAGGAATGATGACATATATGCAGCAGTTCTGAGAACCTACAGAGATGTGGGCACTTTTCTCCCTTCTATAACTAACATATAACCTAATTTCCTAATGCTAAGTCTATTAGGCTGACGTGCCTTAGATCTTCTGCTTGATTCTTTAAAACTGAATTTGGCAAAGCATTTAAAATTAAAACAATGGGGAAAATATTCCATGACAGAGAAATTGACAAGCTTATACAATAAATCTTTTTCACCTTTCATTTCATATGGTTTCAAAGCTGGCCTAATTTAATATTCATAGTAGATTATTTTTTTTCAAATAATGAAAAAGTGCCAATTTAGTTAGCATCATTATTTAGATGTAGCAGTTTGTAGCATTTCATAATTTAATAATCTCTGCTTTCAGCTGGAGGGAAAAAAAGTATCCATAGAATCAAATAGCAGGTAAAAATGCATTTTGCATTTTATTTTAATTCATACATTTATATGAACTTTTCCATCATCATATCACATACCTCTCCTTTAATTTACCTTTGATAGAAGTCCTGCTACACTTAAATTCTAAATCAAGTTCAACCCATATATCTTCCCCTTCCCTAATTGACAGTTTCAGGGTATTAACAATTTAAATTATATAGTTGATTATTTGGTAGATTCCTGCAAAGGTGCATTTTTCCTAATTAATTTAACTGTAAAATTAGGTGTGTTTCTGCTCATCATTTTATATCCAGTATCTCAGTATGTGTGTTGCCTGGCACATAGTAGAAACTTATTAAATTGATTGACTGAATGATATTAGAAGATATTAAAATGAGAAGGAAATGAAATTTAAAGTCCCTTGCCTTTAAGTAAACAAAGCTCTCTTTTAAAGATGAGGAAATTGAGGACAGAAAATAGTTTCTTTTCTACAGATTAATTTCTTCTTTACTAAAATTCATTACCATTATGTAATTTAGGAATCTCAGATGTTTATATGCAAGCTTTGAAACAGTTGTATTAATGAAAGTGAACATTGAAGATTCAAAATGAGTACAATCAACATTTGTCTAGTTCATTAAGGACCTGAATCGATATCTGTGGCCTATTTTATTCTACCTTCCAGTTAATCCTCTCTTAAGCTCTTATCAATATGCCCTACACACAGACACATACCATAAGTTGAAAGAATATCTAACCATATGCCTAGAGCTTTGTACAAACTTAAATATATAGCACATATTCTTTTATATTTTAAAATGGTACCTTGATGGATTCTAAATGAATTTATTGGGTGGCCCCATGGTTCCATTTGATCTTAACTTTATTTATCAGTAATAATGAATAGGGTCCACTCTCCATTATCTGCACAAGTTGTACACTGTAGTAATGAATTGTGCCAAACATAATTCAGAAATCATTTCTATTTGTATGTGGGAAGTATTATGTGATGTTTTTGGAGTAAATTTCCCTCCTTAATAATGTTTTGCTTTGGGTAATTACTTCGCATTCCCTGAGCACACATCAACTGACAGTGGGGGAAAAAGCCCTGAAGTATTCTGGGGAAATGTTTTAAAATTCTGCAGCTAAACTGCATGCAGGTACTCAACTCTTGTGTATGACCTAGGAAAATGCGAAGGAATCTGGTACTGTCTGGAGTATTATTCAGTCTCGGTGATCAAATCTTGTCCCTCAAAAATAACGGCATATGTTTCTAATTTAACTCGGTTAATCTGTTCTCATTATACCACTTTTATAAAGGAGATTCATTAAATTAGATAGCTTAATGACAGAAACTTAAGAGCAAGTGGAGGTTCCATTTATTGCTTGTTCTGTCAAGTCTGTGTCTGTGTGTGTGTAGATAGATAGTAACTTCAAGTTATTTTAATGTATTTCTCCCCACAACAATATGTCTTCTTTGTTTATTATTTTTTTGGCTGAAAACGCACCCTTTCACAAGCATTATATATAATTGAAAATGATACCTGGAACATTCTTGGTGCTCAGTGTTCAAGGAAATAAATCCTAAGGACATTTGCACTATATAGATAAAATGCAACTGTGTTCTACGGCAAATGTTTCCATGATGTGCGCTAACAAGTACATATTTCTATTAAATTTTTTAAAGATTTGGTTTGGATCATATTAATGAATAAGAGGTTTCCACTAAAAATGTGCGATTCTTTGTATATTTTTCTTTCACTATTAATCTATCTCCTCAGAGAGAAATCTCCCTCACTCCATCCCCCTCTGTGCCACACACACACACACACACACACACACACACACACACACCTTTAGGCATTAGGGGAGTATTTGAAATACAATCTTCATTTCTTTATTTTGGAGTATCAAAATGCATATTGATTGTAGTTAGTGACAGCAGTTGTGTTTTAATGTTAAAATTCCTAATCTTACCCTTGAAGACACTGCAGGGGCAAACATATATACCTTGGATTTATGAAGTGTGGTTTCTTTAGCTATAGTTTGCATGAATGTTAATATCCCATATAGCCAAGACATGATAGTAAATTAAATATAATAATGTAGAATATGAATAGTACAGAATGTATCACAGATCTCGCCTGTGATAGATTTATAAAAATGTTTCTCTCACGGTTGCTTGTTTTTTATTAGTTATTTTCAATATGATAACTCCTATTTTCCTAAAGGTAAATACTGATATGTACTTCACTTCTTCCTGTTTGCAATAAACTTTATTTAGGAACCTTTTTTTCTTTCTTTTTTCTCTTCAGTGTAGTGAATTCAAGCCAGGCCTAGTAAACCCCCTAAGAGACAGAGTAGGCTCCAAAGAGAAAGTTGTATTTAATCTGAGCTCTGAAGAGCTATTATAAATTAATCAGGTATCGGGCATTTGAATGAAGGATTTCCTGGTAGAGAATATTAAATGCAAATACACAGAAAGGCCAGAGAGATAGGGTAGCAGAGATACATAATGGGGTGGGGGAGGAGGGAAGGAAGGAAGGAGATACAGAGAAAAAGAAAGAGAAAGGGAAGAAGCCATTTGAAAGAACTTTGAGTAGTTTAATATGGCCCAAGCATAGCACTCAAGGGGGAAATTGGCTAGGAAAACATACTAGACAGGAAACCAGGGGCCAGCTGGTGGCGGGTCTTCTATGCCAGGTAAGGAGATGGGATTTTATTTTGTGAGAGGTGCCATCAAAGACTTTTAGGTGGAAAGTTACATAATGAGATTTTATCTTTATTTATTATTTTAAAATCTTTTTTAAAACTTTGTTATTTAATTAAAGTCCATAGTTTACATTAGGGTTTGCTTTTCATATTGTATGTTCTGTGGATTTTGATAAATGCATAATGCCATGTGTCCCTCATTATTTTTTTCTAATTGAAATATAGTTGATAACAATGTTATATAAGTTACAGGTATATAACATCGTGATTTATAATTTCTAAAGTTTATACTCCATTTATAGTTATTATAAAATACTGGTCATAATCCCTGTGCTGTGCAATACATCCGTGTGGCTTATCTATTTTTTATACAGTAGTTTGTACTTCTTAATTCCTTACCGCTACCTTGTTTCTCCCCTCTTCCCTATCCCCACTGGTAACCAGTAGTTTGTTTTCTGTAACTGTGAGTCTGCTTTTTTGTTATATTCACTAGTTTGTTTTATATTTTAGATTCCACACGTAAGTGATATAATACAGTATTTGTCTTTCTCTGTCTGACTTATTTCACATAGCTTAATACCCTCCAAGTCCATCCATGTTTTTGCAGATGGCAAAATTTCCTTCTCTTTTATGATGGAGTAGTATCCCACTGTGTGTGTGTGTGTGTGTGTGTGTGTGTGTGTGTGGGTGTGTGTGTGTGTGGTGTGTATAAAACACCTTTTTTATCCATTCATCTGTTGATGGGCACTTAGGTTGCTTCCATATCTTGGCAATTGTCAATAATGCTGCTATGAACTTTGGGATGCATGTATCTTTTTCAATTAGTGTTTTCTTCTGTGTTCTCTTTGGAAATCATGTGTTTAAATTTATATTGAAGTACTATCTTTTTGTATGTCAATGTATTCTATTTACAAGCTTGTGTAAAAATGAAGTGCATCTTCACTGAACTTTGTGCCAATTAAGCTTATAATACAAAATTGGTTTAGTCTGTCAAAAAAATCTTTTAAAAACAATATTTTATTTTAAAAGATGATTTTGATGGGATGTAGAGAATGATCCATAATAGTAAAAGCCTGAAATACAGAGACCTGAATTCAATCTGTGGCTGCATTCCAACTGAGGTAGATATAGAAGGTCAATGTGGATGAGGAGAGGATAGTTTGAAATGAATTAAGGCAGTAGAACCATCAGGGCAAGATAAGTGGATGTTTTAGGTGCATAGGGGAAGGGATCAAAGGGTGACTTCCTAGTTTCTTGTTGGGGTGATTTAGTGGATTATGCTGCCAGTCACTGAGATAGGAAATAGAGTAAGAGAAGAATGCTGCTCTTTGATTTGTGTGTGTGTGCTTGTTGTTTCATGTGTGTTTGGAAAGGACATTATGCATTCCATTATAAATTGTTGAGCTTGAGATTCTGGTGACATCTAAGTGGAGTTGTCTAACAGGCAATTAGGAATATGTGTCTTGATCTTAGGAGAGATGTCTGAGCTTGCAGTTTTAAAAACAGGAGAATCATCAGTAATTGAAACTGTAGAAATTGGTGAAATTATTCATCTATCCATTCACTAACCACTAATGCAATGCACATATAAAAAGACATCTTACATGACTCTCATAGTGCTAAGGGCAGCGTATAATAAATTATTAGTGACTTCAGTATGAGCATTTACAGAGAAAGAAAAAGTATAACTGAGCATTTATGGGACATTTATTATGAACAAGAGAGACTTCTACCTGTATTACAGCTATTGATCCTTTAATCTTCACAATAATCTTATGAAGTAGGTACTATCTTCATTTTATAGAAAAAGAAACTAAGGAAAATAGTAGTTGAAAATTTTATCTAATGTTACACATATAATGTCTCCAAATTGTAATGTCTTTTGCGTTCTGTTTGAATCTCCTTATTAGAATATTTCCTTAGCTGAGTTTTTGTATAGGAGGAAAAATTAAAAGAGATAATGCTAATATATTAAAAGGCATGCAGTATTGTGAGAAAAGACACAATACCGGTAGTGATAAAAATGGATACTGTGATTATATACATTTAATTTGTAAATAAAATACAGAAGATTCTGCAGAGAATAATTTGAAATAAAGATTATCTATCTTAAGAGCTTTTTTCATTTTTCCTGTGGTGCCTGTGACCTTTAAGCATCATTTCATTCTGGTTAGATATTATCAGTCAGGTTCAAAGCTGATGTTACAGAAAATGAACAATAGCTAAAACAAGTAACTTAAGTCATAAACGCATGCTGTTGAAAATGTTAGTGACATAAAATCATATCAGGGTGTACTTTTATCTCATAGAATATGTGGAGTGACTTTGGTTATCCAATATGGAATAATTCTTAATTGTGCAGGAAGAATAATATCTTATATTTTAATAGTGCATTTAAATGTTCAAAATTCTATAAGGTATGTCTTTTATTTTTCAAGAATTAAAAACATATATAAAAGCTATTTATTTTGTACATTTATATATTTTATATAATTTACCCACCATCAAAAGAAAATAACAGATTTCTAAGCACTGAGTATCAATTTTTTTATTAGTCCAATAATTTGTTTTCCAATACCTCTTATATACATCATTTCACACAAGTGAAACTCTGTTGGATACATTTTTAGAAGTGGAAATTGACACACATTTTCAATTTAATATATATTTCCAAATAGCCCTCTGTAGAGATTGGAACAATGAACACTTCACAAACATTGAGCTCGTGTTTGTTTACTCTTATACTCATGTCAAATTTCTGTGTTAACAACTTTTTAATCTTTACTAATCTGCAAAGTGAAAATAGTATTTAAACATAATTTTAATTTGCATTTTCTTATTATGAATGAAGGTAAATAACTTTTCATAAGTTTAACAGCCACTTGCATTTGCCCATTTTTCTATTGTTGCTTTTACTTTGTCCTATTAGTGACTTAAAGGAAATAGGTATTTGTTAAGTGTGTTGTAAATGTTTCCCCGTTTGTCGTTTGGCTATACAAATTGTGAGTTTTCTTTTCCTTGTAGATTTCTTTTCTAAGTTCTTGAATTCATCAAATTTTTTTATGGCCACTCTGGTTTGTTTCAAAATAAAAATAAAACTTCTCCCATGCATATCTATCTATCTATCTATCCGTATGTATATGTATATATATAAATTATTCCAATTTTTATAATACTTTAATGGCTTGTTTTGTATGATTAAATTCTGTATTAATTTGCTTTAATCACTATAGCATTAAAATAAGTATTAAAAACTAATAGGTCGGGCTTCCCTGGTGGCGCAGTGGTTGAGAGTCCGCCTGCCGATGCAGGGGACACGGGTTCGTGCCCCGGTCCGGGAAGATCCCATATGCCACGGAGCAGCTGGGCCCATGATCCATGGCCGCTGAGCCTGCGCGGGCCTCTCACTGTTGTGGCATCCTGTCCTCTACCCACAGCATTCTCAAAGAAGAGAAAGGAGAAATGAGCCATGGCTCTTTTAAATTCTGGACAGGTGTTGCTAACATCCTGAAGGTTTGAAGGTATCAACATAGCAAGTTTGTTTATAACACAGTCATTGAAGTTATTAATCGCCTTTTTTAACTAAGATAATTATCTTCATTTTCTCCAAAGAAGATTGTCATCCTAGGCATTCAGATGTTTTGCATAGCTCCTCGCTTTCTAGATACTTTGATTTAAACTTTATTCTTTCACTGCTATTTAATTCTTTAAAAATAATTTCTTCTTTTTTTTCCTGTATCCTTAATTTTGTTACTTTTTTAAAGCACCTGGGTAGTATTATGGCAAATATGATTTTATTCTCTAGGTAATTAGACTGACAACCCAGAAGGGGGAAAGTGAAAGATTAGTGGTCCAGAGCAGATACTGTTGATTTTGTAATTTTAGTATAAGTAAGTATAAAATCCATCTCTACCACCCTTATCAAAATGCATGCAGAAAGAAAACTAGAAACAACCTAGGTCATTTTCCTATATGTTAAATTAGCAAAGCTCCTTTTAAATGTCCTGCAAAATATGGAAAAATCTATCTCCCTCCCTCCCACCCTCCCTATCCCACCCCTCTAGGTGGTCACAAAGCACTGAGCTGATCTCCCTGTGCTATGCGGCTGCTGCCCACTAGCTATTTTATGTTTGGTAGTGTATATATGTCCATGCCACTCTCTCACTTTGTCACAGCTTACTCTTCCCCATCCCCATATGCTCAGGTCCATTCTCTAGTAGGCCTGTGTCTTTATTCCCGTCTTACCCCTAGGTTCTTCACGACCTTTTTTTTTCTCTTAGATTCCATATATATGTGTTAGCATATGGTATTTGTTTTTCTCTTTCTGACTTACTTCACTCTGTATGACAGACTCTAGGTCCATCCACCTCACTACAAATAACTCAATTTCGTTTCTTTTTATAGCTGAGTAATATTCCATTGTATATATGTGCCACATCTTCTTTATCCAATCTGTTGATGGACACTTAGGTTGCTTCCATGTCCTGGTTATTGTAAGTAGAGCTGCAATGAACATTTTGGTACATGACGCTCTTTGAATTATGGCTTTCTCAGGGTATATGCCCAGTAGTGGGATTGCTGGATGGTATGGTAATTCTATACTACAAAGCTACAGTAATCAAGACAATATGGTACTGGCACAAAAACAGAAATATAGATCAATGGAACAGGATAGAAAGCCCAGAGATTAAACCCACACACATATGGACACCTTATCTTTGATAAAGGAGGCAAAAATATACAGTGGAGAAAAGACAGCCTCTTCAATAAGTGGTGCTGGGAAAACTGGATAGCTACATGTAAAAGTATGAAATTAGAACACTCCCTAACACCATACCAAAAAATAAACTCAAAATGGATTAAAGACCTAAATGTAAGGCCAGACACTATCAAACTCTTAGAGGAAAACATAGGCAGAACATTCTATGACATAAATCACAGCAAGATCCTTTTTGCCCCACCTCCTAGAGAAATAGAAATAAAAACAAAAATAAACAAATGGGACCTAATGAAACTTCAAAGCTTTTGCACAGCAAAGGAAACCATAAACAAGACCAAAAGACAACCCTCAGAATGGGAGAAAATACTTGCAAATGAAGCAACTGACAAAGGATTAGTCTCCTAAATTTACAAGCAGCTCATGCAACTCAATATCAAAAAAACAAACAACCCAATCCAAAACTGGACAGAAGACCTAAATAGACATTTCTCCAAAGAAGATTTACAGATTTCCAACAAACACATGAAAGGATGCTCAACATCATTAATCATTAGAGAAATGCAAATCAAAACTACAATGAGATATCATCTCTCACCGGTCAGAATGGCCATCATCAAAAAATCTAGAAACAATAAATGCTGGAGAGGTTGTAGAGAAAAGGGAACGCTCATACACAGTTGGTGGGAATGCAAATTGATACAGCCACTATGGAGAACAGTATGGAGGTTCCTTAAGAAACTAAAAAAAAATACAAAGGATTTCTTCATCCTACTCTAAACAGTGTAAAGGTTAGGTGAGCTGGGATAGTTAGATAAGCTAAAAAGGGGCAGAAATGGGTGAATGAGGTCATAAAGTAAGGTTTAATTCAATGAAAAGAAGGACCTTGGAACTATAAAACTAGGTATAAAAATGAAAGGAAAGTGTAATATCACAGAACAGCTCCACAAAGATGAATTAACATGGCTATATACCTAAAATGATAGAGAAAGAATATATACTATCTTATATTTGTTTGAGTTTCTTAAAAGAATTCTATTACAGTTTTTGTGTGCAGTACATCATTTTGCTTTCGACAAATAAAAAGAGAAGACACACAAAGAAGCTGAGTGAGAGAATAACAATATGGTGCTTCCCAGTAAGCTGTTAGACTTTGTAAAATTGTCCTCAGATTTAAATACCTGAAAAAAATAGAGAAAGCAAAGTTTCCAGCTATTATAATTTTTTTTTTCTGGTAAAGAGGGAAAATGAGGGAAAGGAAAGGAGAAGAGAAAAAATAAAAGAGAAAATTTATAAAATATCAATAGCCTTGGGAAATCAAACACATGAATAATGTATACAAGTTTCTAAATTTGGTGAGATCCCCAAGCTCTATTTCCTTTTGCTACCAATTTTGGTCTTTTCTGTGCTACCACTTTTATTTATGCTTTCATTTCATATTTTATGAACATTTTAGTTGTTATCAGGCTTTAAATGGAAAAATAATTTAACAAATAAAGAAATGTGCTTAATTTCCGACCTCCCTCTCTCCCCCCATCTCCTTCTCTCATTTCCTCTCCTCCACTTACTTTCTGTTCTAAAACAATATTTGCATTCTGAAAGGAGCTAAGAATTTATGTATCACTTTAGAACTAATCGCAACTGAGACGTGCCACATCAAGCTTGCTAAATTTATAGGTAATGTATCTATTTCCCATTCAAACTTTTTCTCTCTTTTATTTCAAATAGAAAAGCATTCACGAAGATACCAGGGGAGAGCAAAAAGCAGTTTAACTAAATTGAAGCTAGAAAATTGTGAGGAAGATGTAGTTAGTTGCCTTTCTCCAAGTATGTGAGAATTGTATAAAAGTGAACTATTGGTTTGGAATATGTTTTTATTGACTAATAGAGCTATAACTTTTTATGAAAAAGGTAGTTTTAAGGGTCAATTTAGCATTTAGACAGAAGTAACAAATTTGATACCTCACAAACAAAACGTGACTCAAAGTTTGATCATTTCGTGTTGTAATTCTGTATGTCAGAGAGCTTGCTTAGAGTAATAGTTAAATACTCTTACAGAATGTAAGTTTGTTAAAGTATATACATTAAAGAGATATATTCAGAGTATTTATTAACACATTTTTTTGTGTGTGTCTGTGGTATGCGGGCCTCTCACTCTTGTGGCCTCTCCCGTTGCGGAGCACAGGCTCCGGATGCGCAGGCTCAGCGGCCATGGCTCACGGGCCCAGCCGCTCCGCGGCATGTGGGATCTTCCCGGACCGGGGCACGAACCCATGTCCCTGCATCGGCAGGCGGACTCTCAACCACTGCGCCACCAAGGAAGCCCCTATTAACACATTTTTGACCGAGACATATTATGGCCACAGGCGTTAGTTCCTGCAAAAATCCCCCAGCCAATAATGTGTTAATACTGTAACTTGAAACCAGATACAGAGATGATAAAGCATTTGAAATAGTTAAGGAAGCTCTCAATTATATATGTGTATTTAACAGTTCACTTCTTAAAAGGCCAAAGCTAGTACTTTAAAAGTTACTAAAGAAGACACACTCACCATCTGGTGACAAGGCAAAGCAACTATTCTGTTAAGGTACCTACTTTCTCTGACTGTACTCTCATCATAAGTTGTCAAGTGATATAATCTTTCCCAAGGCTGAGGTCTGGATGGGGTGATGTTATAAATCCCTCAGATGTGGTCTACTGTGATATCTCTGAATTATCGGATTTAAAATAGGATTTATAGATACTTCTAAACAAGGTATAGTTTAACATTCACATGGATTATTGCATTTAAATTTGACGATAGCTCTCTGAAGTTTTATCGTTCATGTTTCCATCACACAGATGAGGGAACTGAGGTTTACAGAGATTTAATACCTTGCCAATACCTCATAGCTGCTAAACGGCACTATTAGGATTGGATTCCAAGCAACTCTGTCTTTTCCAAGGACCTGTGCTCTCTAAAATACATAAATTGCTTAACCCAGAAGCTAACCCTGAAAAAGTACCAATAAAGCCATTAATATTATGTTTTCATTATTGTTAAAAGCTATTAGAGCAGAATTCCAGTGTACAATTCATGGTGGACTCTATAAGGTGAAGTTGAATTGAGGGGTATCTTAATTAATGCCTGATGTTTTCTGACTATAACTTCTTGTTATGAAGTCCTGTCAGGGTTCTCATGACTGAGTCTAGACTAATGAAGTAGAATAAGTAAAATAAAATAAAGCAATCGTTCTCTGTCTTAAGGAATTGCCTTGGTTTTAACGTTCTTCATTTCTAGACCCAAGAGCAAAATGATGAGCCCACTTTAGAACACAAAATCACAAAACTTTAGATTTAAAGGTAAAAATACCAGAAACTTTCCAGAGATTATGACTATTTACGTGAAAGTTTTATCTTATTTTACTTTATATCCGATAGCCATTTATAATTTGCAAAATATTTTCACAGACGTTTCCATTTGATATAATCATACTATATGGTATCTGAGAGAGGAAAACTGATCGATATATTGCCCTTTGTATAGGTTAAAAATGATCAAACATTGTTAATTTCATATTCTTCTACCTAAATAGGATACCCATTTTAGAGATGATCAAACCTAGGCATTAAAAAAAAAATTGTGGATAATATATGGTCATCAAATTCACTTTTTAAAGGAATGGACTAAAAGTCCCATCCCAAAGCCTTTTCTATAAGATTCTTAACAGGAAAAAAAAAAAAAAAACTGCTTTCCTTGAGGGTTTGGTTACATTACAAGAAGCCAGTATTTTGACTGGTGTAAAGTAAACTGCTTTAATCCATGCATCACTTTCTTTAAAAAAAATGGAAAATTTCAGTTGTGGAATTTATTCATCCTCAGAGAGTTAAATGCTTGTTCTTCTACTTCTGTTACTTATGGAGAGCTGTAATAAGTGAAAGGTGCCAGAACTGCAGCATGTTTCTAAATAATTGAGTATTTCCTGCCTTCTCTCTCTCTCTCTCTTTTTATTTTTATTTTGTTTTTTTATTAAGTGACATTTTTCCCCCTCAAAATCATGAGAAGTGTTTTTGGTGATCTTTTGCTAGAATACAAAGTTATGATTATTATAGACCTTCAGTATGATAGATATTCATTTGCTTGTTGAAAGCAATATGGAAGACCCTCCTTAGGCCAGGATTGGAGACCATATTCATCTTAGTATCCCCTACTCTGTGAGCACAACTCTTTATACATGACACTTAATGGCTTTCCTGAATTGAATTGAAAAAAAAAAAGTGAAAGGTCTCTTGGGTTTAACATTGAGCGGTGTTTTTGGTCTTTAGAATCTTAACAGGACATGCATAAATTACTTTTTGATTTATTGCTTTAGTTTTCTCCAGGACAGTGTACTTTCTCTTTGCAATTAAAGTACTTTGACGGAGTAATCTTGAGACCGTAATAGAGTATATTCATGAAAATGGCATACTTTATTCAGTCCTTTGGGAAGAGGATGTAATCATCTCCCAAGTGTCAGTGTGAAGCTACACTCTCCTCTCTCACTCTTTAAAGAGATTATGTCTGCCACCTTATTTTTAATTTGAAAACTCCTAGAATATTTAACAAATGTTTTGAAAGATTATGCATACAGACCTTTAAATAAAATGTAGGGAAAGAGACTGCAGTGGGGGAGAATCTATTGGGAGTATTTGGAAAGGCCCTCAGTCTATCCTTTTCTTATTCTTTTTCAGTGTAGAAGACCTAGGTTTCCTTTTAGAACAAATGAGTGCAAGAACATTCAGATGACTTTAAGTGTTCACACATGTGTTGCCTGGTTTTGAGGAAGGCGTCTGTAATATCTCAAAACTATGTTAAAGATGGAGCATTTAGCAACCCAGGAAGGCAATAACTATAAAACACAAAATTAACTCATCAAGTTACTGTAAATTTCTCTCCCTTTGTCTCCAGCTGATTAGTGCAAATTAACTGCCTGAACAGTTAGTATGCAATACAGAAATCTCTGATACCTGCGGAGAAGGCAGGCTTTTTCTTTTGTGCGTCCATGTAGTATTTCAGAATTCCCTATAGACATTGCTTTACTGTAGTTACTAATATTGCTTTGAATTTTAAAGACAAGTTTGTATGTTTGTCTTGAGCTTTGAGAATTTCTAACCTTAATATTAATAGAGTTGTAATTTTTATAAGTTCCTATACAAGAATTCCCAAAAAAGGAAATTAAGTAGTTAGGTACCTCCTCTCTTACATGGCGATAATAAAGTATCTCATTGGATTGTTGTGAGAGCTAAAAATTCAATAACGTATATTAAAAACATTATAACAGAGTTTGATCCAGACTGTGCAAAATATGTGTTTTTAAATTATCTTAAGTACTTAGAATTGGAGTCAGTGAAATATATGTAATATATATATATATATATATATATAATAGTTCTATCTCTTTACTCTCAGAAAAGGAAATATTTAGGAAATTTCTATCTGTTATGTTCCATATAGTCCTAAAGAGAGCTTTATAAACATGTGAACTGCTGTAAAAAAGTCAACTTTTTGACCAGCTATTTGAAAGAAAATGATGTGTTCTGTTAAAAAGAGTTCGAAAAGGCAATCGATCATGGAAAGGGAACAAATAGTATACCTGGTTGGAAGTCAACTGATTTTGGGGGTGCATCTAGAAGACATAATAGTTATTTGGTAGTGGGATATGATCATTGGAAGTACCTGAAATTGAAAATCAGGAGACTTTTTTCCCCTTTATCTATGGAATAGTTGGTAGCCATTTCCGGGGGACAAAAATATTTAATACAAACTGTGCATTTAGGATATTTCAAACTTCAAATTCTTAAATTTTTAAATCTCTGAATAAACTAAAATATTCCCTCATACAGGTAATTTCTGTACATAGTAATTAATGCATTCACTCATTTAGCAAAAAGTTTGATCAAAGATGATGCAAAAGTTTCTGGACTTTGGTATTGGCAGTTAAGCTCTAAATAAAGACAGTCTAGTTCCTGTGCTCAAGTAACTTAATGTCGACAGGAGGACATACAAAAGGATGGATTTGACAAATGATACATTCAAGAAAAGTCTGAACTTAATTTTAACTTCAAACCAAATCCTTATTTTTACTTTAAAATATATTGACTGTCAGATTCAGAATTACAAACAAATAATGTACCTCAAGACCATGACCCATGCCAGCAACTGACCCTTTGTTTCAGTGTTTCTCATACTTGCCTGATTTGGGGACTTGATTAAAAATGATTATACCTTAGTACTATTCAAACCTGTTGGCTTACTATCTCCAGAGATGGCCTAGGAATCTGTATTTTGAACAAGAACCCAGCACTTCTTTTTAAATTAGTAAATTTGAGAAACACTGGTATATTTCAGAGATTAGTGATTTGTTTAGCTATTTATGTTTTTGTCTGTTTATTTGATTGAGTTACATTGTAACTTAAGTCAGTTTAATTCATCTTGAAGTCAACAAATTGAATTTCTGAGACTGACATTTATAGAAATTCATCACTTCCTATTCTTTGGAATAAATGTATTGCATACTTATTTGGAACCATACTATAGGACTGTTCTTCAGTTTTATCTTTTTGAAATAACTTTTCTGCTAATATTCAGAAGTTTTAAATTTATATTATTTGCCCCAATCCCATGTCAATACTTCTTTAAAGTTAGGAATCACTATATAATTCAGAAAAGAAAGCAGTGTAGTCTAATATGTTAGTCTCTCATGGTAAGATCAATCTAAGGTATTTCTAAGCCTTCCAATTTTTGTGTTTTTTTCTTATTTTCTTTTTCTTTCTCCACTTCCTATTCAATGGCTTGGAGTTAAAACTACTTACCATCTGTCTCTTAGTATCTGGTGCAACTTGATTCTGAAACACTTTAAAAAGACCACAGTACAAGTATTTTAAAACAAACTCCACTAAAAGTAGCACAAAGCACCAAGAATGAACTCTAGGAGCAGTAGTATTCAATATTTAAGTTCGACCACACCTAAAATGTTACTTTTGAATTACCAAAAAAAAGTGAAATAAACAAACATATAATTCTTATCCTACAGAGACCACATTATCTTCCTGTTCATAAAATAGATGAAATTACTTTCATTGTATTGATTTGGAGAAGGAAAAAAATGACAGCAGGATAAGGTCAATGATAAATGAAAAGGTACTTAAGTCATTCCTAGGTTTGCTTGTAATCTTTATTAATAATCACAAAAAAGGATTAAGTAAAATTTTAATAAAATCTGTTGGAAGTATGAAACTGAAAGATATAAACGTGATCAGACAGCTTAATGTTATATACTAGCTAACAAGGTTATGTAAGTGGTCAGGGAATAGCAAAATGAGCTGCAAGACTAAGAACAAAACCTCATAAAATATGCAATCAAAGGAAAATCAGAATGTGTGATCCGTGTGTGGTAAGAAGATGGAAGTGTCATCTTGTGGAAATAACAGTGCATACATAATACAAAATTGCCATTCTTTGTTGAACAAAGCGATTTTTTGTCAAGGTGGAATATTAAAAAGGTACTGAATTTGTGAAAAAAATCATTGTCATGGTCCCAGGTCTGTTCCTCCTCTGTTACACTGAGGAAATTACATAAACTTTTCAGGCTTCAATTTACTCTACAGTAAAAATGAAGATTATACTGGTTTACCTGTTACTTTCTAAGAAGTCCCTGGGATTTGGTAGAAGTTCTTTAGGAGCTGTCAGGGAGATGGTGGGCCTACTGAATTACTGATTAAAATTGAGGGACCTAAGTGTGTAACACATAACTGAAAACACTTTAAAGATTTAGTGAAAGGGGTGTGGATTATATTGCAATTAGAAGAAACATAAAAGCAATTATCTAGGTAACCTACACATCATATTTACATAAATTGCCTAGGAATGTTAGCAAAAACAATTTTTTAAAAAGACAAAAATAACCACTGAATATTTGTTTCAAATATTTGTAAATATAAAGAACTCATTTTAATTCAATTTCCATATTTTAATGTGATAAATTCATATTATATTCTATAATGAATACATATATTTCTATAATATTCATATTTCAAAATCAAAATGATGAAGTTTCCTCTTACAACTGTAACAGTTTTAAATACACTAATGACAAATCACAGTCATAGGACAGAAGTATATGTGTGCAATACATAGTCCTTTTGCTTAGGAATCAAAAATGATCATTACATTTAACATCATATTGTCAAGATAAACACATTGCTATTTACAGAACTAGTCCTTAAACATAGTTTCAAAGGAAAAAAGAAAACTCTTCATTATTTTTATTTAGAATAAAATTGCATTTTAGTGTCATGATCAGAATCGTTAATATTAGTACCCTAATATAGACAAAACATGGAGAATACATATATATTCTACTTAATCATTCCCTTCCATAATGTCTTTATGTTATTCCAGAATGTAGGAGACTTGTCAGTTAACCCATTTAATTAGATTTTATTAAAACCCCATAAATATTCCTTATTTTTTTCTGACTCCCAAAGACCTGAACTAAGGTAATATCCTAGCAAATGACCTCTAGGCCTCTAGTTTCCTTCTTCTTGAACTCATCTGCAATCCATCCTCTATACTTCTTCGAGAAGTCATCCTAGAACCTTTCCAACCATGTGATTCTCGTTACTGACATCTTCAGTTGGCACGTCATTGCTTAGATTGAGTACAATGACTAATAAGATTATTTTCAGCTTTTCACAGGCTGCATCCAACCTACTGACATCTTCAGTTGGCACGTCATTGCTTAGATTGAGTACAATGACTAATAAGATTATTTTCAGCTTTTCACAGGCTGCATCCAACCTGGATGCTATGGACTAAGTGTGTCCTCTCAGAACTCACGTTAGGTTTAATCCCCAACGTGTTGATATTTGGAGTTGGTGCTTTTAGGCGGTAATTAGATTTAGATGAGGTCATGGAGGTGGAGCCCCCATGATGATATTGGTGCTCTTATAAAGGGATGAAGAGCCCAGAACTCGCACTCTCTCTCTCTCTCTCTCTCTCTCTCTCTCTCTCTCTCTCCACTATATGAGGACACAGTGAGAAGACAGTCATCTATGCATCAGACATTGAATCTGCTGATGCCTTAATCTCAAACTTCCCAGCCTCCAGAACTGTGAGAAATACATGTTTGTTGTTTAAGCCATTTAGTCTATAGTATCTTTGTTATCGCAGCCCAAACTGCAATAACAATAACTTCTTCATATACTTGGAGTAGGATATGTCTCTATTAAAACTCTTCTAACAGCTAAGTATATCTGTGTAGTAATACCTTGAAACCATAGTCAAGAGATGCTAAATAATTGAGGATTGCTATCTATGTTTGTGGTTATCCTTAAAGGTCACCTCATTCCTTAGCCCTACCTCTCCCCTCTTTTGCTTCATTATACTTTCATTTCATAGTTGTATTTATATTTTTTTCATCTCAGACACCAAACATTTTGAGGATAGAAAGGTTAGTATAATACTCCCAATATGTCGATCTCACCACTCACCATTTGTCTGTTGCATCTATCACTAGAGGATGATAGGGGTGAAAAATGTAGATTCATCCCTTGTAAATTTCACAAATCTTTCCCATGTACCTTAGGATCCAGCTTGTGACACATGCCACCTCTTTTGAGTATCTTCTCTTGCTTCTTGGTTTTTCTTCTTCTGTTTCTAACCCAACATCCTATTAAAATGTATGTTAGATCATAGCCCTCCTCTGCTTTGAATTTGCCAGTGGCTTCACATATCCCTCAAAATAAAAGCCAAAGTCTTCTCAATAGTTAAAGTTCTTATTTCTTTACCTCTTTAACTTCATGACTCACAGCTTTCCTCCTCCTCCCTCCACTCTGCAGCTCACGCTGCCATGCTGCTGCTCTTAGATATTAACTGGATATATTTACCTAAGGGCCTTGCTGTTCTCTTTATCTGGAATGCTTCTTCCTTAATAATACGTGGTGCATTGCCTTACCTCCTTAGTATTTGTTTCTCAGTAATGTCTTCCCTGACTACCTGACTCAAATCAAACCCCCCTCCCAGTGTTACCCAACTCATTTTCTGCTATATTTTTTCCATAGCATTATTAGCATATAAGATTCTAAGTATTTTACTTATTTATTTTTTGACTCTGCTCACCTCACTAGAATTTAAGCTCTAAAGTTCTAGTCATGTTGCATGTTGTGTTCACTGTTATATATTCAGCTCTTAGAACAGAACCTGGTCCAATAAGTAGCTATTGAAAAAATGCCTTTGGTGAAAAAATTAATATTTATAATTTTAATGTAATTGCTAGATTAATTTATAGATTCCATCCTTTCAGTTGCTGAAAATATATGATGAAAATAAATATCAAAAGAAGCTGAAATGCTTTAGATGGAAAGAGATAGAAGTGCAGTGTCATTGACAAGACTGGAATAGTTCATAAATTTGAATAGGATATTTTTGTTGCAAATACCTTACTTTTTTTTTTTTTTTTTTTTTTTGCGGTATGTGGGCCTCTCACTGTTGTGAGATCTTCCCGGACCGGGAAGATCTTCCCGCCACCAGGGAAGCCCCAAATACCTTACTTTTATACAAAGGCTACTCATGTTTACACTCTCAATCACACAGTACAGACATAAAACTGCCTTGTAAAAGATGGCCTTTAGCATGTACAAAATGGCACCCTGACTGAAATGAAATCTCTAAAAGGAAAGAATTCTGAATAAAATACAACTTAACATTAACAGTGCTATCAATGGCTTCTTTATTAATGACAGAAAAAATTCAAGCCCTTCCTATGATGGCCTGGTACTTAGAAGTAGGGATGCAAAGACGCATAGCATCCAGGTTCTGTTGCCTGACATTTAAAGTCACTGTCTAGTGGGAAAAACAGACCTTAAAAACAATAGCAATTGAATAAGAGTTTTAGGAGAGATGTGCTTAACTTTGTCTTACAAGTCAGGCTAACTTCCTGTAAGCAATAATCTGAACTGAGTCTTGAACAATGAGTAGGAATTGGAAGAGAAGACAGAAGGAAGGGAGATATTTTAGGTAAAGGGAACAATATGATTTTTTTTAGAGAAAATAGCACAATAAGTCAGGGAAATGAAGTAGTTTGGCAGGGACAGCATCTTGGGTATGGGCTAGGGAGAAGGGTAAAAAGTCTAGACAGATCATAAGGTAAGGTGATGTTGCTAAAGGTAAAAACACATTTTTAGTACATATGCCTTACTAGACAGATATACTGTATTGTGGGGAAGGAAAAAGTTTCCCTCGACCTTCTTAGGATCCCTGACTGGGTCTGAAAGTTAAACTGATGAAGACAGATTAACGGGATAAAAGCATACTGATTTTAATGTATTTCATCATGTACATGGGACCCTTCACAAGAGAATGAAGACCTGAAGAAGTGACCAGACCAGAAAACTTTTATACCTTTTACACACACACACATACATACACAAACACACACACACACACACACACACACACACACACACACACACACAACCAAGACAATAAATTTGTGAGGAACTGACAAGGCAGCGAGATCTAGGCTTGGGTAGTAAATGGTGAAAAGTAACTAGGAAGGTAAGCGTTAGTTTAACAAAGTTTTGTTTGTACAGATTTCTCAGTCCCAAATTTCCCATCCATGGTAATCAGAATGTCTTCCTTTCTTCTGGTACATGGAGGGTACCTTTCACACGGGAGTTTTGTGACCTGTTTCAGAGAAGAAGGTTGAGGGGAGCGAAGGTTAGGGTGACTTTCCTATTTCTGCTATTTTCTCAAATTCTTTCAGCTTAAGATATTCAATATATTGAATACCAAGGTGCCATACTTTGGAGTATTGTGTCCTGAATGCCATCAGTATCATTAATTTGATGTTTTTATTTCTTTCATCTTACATTTACTTAAGTCTAAAACTGGTTTGGTCTTGGCTCACATCCAGTAAAACACATTACACACAGAACACAGTTTTTATACATAGAAAATCCCTGAAAGATTACATGAGAACATGATAATAACTAGTTATCTCTGGGAAGGAGAGCTAAAAGCCAAAAAATGTCATAGTCTTTGTGTTGAGAACATGTGTTCTATAATGATTTAAATAGTTGAGACAGAGTGTTTCTTATGGTAATATTTCCCATGCTAATGAGCCACTACCTTCATCACATTGTCAGTCCTGAAACCTGTCATTTGAGCCATAGAAGCAGAATTTTAAAGATTGACAGAGAAGGCAATAACCTGGTCAAGAGAGATTAAGTGACCAGCCCACAACCTCAGGAAATTAGTAGAACAGAATCCAGAATATGATCTTTTTTTTTGAATCCTATTCCATTCTTTTGACACATGAGTGCCAAGCTGATAAGTTTGCTTATCTCTAGCCTATTCTCGGACTACATAGTAAAAACTGTCTGGGATAAAGAAAAAGTGTGGTCAAATCACAAGGTAAAATGTTTAAAATATTACTTCAAATGAATGTAATCCTTGAAAGTTTACATTCTTTTGTGAGAGGAAAAATAATACTAAGAAAGGGTATTCATAGTTACTGATTATGAATATATCATAATTTTGTTTCTAAATAGGTGAGAGTTCTGTAAAATTTGTATTTTTGCTTCATTGATTTTTACTCTCCATCATGTTTATCATATAAATTCAAGACGGAACGAACATTGCTACAAATGTATTAAAGGGATAACTACCTTCAAGTGGGCCATTTTAATAAAATGAAGCATAGCTGTGGGATACCCCCTCATTTAGAAACAGAACATTTCCAGTGAGTCTAGATCAAGGTGGCAGAGTACTGAGCTCACCTTCTCCCATGGACACATCAAAACTACAACTACATTTAGAAAAACTCTCTCTAAGAATGACCTGAAGACTAGCAGAATAGATTTTTTTTTCTGTAACTAAGAATATAAAGAAAAGGCCACATCAAGACAGGTAGGGGCAGAAACTCCATCTAGTCAGAACCCACACCCTGACGTAGCCACCCTCTGGCAGGAGGGATATGACAACTGAAGGTCCAAGCCTCACATCAGGCCTCCAGCCCAGGAGACTGCACCAGGAAGATGAGCCTCCATAACATCTAGCTTTGAAAACCAGCAGGGCTTCTGTCCAGGAGAGCGAAGGGCTGTGGGAAACTGACACTCCATTCTTGAAAGGCTCAGCACAGACTCACTTGCTCCAAGTCATAGTGCAGAGGCAGCAGCTTGAAAACCACCTGGGTCATACAACAAGGAGATCCTCTAACTAGGGTATGTGCTAGAGGGATAAGGATCTGGTGAAACATAATATGGAGATGGAAGTGATGGCAGGCAATTTTTTTAAATTTTTAACTCTCCTTCCAGTTGCCTGGCACTGGTGGGTACCATTTCAGTAATTCTCCATCAACTTAGCTAACATTGTGTACCCTGCCCCAGTGTTCCCATGAGGACCTACCACAGCTGGCCCCTCCAAAGTGGCTCCAGCCCCACCCCATTAGCAAGCAACCCTGGCTAGCACTGGTGCTCTTCCAAAGTGGCTCCTGCACCATGAGGCAAGCTCTGCCCCACCCAGAGGGATGCCCCAGCCTGTAATGACACCCCTCCAAAGTGGTTTCTGCTCCAGGAGCTGACTTCACACAACAGTGTGCCCATTAAAGTGTCATGTGGACTGCTCAGCCAGGTGGGCCCAGGGCCAGCCCCACCACCAGCAGGCCCACAGCAGTGGCAGCTGGGCCTTCCAGCCAGCTGGCCTGGGAGCAAACCCTACCCACCAGCATGCTTGCAGCAATCACAATCCAACCACAACAGAAGGACACATGCTGCTCACACAGAGAATACCCATGGAGTACCTGGCTCTGGTGACCAGCAGAGAATGCATCACTGAACCCCACAGGACACCTTCTAGATGTGATCTCTCTTTCAGGATGAAGAGACCTAGCTGATATATCTAATACATAGAAACAAACACAGAGAGTTAGGCAAAGTGACAAGATGAAGAAATACCTTCCAAATGAAAGAACAGGACAAAACCTTGGGAAAAGAACTAAACAAAATGAAGATAAGACATTTACTAGATAAAGAGTTGAAATCAATAGTAGTAAAAATGCTCACCAGTTTTGGGAGAAGAATGAACAAACTCAGTAAGAATTTCAACAAAGAGATAGAAAACATAAACAAAGAACAAATCAGAACTGAAGAATACAGTAACTGAAATGAAAAGTACACTAGAATCAACAGCAGACTGAGAACACAGAAGAACAAATCAGCAATCTGGAAGACAGGGTAGTGGAAATCACTTGATTAAAACAGCAAAAATAGAAAATAATTTTAAAAGTTATACTATATATGGACAACTCTGAAGACTCCACCCCAAAACTATTAGAACTAATAAATCAGCAAGGTTGCAGGATGCAAAACTAATATACAGGAATTTATTATGTTTCTATACACTAATTACAAATTCAGAAAACAAAATTAAGGAAACATTTACAATTGCATCAAAAATAATAAAATACCTAAGAATAAATTTAAGCAAGGAGATTAAAGACCTGTATATTAAAAATCACAAGACATTAATGAAAAATAATTGAAGACACAAAGTAATGGAGAGGTATTCTGTGCTCATGGAATGGAAGACTGAATATTGTCAAAATGTCTGTGTTACCAAATGAATCTACAGATTCAATGTAATTCTTATCAAAATAGCATTTTACAGAACTGGAACAAATAATCCTAAAATTTGTGTGGAACCAGAAAAGACCCTGAATAACCAAAGCAATCTTAAGGAAGAAGAACAAAGCTGGATGTGTCACAATCCTTGATTTAAAACTATACTACAAAGCTGTAGTAATCAAAGTTGTATGGTACTGCCATAAAGACAGACACAGAGACCAATGGAACAGAATTGAGAGCCCAGAAATAAACATATACTTATGTGGTCAATTAATTTATGACAAAGTAGCCAAGAATATACAGTGGAGAAAAGGCAAGTCTCTTCAATAAGTGATGTTGGGAAAACTGGACAGCTATGTGCAAAAGAATGAAAATGAACCACTTTCTTACACCATATATAAAAATAAGCTCAAAATGGATTAAAGACTTAAGTTTAGCCCTTAAACCATAAAACACCTAGAAGAAAACATTGAAAATATGCTCTTTGATATTGATCTTAACAATATTATTTTGGATCTGTCTCCTCAGTCAAGGGCAATAAAAGCAAAAATAAAGAAATAGGACTACATCAAACTAAAAAGCTTTTTCACAGTGAATGAGACCATCAACAAATTCAGAAGCAACCCTCTGAATGGGTAAAGATATTTGCAAATGATATATCCAATAAAGGGTTAATATAAAAAAGTATAGAGAACTTACACAACTCAATAAACAAACAAACAAGCTAGCAAACAAACAATCTAATTTAAAATGGGCAGAGGACCTGAATAGAAATTTTTCTAAAGAAGACCTACAGATGGCCAACAGACACATGAAAATATGCTCAGTATCACTAACATCACTAATCATCAGGGAAATGCTAATCAAAGCCACAATGAAATATCACCTCATACTGATCAGAATGACTATTATCAAAAAGACAACAAAAAGCAAGTGTGGGCAAGAATGTGAAGAAAAAGGAACTCTCATGAACTGTTGATAGCAATGTAAATTGGTGCAGCCACTATAGAAAAAAGTATAGAGGTTTCTCAGAAAATTAAAGATTGAACTATTATATGATCCAGCACTTCCACCTCTGGGTATTTATTCAAAAACAAAATTAAAATGCTTATTTGGAAAGAGATAACGCACCCCTATGTTCATTGCATTACTATGGGCAAGATATGGAAACAGCCTCAGTGTCTATTGATGAATGAATGGATAAAGATGGATTTGATAGCTATACCTATATCTTTATCTGTATCTATCTATCTATAGTTAGATATGGATCTAGATATACACACAAAATGGGTCATTACTCACCCATAAAAAATAATGAAATCTTGCCATTTGTGACAACATGGATGAACCTAGAGAATAGTATGATAACTAAAATATGTCATACAGAGAAAAACAAATACCATATGATTTCATTTATATGTGGAACCTAAAAAGCAAAACAAATGAACAAACAAAATAGGACAGATATAGATATAGAGAACAAACAGGTGGTTACCAGGCTGTGGGGGGACAAAATAGGTGAAGGAGATTAAGAGGTACAAACTTCCAGCTGTGAAATTAATGTCACGGAGATGTAGTGAACCGTATATGGAATATAGTCAATAATACTGTAATAACTTTGTATAGTGACAGAAGGTTTACTAGACTTACCATGGTGAGCAATTGATAATGTATATAAATGTTGTATTGTACACCTGCAACCAATATGATAGTATATGTAAACTCACTGTGTTGTACACCTGCAACCAATATGATAGTATATGTAAACTGTACTTCAATAAAAGCAAAGAAAAAGTGAAATAGAACGTTTGCCTGGCATTAATATGCCTCCCTTCTTGAAGTGTGTGTATATATGTACACACCCACACACATTTACTTAATTCTGAGTTTCCCTTGAGAATAATTTTATTATTGCCTTTTTTCCTTATTTGATTTTTCTTTAATGTTTCATGAATTGCCTGTTAATTAACTACTCTTTAGGCTTTTAGGGAATGGAGAGTGTTGCTTTAAAATTGCATGGATTTTCTAGTAGCTAAACTTATACTAGATGCATTTATATTACTGTATCTCTGGATCTGAATATCTCAATAGTGACTGCTACCAATTTGTAGTTTGTATATATCAGAAACAAGATATTACACATAAGCATCCTGGATATAATTCTGTGTGCCGTGAATTTAAAGGTAAAGCATTTGCATTTTAAACATCATCTTTCTTAGTATCTTGGCATCTATCCCCAGAGGTGAGGCAGCAATGTTGGTATTTCTTGCTAGTAAGGAACTCTTCCAAAGAATTAAAACTTTAAAAAAAAAAAAGAGCACTGAACTGCAAACTTTATTTAGAATTTAATGCTGAGTAGTTTAGACTTGAGCAGCCATTTGAACTTTAAGAAAAGGAGCTGGAAGTGTTCTTAAGGGGACCAAACTAATCAATTGTTATTTAAAAGAATCTTTATTCAGCACTGTGTTAGCCAAAGGCTTCATGAGGGTTCTTGTTTTAAGACAAGTCACCCTCATTTTTGTCCATTGTTTGTTCAAGAAAGCTTTCTAGTGGCTCTTTATTTTAGAAATATCCAAGGTTTCTTTCTCTCTCTCTCTGTCTCTCTTTATTTATTATTATTATTTTTTTAACTGAGCTTTTAGTTGCTCTGAGAGCAGTAAATCTCTTTGGTTCACTAATTCTCTTTGATAGGGATTCTTTTCCTTGCCAGCAGTTTCTTCTTTACTGTTTTTGAAAAGAGCAGTGTTATGCTTCCACTTAAATGTGAGATGGAGAAAATTAGAAGTTGAGTTTTGTATATGGGTCTCTTTTAGGAATAATACTGTGATTAACAACATTACAGGGAGACTTTTGTTCACAGATCTAGTAATTTCCCTAGTACCAGTTCCAATTCCTAAAAAATTTACGGAGTCCAAAGTTATGAACAAATGTAAGGCTATTTATGCATATTGTCAATTTACTTTTTCAAAAGGTGGTGCCAGTCTATATTTCTGTTGCAGACTTGATTTAACAATGCTCTGCTCAATACTGATGCACTTTTTTTCTTTCCTAAAAAAAAAAAAAAATTCCAAATCTGATAGGTTAAAATAATGCAGCTTAATATTATTTAATTTGGCTTTCCCTGATTATTAATCAGAGTTTTAATTTTTCAAATATAGTAGATTTTCATTACTCATTATAGTTATATTCTGTAAAGTTGCAATGAACACTGAATTAACCAGTATTGAACCATTGCTCCTGGGGAATTCCAGGGTTGTGCTCTTGAGAGCCTCTGGTCACAATATTTTCATCAAGAGATCAATACATAAACTTATTTTATATGTGCTTCTGTTTAAAGACACCTTATTAAATATAAATTGTTGACTCATTAACATTGAACTCATGGCCAATTGTGCTGTAACTCATGCCTGAATAAAGCTTACTTAACACATATTTTTTCCAGGAATACAAGATAGCACTTAGGAATACAAGATAGCACTTCAGCAAGACGCATGGGGGCCATTTTAAACAGCCAAATCACCAACAGAAAGCACAAAAATGAGAAAAAATGTAGTACTAAAAAGACCAGGAAAAGGAAATTTGTATACAGTATGAAAGTGGAAACAAAAAGGCAGAGCATTGCCTTGTTTGACCTCAGCTGGGAAGGTGCACGTCAGGCAACTCAATTTTTTTTGCTGCTCTGATCATGTCCATGAATGACCACAAAAAATACAAGAGTATTGTTTTGGGATTACAAATAAATTTTAGCAAGTAGATGAATTCACAAATACAGAATCCGCGAATAAGGAGGACTGAACGGTACCTGTTTGTTGTTTGCATTTGTTTTCCTGCTTGCCTTTGTTTTTCTATTGCGGTTTTAGAATCATTCTTACTAATTTGTACAAGCTCAGTATACATTAAATATATTTACTCTGTCATCTTTGTTACCTGCTTTTATTTCAATTTATTTACCTTTTCATTTTTTCACAATTTAAAAAAATTTTTTAGATATTTAATATATTACTTTGATATTAGTTTTATTGCATTATGGTCAGACAATGCAGTCTCCAGAATATAAAGGTTTTTTGACTGTGGTATCTGTTACCCAGTGATCACTAGGATGAATTCAGCTTATTTCACTGGATGATTGGCTGACCTTTCTCCTTGACTATTCTCTTAAGTGAAGATGCCTGTCTTTGACTCAACAGACTATTTATTTTGTGTGAAAAATCTCTAAACGGGGCTGTATATTTAGTGTGTTTGCTCACTTGTAACCCCAGATTTGGTATGAAGATTATCTTAAATTGCAAACATTTAAGATTCAACAGATGCAGAAAGAAGTGTTCTCAAACTTCCCTTATCTGACTAGATGCAGAAACTTCTGGGAAATGATGTTGCCATAAATCCTCTCTATGGGGTGACTGCACTCCCAGGGAGACCAAGAGTGAAGCTATCGTGATTCTCTCTCGGGAAAGACCACCTACAAAAACACATTATTCCAAATTTTCTCATCTCATACTTGTTCTCCAAGAAACCTATTTTCTTTCTTAAGGAAACCCATAATGAAACTGCTAGGTGGCATTTCGGGGGCCTCTGGGGGGCTCCATTTCTTTATGTCTCAGTGCAGAAAGAATTCAGCAAGAGGCAAAGTGATAGATAAGAAGTGATTTATTAGAATAGGACGCTTGTGAGGCTTACAAGCAGGCATGGAAGTGAGCATTGAGCTGCCCTGAGTACTTAGTGCATTACATTTTTATAATCAAAAGAAAAGAGGGGAGGGGGAAAAAGACTACCTTCTTCCTCATTCTTCAAGTCATCCATCATTAACTCCTCCTACCTGTTGGGTGGGGGAGGTTTTTGACCCTATATGGCTCATCTGGGACTGTCATGGTGCTATGGAAAAATTATTTCAAGTCTCAATATAATGAGGGTCTTTCACTTTGAAATGTCACCTTTTCCTAAATTATTGTTTTTGTGTGTGTGTGCAGAGAGCATGTCCTAAGGGTCATTAATTTGTTTACATCACTAGGCAGGATTTAGGCCTTATTTTTCTACTTTTGTTTTATTGTCTTGAGTCATGACTCATGCGTCCATTGCATGGTTTTGTTCCTAAGCAAGTCAGCTTGGTTTTGTTGTTAGGCTTTGATGCTGAGCAACCTGCTTTGCTTCATGAGTCAAGCAAGCCCACATTGTTTCCGGATTTTCCCATTGCTTTCTTGAGTGATGATTAACTTACTGCAGACTCCCAAAGCCCCCTAAAATTCCCTCTCTATCTACAGTCCCCTAGTGGGATTTCTGAACTATTTGATTATGCTACTCTATCCCTATCAGTAAGAGCCTTTTCTCCTCCCTTCCTTTTCCCAATTAAATTATGTATATCAGCCCCTAACTTTAGCCATTTAATGGGCTACTTCTTTTGTGAACTCCCGTATGAACATTAATAAACTTTTATTTTCTCTTTTTAATCTGTCATTTGTTAGTTTAATTTAAAAGCTCCCAGAGGAAGTAAACCTAAAAGGATGGAGGAAAAGTTTTTCCTTCCCAACATTAGTTTTGTGAGAATTTATTGAGTATTATTTATGGCTTAATAAAATATTATTTCTGTGAATATTCCAGTGTTACTTAAAATTTTTAAAAATTAAAAATGTAATTTATATCATATGGTTTTATGTGTAGACAAATCCAAACTAAATCCCTATGTCACTATACTCTTTTTTGTTTGGTATATGTGTTCAGTTAAAGACAGATTTTTGTAATTTCACCTTGTTTGTCTATCATTTTGTTGTTTTATGTCTTTGCTGTGTGATATAAACATGCTCTTTTGTTCACAAAGTTTCAAGGATATAATATATTTATGTAGGTATTTTCCCCCACTCTGCAGTTTCTCTCTGGAGAGTCCCCTTCCATATCACCATCATAGCCCCTCTTTCAGTTTAGGCTTCTGTGGACTATTGGGATTCCCATTCAGGGTACCTTTAATCATCCTGCTTGGTTAAGTCTTGAGCAATATGCAGTCAATTATTGATGAGGACCCTCAGGCACTACCAAAGCTGACAAGGTTTATTTGTATTTTTAATGTGACCCCAAATGCTCCCTTTCAAGGCAAGGGAAGGGTAGGCTCTGGTTAGCCGCCTTACCTCATTTCTTTGACTACCTGTTAGCTTTCTCTAGACAAAATCTTTTTCCTCCCTTCCTGATACCCCAGTTCCCAACCAGTTCTGATACTTTATCTTATTCCTCAGGCCTTTTATGCAAAGACTGTCGTCCCTTTCTCTCCCTTCCCCCAGCCAAGTGACTCATCTCTTCTCCAAGAGGCAGTGTTGCAGGGTCTTCCTTCTTTCCCTCTATTCTTTCAAGTTCTTTGTTATGGTATGTTTGAGTCTTCCTTTTGAATCCTCTCCAGGAATTTTTAATTAATTCCTGTTTGGAAGTCAAATAACTGTAGATTAACTTTTCTTACTTTTTGCATTCCTACTGTAACTATCTGATTTTTTCCTGCATTCCTTGGGACTTCTTTGAAAGACTGGAAAAGGGTGGAGAAATGCAGAAAAGAAGGAAAAGTTTATTTTTATGCATTTACTTTCTTTAAAAAAGGAATCTACTTCACCCTTTTAAATTTGTTTTTGACATTTAAATCTGCTTTGCCCAAAGTAGCTCAACTATACCTATTTTCTCTATTTTGTAAATCTTGTTCATTTAAAAAAAAAATTTTAATCTTCATGTGTATTTATATTTCGAGTTCATCACATGTAAAATTGTGACGTTATCTGTGAGATTTTGCTTTCCTTTAGAAGCTTTTTGAAATGTTCTTACTTACGTCATCTTTTATGCTTTTAGGTTTTTTGTTTGTTTGCTGTTTTTAACACTTTCTTTTGTCTTTTATCTGCTATTATAGGAGCCCTATTTTATTTAGTTTTTCAGTGTTTACAAAAGTATTTTTTCATTTGATAGTTTACATTTTTCAAATAATTAAATTTTAAATTTCTTATTATTAAAATCAAAAATGTAAAATGAAGGATTTACTGTTTGGATATTAGACTTATTACTGTAACTGAGTGCAGGTTTGGCTGCTTACCGCTCAACAGCCAATAAATTGAGAGGCAAGCTTTGGTAGAGAAGAAGGGTGCTTATTCAGAAAAGCCGGCAATCTGGGGAGATGGTGGACTTATGTCCAGAGACCACCTCCAAAGGTTCTGCTCAGCTATGACAGTTTTTAAAAGGAAAAAGGGGAAACAATCTCAGTTAATCATTAAGGCAAGAGGTCAGATTCTTTGTTATCTTTCCACTGCATGCAGACCTGCTGACTTCTCCTGATCTTTCTTCAGATGCTGTCTTACTCACATGGTCTGTCTGCAATTGGATGTTCTCTTGCCCATGTGGTTTGCCTGTGCTCACAAGGTCCACTTACACATTTACTAAGGGGAATCTAGGGGTAGAAGGTCAGTCATTCTTTACTTAATTCTTCATGCTTACTCCTTCTCATCTAGGAAAGGAATCAACAGGTTAGATAAAGTGTTATGTATATTTAGTAAAGCAGAAATCAGGAGCTAAGTTAACTGTTGCCTAATGATCTCATCTTTATGATTAAAAAGGCCTAAAGAAAACAGGATGATCAAACAGAGAAGAGGCAGAGGAGATGCTTACAAATCCCCACTGTCAGACATCATTCCATTTCTATGGGATTAGGAGCAAAGGTCCATCTTCTGTAACTGCTTCCTGCTGACATAGGGTGCCATATTCTCAGAGTGGAAGATGTCAACATGGGTCTGTGGCATCTCTTTGCTGACAGTTTTAGGTGCCCTTTTACGTATACGGCAGAGCAAGCTACGATTATTTTGATGCCCACAAAGATATAGATTATTATGAAGAATAACATTAATCCATTCTCTTGAGGCCAGTTCTTAGAATTGTGCTAGTCATAGATCCAGTACTGCTCAAGATGGAGCAGCTTATGTCATGGCTACAGTCTGGTCATCATGCAGTTAGCTTCCCCCCACACTCCCCCGGCGTCAGTTATATTATCTGTAAAACAACTCAGGAATGTGCATCAGACACTGCGTCTGTGACTCTATTTTTCTGATCATTAACTGCTTGGTTTTGTACTGGCGGGTGGTGGTGGTGGGGAAGCCCTGCAGGGTTCTGCTCAGTTCCATTACTGTTGTGTAGATTTATTTCACTCTTTAATATTTTCCTATTTTTATTTAACAACTTTTCCAGAACTCTTAAATTTGATTGATCTCTTGTTATAGTGGTACAGCTTTTCAGGGATATTTTTTTCAATAGTTGTATGTGGTAGCATGCTTTTAAAATCTTTCTGTATCTGATCATTACTTCTGGTACCTTTACACATGAAGAACATCTTGTCAGGTTGTAGCATTCTTGATTCAGAAAATAACTAACTTCAAACTTGGTAGTGCTCTAGTATATAGTCGTGCAAAAAGTCTGAAGGCTGACCTAAGTTTATCACTTATAAACATCTTTTTATCTGGATGATTCAAATATCTTTAATATTAAAATTCCACCTTGTACCTCAATCTGTAACTGATTTCATGCCTTTTCCTAGTTATTAGCCCTGTCCCTGCCCCGCAGTATCTATAGTTCTGATACTAGAAGTTCTAAAGGAGGCATTCAGTGACACAGATTCCATGGGAGGAAAGTAAATTGCAATTCCTTTTTCAATGTTTACTTAAGTGTCAATGTTATCTTGCTGAGGGATAGTCAGAAAATCCAGTACCCCCTGATAATATTTTAATTGATTATTTTCTGTTTAAATAAAATAAAATGAACATTTGTCACTTTCCAAGCTGATATAATGAGTACTCCGTAGCACTGTACTTTTCTTCCAACTGCATATTTAAAACGTGTGATTTACCACTTCTAAAAAGCAAACTTCACTTAGTTATGCATTGTAGAGAAAATAATAATGTTTTACTATTCTAATGATAAGGATTTGTTTAATAGAGTTGGAATATCATCATCAATTATGAGCATAAGTAAAGGTTATACAATTTCCCCCAATATTTTCTTTCAATAAATAATTTCAATAAAATCGTATAAAGTGAATCTTTTTATATAAAAAGTCATGCAAATCTAATGATTTCTATAATCAAATGAAGCTTAAATATCTTTCAAAGTTATCGTTTTTAAAAAATTATCTTTCAAACATGGATAAATATTCTTTGATAAAAACTATGTAAAGCATAAAATCACCCTAGAAATAATAACTACAGAGTATGTTTTTATCCCCATAATTCAAAACACCACATGAAAAAAGTTTTCAATGATATATTATCATCTACTAAGTCTTCCAAGGTATAAAGAGAAACTGTTGCTATTTCACCTATCCTTTAATCTTTATTATAAATACTATAAAGAACACAACATTGTAAATCAACTGTACTTCAATAAAAAATTAAATACATAAATACTATGAAGAAGAATAAAAAATTAAATAAATACATAAATTGCTTCCTTCCTTTTTTGTCTTATAACAATAACACAACTAAAGGGTCTCTGGACTAAGTCTAAATGCTCTATTATTTTGAGCTACAGATCCTAAAAAAAATCTCTTAAAAAGTTAAGCAAGAGTTGGAAAACAACAACAAATATAAATGTAGCACAAAGATTTAAAAGTAGTTGAATTTTTAGAAAAAAGTTTAGAAATTAAAAAAATTGTATTTAAGTGATATATGTCTTCTCCAAAGCATCAAAAATTCATATACCTAAATTGATTGAAATCAGACACTATCTGGATGTATGAAATGCAGATAATCTGAAGAGGTCTGTTAGTTTCTCCCCACATTATGAAGAGCCACAGGGATGTAAGTTATCTATAAAAACTAATGCTTATCCTTAGCTGTGTTTACAATTCCGATATGACAGACATTCTGCTATGATTGTTAACGCTACTAATAGATTACTTATTGAATATTACTACAATCCAGGCACCATGCTATGCCATTTTATTCATTTCTTATTTATTCATCATAATATCCTTGTGAGGTACTGCTATTACTATATCTCCACTTTACAGATAAGGAAACTGAGGTTTAGAGAGATTCAAATTCGTGGCTTTATTCCATAAATTGATATCTTTTTTAAAAAAAATTATTTATTTATTTATTTATGGCTGTGTTGGGTCTTCGTTTCTGTGCGAGGACTTTCTCTAGTTGAGGCGAGCGGGGGCTACTCTTCATCGCGGTGCGCGGGCCTCTCACTATCACGGCCTCTCCCGTTGCGGAACACAGGCTCCAGACGCGCAGGCTCAGCAGTTGTGACTCGCTGGCCCAGTCACTCAGCGGCATGTGGGATCCTCCCAGACCAGGGCTCGAACCCGTGTCCCCTGCATTGGCAGGCAGACTCTCAACCACTGCGCCACCAGGGAAGCCCTAAATTGATATCTTAATCATACCTTTTAGTGCTAATAGAAAGATCATAAATTCAGTATCCTACTAGGAGTAAGCAAATATTGTTAATGAGTGAAGTAAATTAGCCATAAGATAATCCAAAGAGGGAGGAGTGTGCCCAAACTGGATAGTGCCATTCTCATCCAAAGTGAGATGAACAGCAGCTCGAGTACAGCTGATTATTGTTTTGTAAATAATTCAGGTCCTTGGTTTCCAGAAGTTTTAAGGACAAAACATAAATCTGGATTTTTATACTGTTGCTTAAATTTTAAAAACCAATTAAAAATAACTGTGAACCAAATAAACCTTATCCGTAGGCTGAATGCAGCAGCTAGAAGGAGACATAATAAATTAGATTATACCATGTGTTTCATTTTAAATAATTCTACTGAAATGAAGTAATTTTTAAAACTTGTTGCTATTGTAGAAGTAAAATGACAAAGCTAGGTCACCCTCTTTCTTATATTGACAGTTCTACAAGTCACCAGTGTTAATAGTGTTTGGTCGACATACCCCAGAGTCTTTCTAAAATGTTTACATTACATTTTGTAAGCACATCTTGTTCTTAGTTGTATCTCTTTTCTCAAACAGGTGTCTGTCTGCCTGCCTGCCTGTCAGTCAGTCTCTCTTGGCTTTTCTTGAAGACCATAGCAAATTGAGAGGCCATTTGCTATAATAAGCCCCTTTAAAAACTGACATTTATTGCTTCCTAACAGATTCTGAAGATGCAAAGGACTTAGTTATTAGTTAATTGAACTTTTTGCTGCATTAATATTATTATTTTATTTTTGCGGTACGCGGGCCTCTCACTGTTGTGGCCTCTCCCGTTGTGAAGCACAGGCTCTGGACACGCAGGCTCAGCAGCCATGGCTCATGGGCCCAGCCGCTCTGTGTTTGCTGCATTATTTTTTATAAAAGTTTTGTCATGACTAAGAGACACCAGTTAACAAGCTAACCAGTTAAGAACCAGTTTAGGAGCTAATACTTCTAACATTCCAGACCAAACGATTGCTGTCAACTAATCTTAAACAATGCATGAAGCATTACAATCCTTAAACTATTGCAAGAAACTAAGGGGATAATAAATGTTATGCTGACGACGAAAAGAATGAAGGAATCTTTCTCAATGGAATTGACAGCCCCTATGTCAATGCTGAATGTAGCTGGTACAAAATTATTTGCTTATCAAAATACCCCTTTGAAAAAAGATTTTGCTGCAAGTGAAAAAAGAGAAACCAATAGCAATTTTATGCAGTTTAAAAATAGTGTTTTATAACACATCTATTATATGTCATTTATTTAGACCATTTCTATTGGTAAATATATTAAAAAAAAAAAAAAAAAAGGGTTTCCTCTAAAGGAAAGCTTCCAATTCGGTTCTCTTTCTTTCACAACTGTATTGTCAAGAATTGAATAGACTTACTGCCTTGAAAATGTTGTCTCTTGGCAAAGAGGACATAGTTACTGGTGCAGAAGTACACATTTAAGGAAAATTTTTACTTCTTCTTTTCAATCAGCTGCTGAACTTTCAAAGAGAGAGAGTGTATGTGTGTGCAATGGCCCAGCCTCTGTGAGCGCACTTTTACCCCAATTTAATTAGTCAATTTGTGAATGAAGCCGAGATTGAATTCCGTTACTGCCACAAGTGAGACAAGCCTATCTGATGAACCACACTGAATGAGCAGCCAAGAAGTGACATTGCATAAAACAAGTCCTTTAAATAATTTCCCTCTTACTGACAGCAAACCAACTATGTTCATTACCTTTACTTTACTGTTTATTGTAAAGAAAGAGAGGCCTCTTTTTTTGTTGCTGTTAGATTGCGACTCTACTCTTTAGATAATTTTCAGAGAATTCAAGTTGCTTTGAAATGTTCAAGTCACATAACTTGCAGATTAGTGCATAATGCAATGTAAGCCTTTAAAAAGATATTTAGAGTCGCATGTTCTGCATGACAGGGATGAGGCAGCCTCTCAAATACCAGAGACTGTTGACATTTACTTCAGCATAGATCATTAAAAACCAAGGTTAAAAATTGTTTTTAAAATGTGTTTTTAATAAACATTGCAATAAATTAAAATGGTAAAAATAGCATTGCCTTTAGTTTGCTGTTTCATAAGATGTGATCATAATCTATCATAAGCGTGATAATATCATCATAAAATTAGCAATAATATATCAAAATATGGTTGGCATTCAAAATTTCTGCTGATAATTAAGAAGAAAAACATTCCACCTTTGGGTATATCTACCAGTACATAGAAAAAGGTTTTTTATCGTCATCATGATTTTCAAATAATCTTGAAAAAGAGCTGAACTGGGTAGCTGTAGCCATTTAAATGGCTCTGGTATTCAAAAACCTAAGTTTTATATCAACTTGCTAGAACTCATTTATGACCTAACATTATTAAAGCATTCTTGGATTAACTGATGTTTTGTATTATGTTCATGCATTCCCTTCCGTTTTCCTGGACTTTTGGACCTGAGACGGTTTGCCTTTTTTCATGCTTTTCCGATGAATATGTACCAACCACACATAATTCATCCCATTTGGCCATATTTGCAACAATTGTGGGCAACAGAGAGAAACTGAGAATTCTAGGATTTCAGAGCTCATCCCATTACTATTATGGTGGCAAGAGGGATATGAGGACAGTGGTTTTTTTAGCTGAGATAATCCCTTTTACTCCCTAGTTTGCTCTCTTCCTCAGTGATAGTAGTGATTGTGCAAATGAGGGTTGATTTCCAGCTGACCTTTCCAGTATCAGGCTCATGGTATGATCTGTGTGGTATGAACTCCAGAGTCTGGATAAAGTTTATTTTAGATATGTATCTCCTCTGTTGCTTTACGACCATGATCATAGCTATGTGAAATTTATAGGCCAAGTAATAATACATATCCTACTTTGACAAATTCATAAAGCTCTACTACCACTGAGGTGATCAAGGCTGAAGAATAGAGACATGCTTGGGAGTAAAGAGGCTTGGCTTCTTGATCAAGCCCTGCGTTAAGTCATTGTGAATCTTGGCATCTCATTTAACCTGTTTGAAACGTAGTCTTCTATACCTTAAAAAAGTGGATTAGATTCCTACACACATTATTCCCTCATACATTTTTTTGATACTGGATTGCAGCAACATTAAAAAATTGCAAAACTTTGTGATTTTTAATTTATCCTTGGTTATAGCTATTGTGTATGCCATCTCATACATCTCCTGATTCGGTGAAATGCATTTAAAGTCATGGCTAGAGAAGTTTTTAGCCTTGTGAAACTGTTTTTATGTGTTCTATCACATTTACCATGTGAAAGCATCATTTTCCTTCTTGTTGATAAGGCAAAGAATTATCCTCATACATCACTGATGCCAGGATTTCACTTTGGGGATCACAACCCTTTGGGGAATTTGGGAAAAATTAAATTAACTCTGGGTTAGAGAATAGAGGAGCATTTATTAATGCAAGGGGGCTCACAGAACTGTAATAACTAGCATGCATACTGTTGCTTCCTAATAACTTCTAAAACAGAGATCCTGAAATATAAGAAAAGATGCCTTCCTCCATGTTGTCATTCACTTAGTCATGAATTTGTGCATTCACATTTAACTCATTTACTCAAATATGTAATCAGTTTGTTAAGCCGGCTCACCTTAGTGAGACATCTATATCTATAGATATGTATCAGTTTTGTTATTTTATGATCATGGAATTCAACTGTGCTCTGTCAAATATGCCTTTATATTCTCTTATTAACATCCTAGGAAGATTTCATGCTTTTTTTCAGTTACCTTACATTATTAAAGTTTAGCCCTATCCCAAACTACTATTTCATATCATATTGAAACCTCTTATTCCTTTCCCCTTCTCCCAGCACATTAAAGGCACATTACAGGCTTTAGGGAACTGACATAAAGATGGGCATAGTCTGTGAAGTTATTTCCTCTCCTACATTAGTACATTGTAAAGGTGATAGTGGTTTTGTTGCAGGATCTTTCCTCCCAGGCTTTTCTTTCCTGGTTGTGATGTGGGGAGTGGGAATGGGTGGGAGGACAAATAATGGGTGGGAATGCAGAGGGGTGTTATATGACTAGCCATCTATTGATGGTGTGACATCTTCTAAGGTTCTGCTCTGTCTTGACCTAGTTTCATCTTCTGCTAGTTGTCTCTAACAACGTGATGGTCTCATGAGAGTAGTTTTTGTTTGTTTGTTTGTTTGTTTTGCCTTTGATGTATGTGGTCCTCTAAGTCAGTGAGGGCTCCTTTAGAGATGAGTAACAACATTGCATGGTTCCATGATGGTCCAATACTCACTACCTTGCATGGATGGCATCTCCAAAGCTTCTGTCTACACCATTTACTTCCAAGCCTCTTCACAAAGAGTCACAGGAACTAATGAAGACGCTTATGTACTCTAGGCAGAAGTCTTCATAAAGAATTATATGTAGGAGAGTGGTTCTCTATATCGTTTTTCCAGGCACACTATTCATGGAAGCCTCAGCAAGCCTCTTATGTTTGTCTAGACTCCCACACTCAAGGGGACACCACTTCATGCTCTATAATAGCTCTCTCACTGTGCTCTGCTCTATTCTGCCAGAAACCCCAGAGGTAACTGCAGGTTTTCAGTTCAACAAGCATTTAGTCAGGGTATAAGAAGCCAGGTTGCCTTTCTAGGTGTTCTCGATCTAGCAAGTGATTCTATCGACTTGCCTCTCTGTCTCACACTTGTCTTGAGAAAGAGAAGAATACACACCCTTATTCTCCCCTACGGAGTCAGAGAGAATAACTTCTAACCACCAACATGATGGTTTCAGTGATTTCCGTTGTCACCTAGTGACCTATCTAGTGTGGGGTAGGGGGAAAAGGTGTTCAAGGGAAACAGTGTTTTTTGGGGAACCTCTTAGGATGCCTTCTGTTAGACATCTATCCCAGACGTTTCTTGTACTTTTAAGAATTTGCTTTCACCTTTAGTTTCTAATTTCACATTCAAGGAAAAGTTCCATTCCCTGTCCTGTTACCTGAGTTTATTGAGCACTTACTCTGTGCTAGGCACTGTGATTGCCATTGCAGTGTTTACTCTTAACTCAGCAGTGTTGGTCCTGCAAGGTTCATTTCTGTTTCTCCTTGTGAGCTTTTGAGTCTGGGAATATTTGGTTTTATATCTTGGCATTCAGCTTTCTTTCGGGAAGTTTAGTATTAAAAGATCTAATATCTATGATAAGGGATCCTTCGATTGGCCACCAGAGTAGATGCCTCCTGTCAGAAAATAAAGGAAAGATACTGATTATAGTTCAGACAGCCATAGAGGTGGGAGGCAGTAGATCTTATTGGTAAAAGGGTATAGCGATGTTACCTATTTCGGGTTGAGAGTATGAAAATTAATTAGGTAATCCATGCAATATTTAAGTTTCAAAAAATGTTATCTGAAACGATTGAAAGCTTCAGAAAATATAGGTGAGACTCACCCTCCATCCAACTTTAGTCACTAGGATATTTTTTCATTTCACCTTCTTATAGTGCATAACACTAGCAGCCTCCCAGTTCTAAATTCATGGCTTCTTAAGGAATATAACTACACACTAAGAAATAATTATGCATACTTCATCAACAGCTGGTGAATTTCTCCTTGCATCAGGTACATTTATCTCAAATAATAGCAGTTTTTTAAAACCTCATACATTCCAAAGAGGTTCCAACCTAAAAATTTGGAGTTCAGATAGATATGAGTTTAAAGTCCTGTTTCTTTATTTATTAGTAATAATGATTTCTAGTAATATGATTTCAGGCATGTTAGCTGATCTTGTGTGACCTCAACTTATTTGTAAAATGGTGGCTCCTGATACCCATTCCCCAGTTTGTTTGTTTGTTTGAGGAAATTAAATACACAGAGATGTGTACCACTCACTACACCCAGCATTTGGCTACTGAAATATTCCCAAAGGAGGGACTCTTATTATTAGTAACAGAATAATATGGTACTTGGTATATAAATGTAACCTCTAGTCTTTTGTATTTTGATTCTGTGAACTACTTTAGCCACTTCTCAACGTTTTCTTCCATCTACATCTCTATTATCTCTATAATTTTAGAATTTCTGAACCTATTATAGACTTCTGATGGCTTATATAATATACCAGATTGTTTACATTCAGCCCTCTGCCCTTGGCAACGACACATGTGGGATAGTTTATAAGATTCTACCTGGTTGTAAAGATCTCAGTTTGTGTTTGTTGTTGGAATCTTACTATGAGCAGCTAAGGTAATCTCTTTTTTAGTAGAGGAGATCTGTGAATGTGTATGTGCATATGTGTGTGACATGTATGTGTGCACACATGGGTATGTACATGCGTGTCCAAATGCATGTGTTGTGCATATGCACTCCTGGGCAGGCTTCCTGCAGAAAGCTATGAAGTCTATCCCAATTGCTCCATAAAAGCCAGAAGATAACAGATGTCCAAATCCCCATGTGCATTTGGAGTTGAACTGTTAGAGGAAGTTCCTCTTCATGCTGTATCTGCATTAAACAGATTTCTCTAGTGCAATTAAAATGCGGTTTTTTACTTTTTAACAAAAGGTTAAAGAAGACTTCACTAGAAAGAAATTAATGTGCTGGTATAAATTGCTTGATCTACTTGTGCTTTACTTGCACTCTAAAGAACTAGAAGGAAAACAAGAATATATTAAGAGCTTTTTCCGTTAAAGAATAAGTTACAAATATTTAGTGGGCGCTGATTATGGGTGAGACACTGTGTTAAATGCTGTACGTAGGCAAGTCCTTTGGCACTAAATTTTTTAAAGTGAGTTTTAGAATATTAATATTTTTACAATTGTGGTATATTTGGAGAGATTACTATTTTCACTGTCCTCTGGATTTATGTTTTCACCCCAAATCCAATGATCTTTAATTTTTTAAATGGCCTTTGAACATTTAGGAACGGAGCAGCTAAATAAGCTCTTAATGAGACCTATTTTAAGGGATATTGAAAATATCTATTAGTAGCCTTACTGAATTCGTAGGTGAGGAGGATATCACATTCAACATGTTAGATTTTTTTTCTTAATTCACATGGAGTGCTGAGGTCTGAGGTCATCATGCTAGCTAAGATGCCATTTCATTACAGAGTTGGAGTTAATAGCCTGAAGAAAAACTGTTGAGAAATCTGAGGATCAGGTATAGGTAAACAGTAGTTATAAAAGTACTCTAGGATATATTGAATGTGTCTGTAGCCATATTTTTTTTATAATGCCTAGTATTTTATAAATAGTACCACTTGACACTGTACAATAATTAAGTAGAAATTCACATTAGCCAATTTCAAAGAAGCTCTTTAGCATTTACAAGGACGAATATCAGGGTATAATTGAATATAAGTATTTAAATAATAAGCATTTTCCTTGTTTGAATCCGTGTATGATATTTTATTTTCCTGTCATATCAAAATATTTTTACAGTCGGTTTTAAAGATAAGTACTATGAATTAGAAATCTAAGAATAGAGAGATATTTCAGTTTCTGATCTCCTACTACATTTGAATATGGATTTATAATTCTCAAGAGCTTTCATGTTTATCTCACTTGATCTTCACAAAAATCATATGAAGTACAAAGCATGTTTTTATGTTGACCATTTCAAGATAGAACAAGGAAGGCTCAAGGAAGTTGTATTGTCTGCTCAAGTTCAGGCAATGAATTATCGTCATTATTCCCCATAGATTTTCAACTTAAAATATTCAGGAGAGGGCAACTGTCATTCATTGAGAATTTCTTATTTCACAACCATAGTTCTAGGCTCATTTAATTTGTTAACTTAATTGACAATCATAAATATATTTTATCTTTTTCATTTTATAAATTTAAAAAAATTGAGAGCTGCAGTACTTTATTCTTATTTGAACCAACTTATTTATATTGAGAAAACATTGAAAACATCCATTTTATCTTCAGTATTTCTCAGGAAAAAAATATTATTTGAAATTCAGCCTATCATGTAATGGAGAAAAAATAAATTCTTCTATTTTTAAATAATTTTGAAATTTTATTATAAAAAGGCAAATTATTGCCACCATTTTAAATTTAAGTTTGTAAAAGGTGGGCAAGATGAATGGGACATTGCCATATAACGTTTCTAAAATTAACTATAAGCCACCTACCAATTCAGTTAAATTCAATTTTCTTTTTCTTTCTCTTTCTCCTTGTTCTTCCTCCTCTTTCTTCTCCTTTTTGAAGCACCATCAATTGACGGATATTTGCTCTAGAGATTTTGATAATTGGTAAAGAAAATGATTAGCATTTGAAAATTATTATTTTGTTAATGCATGGAGTTTTTTATTTTAAAAATTTCATGGAAGCATAAAATCTTCTGAACAAATAAATCACTGTAGACGTATTCTCCATTTTCTGTTGAAAGATTGCCTTTGAACAGAATTCAGTGGTTAACTCTGTAATCATATAATAAGCTTAGAAAGTTAAGAAATATGTGTTATATAAAAAACTGACAGCTTTTAATTATCTTACTAATATTGACTGAGAGCCCATTGTGTGTCAGCTGCTATACCTAGGAAGTACAGGATTTTAATAATGTACCAAGAATTGACGGGCTTCCCTGGTGGCGCAGCGGTTGGGAGTCCGCCTGCCGACGCAGGGGACACGGGTTCGTGCCCCGGTGCGGGAAGATCGCACATGCCGTGGAGCAGCTGGGCCCGTGAGCCATGGCCGCTGAGCCTGCGCGTCCGGAGCCTGTGCTCTGCAACGGGAGAGGCCACAGCAGTGAGAGGCCCGCATACCGCAAAAAAAAAAAAAAAAAAAAAGAATTGACTAGCAAGAAATGGCTTGCCCCTTTCAGGGGCATGTATTTATGCCCCTGAAATATGTATATTTTTCAGGAACATATATTTAAGGAGACCTTCCGTTGGACTCTTCTCAGTGAAGGGCCAACTTTAACTTCTCACTTCATGTGATCTGTCATTTACTATAATGCCATCGTCTAAAGGCCTCTAGAGGTGTATTTCTTGCTATAGGCCTTATTTCACAAGACAAAATATATACCAGGATCACTTAACTCAGAATGAACTTCAGTATTGACCTATTAACCTTAGGGTATGTTATCAAAAACAAAGTCTAAGTTTTCTATATTTAATGTGTTAATTATTCAGCTGATCTTACTCCTAAGGACTTACTTTCTCTAAAAAAGGATTTTTGGCAAAAAAATGTAGCACGCTCTGTTTTGTATGGGCATTCCCTCTAGAAAATATTTGCTGGTGTGAATGCCTTTGTTCTCATAAAAGGTTTCATAACTGTAATCTGGACCTAATTTGATTGAGCATATTTGATATGAGCAGGTATAATAGGAAAGAGATATTTATTCTTCAAGGTCCAAGTCTAAATTAAACCCTCAGCTTTAAACGGCACAGGAAATACTCAGCAAATAAATTTCACCCGGTTACTGACACCTGAAAATAAATCATGAAGAAATAAGAAGGCTATGGTCGAATTATTTAGGGAGGGGAGGGTGTCAAATTGCTTTTTATCTCTCCTTGACCAAATGGTGTTCATCAGTCTGGGAAGAGTATCCTGATGAACATGCAGGCCTTTTTGTGAGGAGTGCACACAGAACATGATATGAGGATGGGAACCAGCAAGGGAGCACCTACCTAGATAGTAACACCCGCTGAAACTGTGAGATCAGTGGGCAGCTGGATGGCACAGACGAATCAGTCACATTGAGAACAGATGCTCTTGTCATTGCTTGAAAGTCTGCCAAAGACACTTCTTAACTGTACCATAATGCGTTTAAGATGTAAAGAAAATGGTATGGTTTGGGTTAAGAATTGAAATAGAATAGAACTAAGTGTGATCAAGATGAGAAAAGAATAAGAAAGAAATGGAGGACCCTAGTGAAAGTACATCACAGGCAGAATTCTTCAAGTTCTCATTTAAAAGAAATTGAATCCTGGGAGAATTTAGTCTAGGTTATGTGTTTGACCTATAATTTTCAAATATGACAATATCTTAATTGTGAGCTTTGTTTCAGTTAGTACCACATGCAAAAGCCTGTATTTTGGTAACCAACATTGTATCTCTAGTGCCCGTAGTTATCATATGCCCTTACTTTTACAACTGATATCCTAACACATTTCAGCTCTTATGCATTATACCTGACAATCTGCTCAAAGCCTTTCCTTCCAAAGACTGCCTCTTTGTGGTACAGTAGTTGTGGCTGATTCTTTGCTATAGCTGTTTTGCAGGTGTCTACAACTTTGTCGAATCCTTTGAAGCTGAGTTTGCCTTTGTCCTTAGAGTGTGTCTCTATCCTTTCCAATTTAAAAATCTTTTCTTGAGTTCCCAGACAAGAACTGTATGAGCAGAAATGCTGGCCCTATTATAATGAATGTCTTTCTCAGCATGGCCTAGAACAACAGGGAAGTAGATGTATGCATAAACTAGCAAGTCCCCAACAGAATGCTCTTTAGCCCCAAAAGGTCAGTTGGAAAGATTTAATGGTTTTTGTTGTTTTGTTCTTAGGAACACCAATGAACAACTCATAGTAAGGTCTAGTCTCTGGTCTGCCTTAATTATGTCACTTAACTTTATTTGTGTCCTACTTCATTTCAAACATCTGGAAGCCAGATGTGAATGCAGTTGGTCTTTAAGATGCCCTTAAACACTAAAATGAGGTGATTTAAACATTTTGTCCCATGAACATATTTTTAGGTATAATTTCATTGTTATAAGGCTTGGGCAAGGTCATTTCATTCTAAAATTAATTTTAAAGTTTAAAATAGTTAAATATGGTATTTTTTCATATTTAATACCATTTAATATTTTAGACTTTATAGTAAACATAATGACATTTTAAAACTTGTTTGCATAATTGAAGTGAGTACTTATAAGACTCCCAGTCTATCATACAGGTACCAGAATGTGTGTAAGTAATTTTAGACCTTAATAATGCATTTTAATGCTCTCTCTTTATGTCTCTCACCCTTTGGGGGTACTACTAAGTTCAGTTGTTGCTGTTTGTGTGATTTGATCTGAAGAAGATATCACAATGAAACTTTTCAAATATTAATAATAAACTGATTTTTTCAGTTACAAATTTAAAACCCTCCACAGCTTCACACTTGCACTGAGGCAGTTAATCGTAGACAGAAGCAGCAAATAATACATAAGCTCAAAAACAGCAAACAAAAAACAAACAATAACGTTCATTATTCTAATTAGAAATTCTTAAACACTGTCCTCTGAGTGGGCAATATTATAACCCAGAAATTCTACTATATATTTCCTTCCAAACTGTTACTCCTCCTAAACTACGTTATCCCATACTGTCCCTTCTCTTTTCAACTTCCACCTTCTCCCGACTTTTTATTCTCCTCTGATGTCTTTCCCTCTTATTTCAGTGAGAAAATACATGCAACAGAAGAGAACTTGCATATGAAACTATCTCCTATCCACCATGTCTATAGGACCTAAACTATCTGCTTCTCTTCCTGGTACCTTGAGAACACTGTCTATGCTCCTACCTCAAGCCAGTTTCTTCCCTTCTTTACTAGTTTCCTTCTACTCTTGGCTACTTAAAAGCATCATTCCCTCTTTTTATTGCATCATATTTGCTCCTTTATCGTTCCTATAGATTACTAGCATGCCATAATTCCCACTAATATGCTACCAAAAAAAAGAAGAATCTTGACACCCGTTACTCTTTTCTTCTTCTTCGCCTCACAGAAAAAAATCATCATGAGAGATGTCTCTCCTGCATGCCAATTCCTCTCATCCATTTCTGTCTTAAACCACTTCTGTCAGGATTTCGCCCTTGCTTCTATACTGACACCACTCTCACCAAGGTCAACGATCTGCCAAATATGTCTAAATTCAATAATCAGTTTTCATTTCATATCTTACTTGAACTCTCACCAACATCGGTCACAGTTGAATGTCTCTCCTCCTTGAAAAATTGTCTTCACTTAACATCAAGGATCCCACTAGCTCCTCGTTCTGCTTCTACCTCACAGACTTCACTTTTCCAGCCTCCTGTATGTTCTTTCCTTGTGTCCCTGAACTGCAAACGTAGGAGCAGCCCAGGTTCACTCTTAATTCCGTCTTCTCTGTTTACACGCATTCCTTAGGGGGAGCCCATTGAGCCTCATGGCTTTAAATAGCATTTATACACTAATTACTCCCAAGTTATATCTTCTACCTGACCTCTCCCTCGAACTTCAGACTCGAATATCCAACTATCTAGACATTTCCTCTCGGATATCTTTTAGCCGTAATAAACTTAATAAGTCCAAGTTCGAACTGTTCAAATATTGTAACTCAGTTTCTCACGATGTTTGAGTCAAAATCTTTGATTCCTCTCGCTCTCTCACATCTACATCCAATAAATCAGCAAAGGATGCCAGTTATAACTTCAAAATATTAAGAATCCAGCTACTCTTACCATCACCTGCAACTCTCATTGAAGCCGTCATTGTCTTTTTGCCTACTTTTTGGTTATTATGATAGCTTCTGAATTCATCTCCTAAACCCAACCCTTGTCCTGCTATTCTCCTCGCAATGGTCAGAGTGATTTTTTTTTTTTTTTTTTTTTTACATAAGTAGGTCATTTATGTTTAAGTTTTGGTTCTCTGCTCAAACTCTTCCAGTGGCTTTCCATTTCATCCAGAGTAAAAGCCAAAGTTTTTCAAGTGGCCTAAAAATCTCTACGTTATCTGGCTCTGACCACTCTCCCTCTCTGTGTCTGTCAGTGCTTATTTCATACTCATCTGTTCTACCTGAACTATGTTGGAGACACAAACAAACTGAGGTTCTGGATTTGAAAAGAAAATGATGATTGACCAAGCCTGACTGATCCAGCAGCTCCAACATGCCTACTAACCTCCAAACGTAATTGGATAATTTTACTTCCCCCCCCCCGAAAATTAGTATTATCAGAGACTAGAAATGCAATCGAAGGAACTGTATATACAGTCTTTTATCATCTGTTCTTATTTTCAATCTTTATTTTTTTATAATCAGTCTTTGCCGTCAAATCTCCTTATTTATCAACACAAGTCGTTCATACGTCTAATATGTATCATGACAGAATGAATAATTCAAAGTTCCCCTCAACCCAAGGTATACATTCAAACCTAACCAACGTTTAAAAAAGTGACTGGGAGGCAGCTTCATAACATCTCATTTAATTCTTTAGTAAAATATGAACTTCATTAGAGTGAATTAAAATGTCTTTCTTGGAGGTGCAGATCACTTTGCCTTTAAAGAGTTCTAACCTGGCATAAAACAGAAGCTAGATTTGAATCTGTTTTGTGCAAGGATTCATCAAATCTATAAACTTTACATAAAAGAAATGTAGAATATTGAAACCGTTGAATAAAGGCTTTTGACATTTCTATACTGGATATTTCTAAAAATGTACCATTTGTCACAATTTTAGCTAGTTGGTAACAGTAAATAATGCAACTTAGAGCAAGGAAAAGTTCACTGCCTACAAGTTTTATAATTAATTCAAATTTATACTTTCACAAAACTTTTAATTTATTTATGGACTAAGTTTCTCAACACAAGAAAAAGGGTAGGAATTTCCAAATTTGTTCACAAGTTTGTCTTCTAGTCAGTATTTACAGCTCTTCTAGCTAGCTGAAGCAGTCTTCTTGCTTTTGTTTTCACTATTTTTCTATCAACACTAAACTGATGGATTATTCTTCTTGATAAGCTAACCACATAAGGATTGGGGAGATTTTCTAAACAAAGAATAGGACCTACGTAGTGAATGAATCACTACTAACCATTGCTGGGCTCATGGCCAAACTTTCTAATCCAGTATTTTCTGCTGACCCGGTATAAGGGCTCAGGAGCCCTCTTAGCATAGAGCTCTAGCACTGAGGGGCACTACCAGTTGATTTGACTTGACACTTAATTTATATCCTTATCCTGAATTATTTCTTAAGATATCCTGATTACGAGAATCTAAGCTCTTTTCGCTTCTATTGCAGACACTGTAAGGGACCCCACATGTCCATTTGCTGTTATCACTTCAGTGAACAGTGGCTCAACTTTCAATCACCAGCACTTGTACTTCTTCGCCTGGGGGTTTTCTCTCACAGCTCTGACTCCCTTGCTGCCTTGTGGTTGGCCAGACATGGCAGGGAATTAAGCCTAAGAGCTCTAGCCTCAACCATAATGGATGGGTGGTATCAATACTATAAAAATATCCCAGCTCCCTTTCCCTTTTAAAAAAATTTTTTTTTTACATCTTTATTGGAGTATAATTGCTTTACAATGGTTTGTTAGTTTCTGCTTTATAACAAAGTGAATCAGCTATACATATACATATGTTCCCATATCTCTTCCCTCTTGCGTCTCCCTCCCTCCCACCCTCCCTATCCCACCCCTCTAGGTGGTCACAAAGCGCCGAGCTGATCTCCCTGTGCTATGCGGCTGCTTCCCACTAGCTATCTATTTTATGTTTGGTAGTGTATATATGTCCATGCCACTCTCTCGCTTTGTCACAGCTTCCCCTTCCCCTTCCCCTCCCTTGCCGTTTAACTGAGATAACTCTGAGTTGTGTTTTTTACCCCAGTTTCCAAGGTTTCTTCAGTGGGAGTCAACTCTAGTCTCCTACTGTGGGAGCTGGCTTCACAGCACACTCTTCAATGGCTGTCTTCCTTTCCTTGTTCACTTCTTCACTCTCCTACTGGTGTTTTCCTTTACTGCCTTCCTCATACCCTAAGCCTTGTGTCAGGGTTTGCGTCTGGGAAACTCAAAAGAAGATACACCGACCAGAATGCACTGAAAAGATGCTAACACCGTACACAACTCAGCATGAGATTATTATAATTCTTGGAGGAACGGAAAGCCTGTATGGTTCCTGTCAGATATAATCTCATACTTTTATTTTCCGGATTTGGAATCATTTACCTGAAACACTTTATTGTTACTTTTCTTCAAATGCTTTGCAAAATAACCTATTAGGTTTTCAGTGCTGTGTTTAATTATTCTCAGTGAACTAAATTACAAAAGAATGTATTAGGTAAGTATTAGGATTACACAAATTTTAGCCAGGTAGAAAAGTAGTAGGATTGGGTAGTGAAATGAAGGAGGCTCACACAGTGAGAAAGACATTCAGAGGGATTTCAAATCACAGAAAACAATACTCAGCATTGAGCCTCCAGAGATAACAGTCCACTGTGCCTGAAGGGTTGCTGTGAATATTGTTGCTGCTATTAGCCTTCCATTCAGACTCTCAAGGACTTTAGACTCTACAAGACTGCATCACATTCTAAGGATATCCAGATGTTGAGAGAGTATTGCCAGGTAGTCATTTAAAGTGTTGGAAGGCTTTATGTTACTCCATTTTCTCTGAGACTATGTATAAGAGTCATGGAAAAGCTTTATAAGACTGATAAAGATATAACTTGTATGACTTTTTGTTTTTTTTAAGGTCTAGACAAATCCTTTTATCTCGTCTCAGAGGGCTATGCATCCAACTGGCTATGGCCCTTGGGTATTGTCTTCTAGCATAAGTTGCCGAAGTAAAGCGTGATATCCCTAGTCATTTTGACATTGATTTTAAAGGACCAGTAAGTTTATTATTTTTATTTGGAACACCATAGTGCTGCTTTCTCTGACAGTACCTGAAACAAATACATAGACCATGCCTTCTATTTACCTTGCCCTTTCCAGCAGCACCTATTATACTACCTCAAAAGAGTAGGCACTCAACAATGCTACCTACTTGACAAGGGCAAAATGACATTAGTCCTCCTAAGACTTATGACCTCCTGAAAGAAATGTCTCTTTCACCCCCACATAATAAAAAGCTGCTTGTGGCCACTAATGGATGAAAGGTTTTTAGCAGCTAAATTTCAGATGTGTTTCTTTAGTAATCTCCCAGTCTGGAGCCCTCATTTTCAAGCAGAACTTTTTTAAAAAGTGGCTTGGGAAGAGTACATTTTTCTTAAAATTTTATTTTACCCTTATGATTTATATGGTTCAAAAAACTTCTTTGTGGAGATGAGAAGAACCCCTTCAATAAGTACAGAAAACTAGGGTTTAAGCCTACCTCTCTTCCACGTTATGTAATTTTGGACAAATTATTTAATCTCTTTGAACTTCAGTTTCCTTAGGAATGATAATGTCTACCATCAAAAGCTTGTTGTAAGGGTGAAAAATAAGACATATGTGAGAGCATTTTTAGAATCTCATCCATGATAGTAGCCCTGTGAACAGGACTGGTGTCTGAAGTTCCACAGGCTCAGTCCTTCTCTGGGCTTTGCACACACCTCTAGCTCATCCTAAATCAACCTGGCAGACACCTACTCTCTCTTTAGGTCCTCAGTCAAGCTTCACATTCTAAAGTTTTCCTTGATTCCCCCTGGTAGATATAGGCATTTCCTCCCCTTTTGGGGCTGTGTTCATATTGAGTGTTACTTGTTTGTTTGCATGAATGATTTCCTACTGCTCTCTGAGCTCTTTGGTGGCAGAAACTGTCTTTTTAATCTATCTGGCTCTGGTTCATTGTACATTGCTGTCCCCTAGTATGTACTATATGAATATCTGGTGATTGAATGGACATCAAGCAGGTGGATATGCCTCAATCTGGCTAAAAATGTTTATAAATTTTACACCAAGATCAAAATTCACCATTACATAGGTGGGATATGATCCATTTTAGAAAGTCTAACCTGAATGGAGAGATTTTCCCTCCTTATAGAAAGTCTTGGTAGAATGGCCAACTTGTCCCTTCCTTGCTTTATTCTTGGTGTCTAATAGGCTGGTTGAGGGATGGAAGGTAAGTGAGCACCAGAATGAACACAAATCAGAAGTAGCGAACATCACCCTATTCTCTGTATGTCCTGGGTACCAGCAGAATGCATGACACTGAATACATGCTAAATAGTATTTTTAAATGAGTAGACATCAGTCTTCTTTGTGACACTGAGTAAATGCTAAATTATATTTTTAAATCAACAGACTCTGGTCTATTTACAAGAACTGAAAGTTTGGAGGGGATAGTCTGGTTATTTAGACTATATTTTACATTATATTTCTCTGAAATTCAGGTTGATGAATCTGCATTTCTGCCACCAGAAGTCTGTATTTACCCTTCGTGGTATATAAGTGGATGGCTATTTTCTGCAAACACTGGTATCTTTAGACCACTTCAATAGCCGCCAATAAGTCCCTTCTCATTTCCATACATATTATGTATCATTGGCAGCAGCAGACCCATCGGAGTGCAGAGCAATAAGCAATCTTCTGATGATTGATACTTTTGATACCACCTACCACCCTGCTGTTTATTGAAGGAACTTCCATTGATTGGCTGCTCCAGGTGTCTGTTCATGAAGAGATGGATTAAATCAAAGGGGCTGGCTCATTGCTGGGTCCTTTCTATGCCACTGGGTGGTGTGTAATCCTCACGTGACTTACTTCTTATTTGTGCAGAATTTTTCCTAGTACTGCTTTTCTTTGGTTCTTGAGACAATTTATATATGTATAAAGGTTTATTTATATATAATATATATTTGGTCATAGAAAAATGTATGTTCGTATAATTATCTATACATATACAATAATATATAATAATATAATATTCAAATTTCCTTTTCTTATAAAGATACCAGATTGGATTAGGGCAACCCTAATGCCCTATTTTTACTTAATTACCTGTTTAAAGACCCTGTCTCCAAATACAGTCATATTCTGAGGTGCAAGGCATTAGGGCTTTGATGTATGAATTTGGCCGGGGTGGGGGGAACGATTCAGCACATAAGAGGTTACATAAGTGAATGTCCCATTTTTTAGGAAATACGTGTAGAAGTGAAATATCATGATGTCTGCAATTTATTTCAAATGGTTTAGCAGGAAAAAAAAATAGTGTATGTCTGGATGTGTGTAATAAACACACACACACACACACACACACACATATATATACATATTCTCTTTCTGTCTGTCTCTCTTCCCTTCTTTCCTCTCTTTCTCCCTACTTTCTAGTTCATCCTTCCTTCTCTCTAAGGACAACATTTTAACAATCGGCGAATCTACATAAAAGGTAATCTTTCACCTGAAAATCTGAGAATTTTCAAAATAAGAAGTTGGAGGGGGACAAGAAATATACGACATAATTCTATTCCACAAGAATCTTATAATCTAGTTAAGAAATGGAAGGTATGTATAGATGAGTCTCAAACAAAATGGTAAATGATGAGATAATTGGCACAGATTACACAAAGGAAAAAGAATCTTTACTCTCCTTTAGCTGAGACCAGAGCAAATTACGTACAAATTAAACTACAACAACCAAATATGATAATGTGTCAGAAATTTGGCATTTCTCTCTGGTTCATTACCGACATATTCCGTTTAATAGATGTGATCAGTACATTAAAAACACTTTTATGTAAATTTCCTTAATATTTTGCTTGTTCTGAAATTCATATGACATATTTAGACTCCACATAAGATAAAGGGAATGTCCATACTGGGTGAAACTTGCTCTCTGTGGACATATCTATTTTAATTTTTAGCTTATAATAATAATTTTTTTAATGTTAAGATTGTTTTTTGAATGTCAGACATTGTAGTAAGAACTTCTCATCTATTTACTTGTTTAATCCTCAGAGCAGCCATATAAAAATACTTACTTCTCCTCCATCTTGCAGGTGAGTTATTGAAGCCATAGCAAGCTTAGGTAACTTGTTCACAACTAATAAACGATGTAATCAGAATTTTAACTAAGATAGTCTTTACCGTAAGCCCATAATCTTAATTACCATGCTATACTGCTCCTCTCACGATAAGGGAAGAACCGTGTCTGTCTTATTCAGTACTGTGCTATTTAATGGACAAAGTTTTGGGGTTTGTTTTTATTCCTTTTTCTTACTCTTCACTTCACCCCCATTTATTTTAACACAATTTTAATAATAAGTATGTTAAGTTTTATTTAACATGTTTATGCTTTTCCTGTATTTTAGTCGGGCTTGTTTAACTATAAGAACACAGACCCCTCAAACAGTGGTAACCAAAGATGTTATTATATGATTAAATACAGTATAGAAATTCTCGAGGACATTCAATACCAAAAGATTAATAAGGACTGATGGAGACGAAAGTTGGAAATGGATTTCATTATGAGAACATTTTTTATCAGGATATTCTTCCTTCTTTTTCCCACTAACAGTTGTAGACTCCCTGGGTCACAATCCCAAGAGAATTGATTAATTTTGGTGATTAGTTTATGTATAAGACATGTACTGGTTACTCTTGGGCCAGATTCCTATTCTTGAAAGGTCACTTGTTATTAAGGGTGCTGGTTGGGGAGAATTAGTGTGAGGTCACATAAGTATGTCCATTTTGGCCCATCCTCTGTGGCAAGAATTATGGGAAGAACATCACAGTGAATTATGACTGGTAGAGCCTATTAAAACTCAATTACTTTATAGGTTTTGTTCAGAGCTGCTTTCAACCTTTGTCTTCACTATCAGAAATACAATCATTTTGTTCTGTTTCTACAAGGCAGGCTCACCTGCCTACCCCAGTACTACCCCTCCTCTACCACTATTGTCACATCTGATCATGGATTATGTTAAAGGCTTCACTGAGGTTTACTATAGCTTTCAAGAAGCACTGCAACTAGAACTAATCACAGAATTCCACTTAAAATTCTCCATGATAGTTTCCATAAAATGGAACTACATAACTCTCCAGAGTTATGTAGGTAGGATAATAGTTTCCATTTTATTTCTAATACTCCTCTTGATTATGCCCTGCCTGTTTTGGCCACTGCAGCACATTGGGTTGATGTCCTCAGAGAATCATCTGTTCTGAATGTAGTCTCAACAAACCATTTAGAATAAAGACAGTAAGATGAGATCACCTGTGTGGACCAATTGAATAAGTAATAAGAGCAGAGATCAGCCTCCTATCCAAATAATTTTGAATACTTGTCCCTAAATGCATTACCCTAAGTTTGCTCATTTGAACCTCATACAACATTTTCCTGCCAAGCTATAGCCTCTTGAGATTTTCCTACAGTTTGTGCATACTGGCTTGGCATTCCACTAGTCTTTTATTAAAAGCTTAGTATGATTTGCTAACTTGGAGATTTTAGTGTGCTATTCCTCTCTAACTATTTATCACAAATGTAAAAGAAGAATTATCCTGGAATGGATGTATAGAGATCTTTCTTTTTTATGTTTCATCCAGAGAAGTTTTCATTTATCTTTTTTCCTTTGTCATTACTAAATCAGATCTTTATTCAGACAAAAATGGTGAGTAGTTTTAAATATACAATTCCACAAAATTCCTTATGAAAATCTTAACTATATTATATTCAGTGGTGGCCTTTTATTTGAAGAATGAACTTGTATTTTCTCAAAGAGCTCTCAACATATTCAATTTATAGCTAGTTTCTAGCAAAGCTGTGGAGATTATGAAACCTTGGTGGTAGACAGAGGGCCCTTCTTTGACTTTTACCATCAGTACTTTGCACTGTGCGTGCACTTTACTGGGGCTCAGCAAGGATTTATTCCATTGAAGTTGTACTGTGCCTCTTAGCAGCATCTCCCTTTCTCTTCTGTAGCCTAAAATGTTCAATTAATATTTGGATTCATTAGCTTATTTCGCATGGAAGTGAGGCTCATCAACTACGTCTGCCCCCCAACTACCACCCAAAATCAGAGTTTTTGGGCAAATACTTATTCCTCCAGCAAACTGACATGTATAACTTGAAAATCCTGTATATAAACTTACCACTATTTCCTATTATTATCCCCAAACCCTCAATTAAAAAGAAACAGCATCATGTGAAATCAGAAGTGTGGAACAGAGGAAGGAGGAAAACATGTTCGGGTTGAGTATCTTCTACATACTAAACACTATATCTCATTTAATTCAGCAAAATGCATTCTTACCTGGGCAATATTTTTATAAGTTTTCTTGCGAAGAAGCTGGGGCCTAGAAGTTAAGTAACTTCCTCAGAATCAAATAGTTACTTGGAATCGGAGTTGAAATTACTTGGCACTAGACAAATATTAGTTGGGTATTTTGGGGTGAAAATTCAGACTTTATGATATTGGTCGGATACTTAAAAAATTGGAAGTGATTTATAGCTGACTTTAGGATTATTCCATAAAGATTGTAGTCCTTGCTTTTTTTAAAACATTTTTTAAATTGAAGTATAATTAATTCACAATGTTTTGTTAGTTTCAGGTATACAGCAAAGTGATTCAGTTTTATATATATATATATATATATATATATACTTTTTCAGATTCTTTTCCATTATAAGATTATTATAAGATATTGAATATAGTTCCCTATGCTATATAGTAGGTCCTTGTTGTTTATCTATAATATTTTATATACAGTAGTATGCATATATTAATCCTAAACTCCTAATTTATCTCTCTCCCTGCCCTCGCCATCCCCTTTGATAACCACAAGTTTGTTTTCTATGTCTGTGAGTCTATTTCTGTTTTGTAAGTAGTCCTTGCTTTTAAATTGCTTATAATCTAATACTGGATTTCAAATAATTTGTGTAGTATACCTCATGATAAGTGAGATTATCTTTCACAAGGAGTTTGACGATTTCTTCATGAAATGAATTTACCTGAACTTAGTGCTTTAACTTTAACCAATTAACTCTCACTTTAATGATTACACTCAGATGAGCATTTATGTACATACTGGTGTAGGTTCTAATGGAAATGGGGAAATCTGTCTTAAAAAACTTCTCATAGCTGTTGATTAAAAGAGAGAGAGGAAGAGAGGAAGGGAAGATAGAAATAAAACCAAACTCGGATTACAGGTTTTTAGAGCATCATTCTTTGCACAGTTATATAGTGTGCTCACATATAAAAAGCTTGTGAGTCTGCTGTGCTCACTCTCAGCAGTTTTGTCGCGCTTTACATATGTGTTACCATCTTTATTTACACATGGAGGAAAATTGAGACACATGCATCAATTAACCTTTCACAGTCTCTCAGCACATTAGAGCTCTGCCTACAGTTATTTCAATGGTCCAGGTACTCCAGGAGAAACTTAAAAATAGTGTTGTTATTGCTATCATTTGTTTATCAGACAAAAATATTTTGTATACTATAGACACAACTGATATTACTTTTCCCCAAACTTTTACTTTCTATTTGGAAAAGCAAGGTAGAAAGTCTAAATTCTGTTTTTGGTATTTATAAATGATAGTTAAAATTCAATATAATTAGAACTATAAGAATTTTAGTTTTTCAAGCGTGTAACACTACAGGAGAACAGGGAACTCTTGAGAGGAAGTTGAGCACAGCACATTTCCATAAATGAAGAGACCTGGAGTTTTAAACCAAACCTTGTAATTAATTATCTATATATGATACTGGACAAAACATTTCATCTCTCAGGCCTTTATTATAATTTAATAATTCTACTATCCAAGGTGGAGAAAATACAATTTCATCAGGGTTGTATAGAGGTCAACATTAGCTCAGAGTTTATTTTCATTTGGTACAATTTACCACTGCCTTTTGAATTTGATTTCTTTTTCCTTTGGATAGCATCACTTGAAGTAAATCTTTGTTTACCATTCCTGATTTCTGGTTAGCAGACCCACTACCTAACATAGTAGTTTAAAAGTGGCCTTAACACATTCCCTGTGAGAAGTTTAAGGTCATATATGAGCAAAGAGAGGATACTTCTTACACTTACATTAGCCTGCAGTTGGGCAAAAATCATACAGCACAAAGCCTATTTTAAAATAAAGTGTTGAATATCTCGTGTAATTTATTGACTGCTGTACTGAAAAAGAAATACAGAGGGCTTCCCTGGTGGCACAGTGGTTGAGGGCTTCCCTGGTGGCACAGTGGTTGAGAGTCCGCCTGCCTAGGCAGGCGACGCGGGTTCGTGCCCCGGTCCGGGAAGATCCCACATGCCGCGGAGCGGCTGGTCCCGTGAGCCATGGCCGCTGAGCCTGCGCGTCCGGAGCCTGTGCTCCGCAACGGGAGAGGCCACTGCAGTGAGAGGCCCGCGTACTGCAAAAAAAAAAAAAAAGAAAGAAAAAAGAAATACAGAATGGTTGCATGGGTACAGAATGGCTGTAAATGTATTGGTCTTTTCCCCTCGTGATCATGTGGTTGACTGAGAACTGTGACTGCTGCCACCGCCCAGCATCATATGAGAGTAAGTACCACATACTGCTGGCCCAGGAAGACATTAAAATTCAGAGTTTGAAGTACAGTATCCCCCTCTTATCTGCAAAGGATACAATTCCAAGACCCCCAGTGGATGCCTAAAACTGGGGTTAGTACTGAGGCCTATATATATTCTTTTACTGTACTGATGGTTGGGTAGCATATACAGCATGGATGTGCTGACAAAGGGATAATTCATGTCCCGAGTGGGACAGAGCAAGGCAGTGTGAGATTTTATTACACTATTAAAATGGCACATCATTTAAAGCTTATGAATTATTTCTGAAATTTTCCATTTGATATTTTTGGACCATAGTTGACCGTGGGTAACTGAAACCGTGGAAAGTGAAACCATGGATAAGGGGGGCTACTGTATGGTTTATACTTAATGAGTATCACTGTCATACCATTGTATAGTCAAAAAATCATAAGCTGAACCATAATTAAGTCAGGGATTATCTGTATGTGTGTGTGTGTTTCATATATATATATATATATATGAAACAGGTCAACTGGCAGATGGAGATTACATATATTTCTAATGGCTCATTGCTTTTATTCATAATGGGATATGAACTTACTTTACTTGTGCTGTTCTCTGTGGCAAAGCAAAGTAAAGTTCGGGAGCATTTATTGGAATTGCAGATATTGTAATCTTAAACTTCTGAATTTTCTGAGTATTGATAAAAATCATTGATTACTCAAATAAGTTTTCCTTTTATTTAAATCAAACAAAATTATTTTATAGTAGTCATATTTGTCTTTTAAATTGCTAACTTTCCTAAGTAATAATTTCACAATGCCTTTGTTAGTAGAACATTTGACTTCTATTTCTCCTGTAGTGGTGATAGGTATTTCAGTTACCATTTACCTTAACAATGAATATTTATCATATAAAAAATTTTCAGTTATATATGTTAGAAAACTCCATTTAAAGCAGCTTAAGCAAAAAGGAGAAATTTAATGGCTCAGATTCCTGAATAAAACAAGCCGTGCTGACTTCGTTCGGCATGGCTGGATGGCTGGATTTAAGGATCCAGAATATGTCCTCAGGACCTCTGTTTTTTCTCCTTTTGGTTTGCTGACCAAATCTGATTCACTGCTATGCTAATTACCAGTTAGCTGAACTGTCAGTTTCTATTTTAAATTCTTACTTAATGGAGAGGTATTCTCCTAAATAATTTTTAGGCACTGTATCAGTCAGAGTTCCACCAGAAAAAAAAAAAAATACAACTAGTAGGAATAATAAATATGTATAGTTTTCTTGTAAGGAATTGGTTTATGCAGTTGTGGGAGCTAGCTAGTTAGATGAAAATGCTTAGGGCGGGCAGTTGGGAAGGCAGGCTGGAAGTATTGAACAAGAGCTGATGCTGCAGTCCACATTTGGAATTTCTTCTTCAGGGAAACCTTGGTTCGGCTTTTAAACTTTTCAACGGATTCAATCAAGCCCATCCAGATGATCGAGGATCATCTTTACTTAAAGTCAGATGATTCTAGATGTTAATCACATATACAGAACACCTTCACAGTAACACCTATGTTGGTGTTTGACTGAAAAACTGGAGACTATAGCTTACTAAATTGACATGGAAAGGTGAATATTATAGACATTGATTTAGAAGAAGAATGTCATGAAGGGTGAGAAGCAAACAATAACCTGAGACTTTTCAAGGAAAAATTCTAATACAAGATTTAAACAATCTGTTCTCTTTGCAAAACTAATTGGCCTCCAAGTTAGAAATTACTAAAATTTGGAAAAGATCACCGTGATTGAATAGCCTATTTTTAATTTTTTGGCTATGACACTAACAAGAGTTTGTTAGAAGATACTGCTTCTATCAATTGACAATCTGCAGAGCTACCCAACCCAACCATCTCTGAGTATTCATAAGTTGTAAAGCACATTTATCTTCAATGATATTGCTCCTTATTTCCCTCTAGAAGTAGAGGTTAGATACCTTAGAATTCCCTGTTGTATTCCCAGAACCTTGAGCACAGTAGGTGCTAAATTAGTATTTCTAGGGGGCTTCCCTGGTGGCGCAGTGGTTGAGAGTCTGCCTGCCGATGCAGGGGACACGGGTTTGTACCCCGGTCTGGGAAGATCCCACATGCCGCGGAGCGGCTGGGTCCGTGAGCCATGGCCGCTGAGTCTGTGCGTCCGGAGCCTGTGCTCTGCAGCGGGAGAGGCCACAACAGTAAGAGGCCCGCGTACCGCAAAAAAAAAAAAAAAAAAAAAAAAAAAAAATTCTAGGAAGAAATGATGAATAGGGAGGGGAAGGGAGAACTGGATAAAAAATATATTCCAATATTTTGCCGTTATTAATCATGTCATAGTGAATAACAGTACATGTGTTGTCTCTTACTTGTGAAGGTACGTCTTCAAGATGAATTTCTGGAACAGATATTGCTGGATGAAAGAGATTTTAAATGCATATTTAATTTTGTTAGATACTCCTCAAATTCCCACCACAGTGATTGTAGAAATTGGAGATTTCAGCAAGCTCTCCAGATGATTATTGCACACAATAAAGTTTGAGGATCCTGTTTCAGAACATGGATATTTACCTGAGTATTAACCCTTTGTCCAAAAAATACACCTATAGGAATACATATTTGCTGGCATACTTGTCAGTTTGTACAGCCTACAAAACTGGTTGTCGCTGGAACCCCTAAAGGTCACCCTGGTCAAGAAACCCTGGTTTAACAGCATCTATCAATTATTAAAATACCTGTTTTGCCAACTGAGCAAGGGCAGTTGTTTCCCTTCATCAGCTTCCTTTGGTCTCTGCAGTCTTAGCCACGCTTAGCCTGCCCTTGATCCTGCCTTTCTACTTAAAACTAAATCAAGAAATTTGAATAATGTCACTTATGAAGAAGTTATTGCTTTATAGGAGGTTTGCCTTATCTTTCCAAGTATATCTGCTCTTTGCAGCTAGGGAAGTGAACATCAAAGAAATCTTTATTTTCTACGGTGTGGTTTTATCTACGTAACCATATGATTTTATTGTCACTGCAATATTATTGTACATCTTATTCCAACAGCAAACCGAGATGGGCACACAAGTATAAACAATAAATAATATATTTTAAAAAGCTATGCTGTAGTTAAAGTTTCATTTTCACCATGCTATTTTTTCCTCCATTTAGTAGGAATTTAAAGTAGAAATTGACAGTTCAACTAACTGGTAATTAGCATAGCAGTGAACCAGTTTTGTTCAGTAGTCCACAACTTCATGGATACTTACCTTAGCTGCCTCTGAGACAGCCATCTGTGTTATTCCAGCTCAGAAAAATGCCTTTATAAACCAGTAGGACTTCCTTGAGTGCAGAAATTAGGTTATACATCTCTGCATGTTTCAAAGTGTAACTTTTTCACATTGAATATATTGCTGCAAATATTCTACTGTTCCACGTGAATCAAGTATATTGAGCATGAGCTTTTGAGTACTGACATCCTGCATCCTGACTCCTGAAGGAGTCCTAAGATAGCATTGCCCTTGGTCATGAAAAGTAATATGCCCAAACTGTGAAATGCATTCTTCGTATTAAATGGAATGACACCTTGAGATCTTACAGACAGGCAGACTTCCTGAGAAAAATCTGGAGGCTCAATATATTCCATAAATATATTTTATGAAAGTTATTATAGTACTAGAATGCTGCTCTCTAATCATCCTATTTTCACCCAATTAACTAACTCTCAAGTCCTGTTGACACAGACCCCAAAATATATCTTGAATCTCTTTCCTCTTTTCCATTTACCCCTGTGCTAATGCATACCTACCAAACTGGTATCTCCTTATCTAATCCATCCAACATTCTCAGTCCATCTTCCTCATGGGGAACATCATTACGTTCTTAAAATTACTGTTGATTATATAAATATCTTACTTTAAGGAAAGAAACAAAACTTTTGCTACATGCTGGGAGTAGATGGTCTAACCCCCTTAGGAATACATCCAAATGCTATTATAACCTGGTATCTATAGGTAGGTAGACTTTAATACTGAGGGGATGCCATTAAAAATGAAAATTGAAAAAGAAAGAAAAAAAAAAAATGAAAATTGGCCAGACACAGGAATACTAAATCTTTTCATGAACTAATATCACTACTCCCTGCAAGTTCTCCAAAGGGAATTATGTGCAAAAGAGGTCAATGCAATCAAACTGAGGCAAAGCCATAATTTATTATTAGTGAATGATTTGGGCCCAGAGAATTAGAGTGAGCTACTCTGGATAATGTGGAAAACCAACTTATTTTCATATGCTAGAATGGCCTTATCCATATTTTTTGCCCCTTTAACATAATTTTAAGTCTGAGTTTTAGATTTTATTTTCCAGTATGAGGAAGTCAGCCCAGAGCTTATACAGATATATGTAGATGTATAGATAGAGAGAGAAACTTAGTACAGGCAGATACATAGTTAAGTTGTGAGCATACAATGCTGAATAAAGCAGATATGACCTTTGTCTTCTTGAGATTGTAGTCTACCTAGTAAACAGATCTTAACCTTATCATTGTGTGTGTATGTGTGTATCTATTTTCTGCAATTAAATAAAGAAGGGTGTGATAAAAAATACAGAATGCCATGAGATTCTATCAGGCAGACTTAATTGGTATTGGAAAAGCAGGAAATGTCTTTCATAGAAATTGACGTTTAACTTGAAAACTAAAGCCAAGATCAGAATAGCATGGTAGAAATTACTTTCCAGACTTGGAGACAGAATATGTGAAGTGGAGAAAGGAAGAAAATTTGTGGATTGTTTAAGGCACTGAAAGATGATCAAGGTATTAGAATTTTATAAAAGGATACTGCTAGATGGCCAAGGTATTAGAAGCAGGGAAATATATTACTAGATGGAGCTGGAGAGGTAGGCAGAGACTAGAACATGCAACCATTGTGGGCAGTGTTAAGAATATGAGGTTTTATTTCAACTGTTAGCAGCTATAGAAGGGTTTTATAATAATACATAATCTACCTTGAGGATGGATACAGCCTATTTGTGAGACCCTCAAAAAACAGGAGATGGTGCAAGAGAAGAAGAGAGTAATATCCTGGAATTAGTATTGGAGAAGGCACTGATTTTATATCTACTCCTGAGGTTCTTGTAAGAAAACCACATTTTCAGTGACTGCTGGGAAAGGGTGACCTCAAGAGATGCTAAGTTTCACTAAGTTTCAGTAAAGGCAAAAAGGTGGAATGAACATTCAAAGTTTAGTCTTAGGATATTGAGGAGTTTGCGATCATAGAGTAGGAGATTCAGAGGGCAGATCAGAAGGATTTGGGTAGGAAGAGAGGAGTTTGTATCAGTGGATAGAGGTTAGGCCGCCCTACACTTTGAGCAGAGACCTGTGTAAATAAGGGTGAGAATATTGAAAAATTTTGTTTTAGATATAGATGGGTCTCTAAGGTTTCAGTTACAGCTTGAGAATAATGGCCGCCTGGGAGTCGAAATGTTAGGCCAAGTATGTTATTATCTTTTAGGTGGTTAGATGCGGTAGTTGCAATTTAAGTGTAGCATGGCTGGTGGGCATGAATGAGTGAACATAAACCAAGTGTCAGGCAACGTCAATCCAGGGAAAGAGGATTAGGTATTAATCCCACTGTGTCCCAATCTATGTTAGACACTGATGAAATATCTATGTGATGAAGATAAAATGAAATAATAATACAATAATATGCAAATCTTTGTTTCTCCAATTTTTTTTATCACTTCCTTTTTACAGTGGCAGGTTTATTACTTGCTGAGTTAACTCCTAGCTCTCAGAATATGGAGAATGAAAAACAAATGGAAAGAAAAGCCTAAGAGACAAATTTGTTTAAAATAAAAAGATGAGTTAGAGGCAGTGTTGGGGTAAAATGGGGACTGAGATAGGCTGTATTTGAATTTGTGAGAGAGTTTAGCCAGATTGAATTTAGGAAGGACAGTTGGATATCTGTCTTGAATAATATATTAAGTTTTTAAAAAATGAAGAAAGATGGTTTTTAAAAATTATTGTCCATTATTAATATCCTTCTTCTCTGTGTTTTCATGGGAGACGAAAGAAAAAAGTTTCAGATGCTTTCTGTTTATATATTTATTTTATATTTATATATTTATGCCAAGTTGGGGTTATATGAAGATTACATGTGAACATTATAAAATGATTGCTTTATATAGAGTTAGCATTTCAATATATATTTCCTAAGGCAGTATGATTTTTGATTGTTCAAAATCTTCAGTGCAAGAGTTATCTGAATCTTCAAATAGAACATTAAACAACGTAGTGTTTTACTCCTGGCATGTTAGCTTCTGAGTACAGAAACCCACTGAAGCCAGCTCAGATGTATATGGATCTCCCAAGAGGATATGGAGACTCCCATGGGTTTACATAACAAAGGACCCAGGACTCCTGGGTCCTAGAGAACTCCTTGCACGAGCACCACATGGCTCCTGCCATCCCATCTCTATCTCATGACTCCCCTACTTCTTTACACAGGCTCTGGTATTCCTCCTCTCTCAACGCCCCCAACCCCTCCCCACCCATGTTAGCACAGCTGCCCACTAGGTGAGCTCCACACTGTTTGGTTTGGATTAGTGAGAGAAAGGGTCTTAGTAATTCAGCTCAGTCTATGATTTGGTTTCAGTTCCATCACACGTCCCCCCTTGGCCTCAGTATCAGTAACCAGGGGAGGGATAATACTGGCACATAGGGCTGCCCCTCTCAGGAACACTAACTGAGTGGGGCAGGTTCAGGTAAATAAGAATGCTGACTGACATATCTAATACAGTAACACTTCTGGCGGGATTATTAGTGGGAATGTTCCCAGAATATGGAGTAGCCAGCTGAGAAAAGGAGTCTGTATGTCAAGTTTCATTTCTGTGTGTTTATGTATGAACTGAAAACCAAGTTCAAGAGAGATTTTTCAAACAATGAAAGCAAAAACCCCTATCAAGGAAAACTCAATAAATAACTGTCTTGAACAGTCTTGGCTAGACAGAGAAAATAGTTTGTTTATCTTCCACATCCCTTAAGCAGCAGGAGCTGATAAAAATTGAATTTAAACTGCTAACTCCAAAGACTCATTACCCTTTAATATTCACAATTGCATTTTAGAATTACAATGCTAAATATTTAATATTTCTACTTTAGTTCTGAGTATACTTTAATTACTCTGTATAATGTAGAAAATCACTTTCTTGCTCAACTTTTGTATATACAATGGAAGAAAAAATAAAGTTGTATTACTATTGATGTTACTTGGATTACACAGTTATTTTTAAAACGACTGAAAAATGAAGTTTCTAATGTAATCCTTGCTAAGAAAGATACATATCATTTTCCTGAAATGTAAAGATATGAAATTCTCTAATTTAACACATGATTAATAAACATGGAGGGTTTGCTAGGCCCTAATCAGAGCAATGATTTTTTTTTTTAATCTAGCAATATGAGGCCCTCTAGTTTTATGTCTCACTCCCCTCTCATTTATTTCTTAACCAAAATCTTGTTGTGTAACTTCATTTTTCAGCAGTTAAAATGAATGATAGATAATTTATTGTGAGGACTCTGAAAATTTCTAAATTCCATCATTAAGCTATAATCAAAATGTTAGGGGTAAGAATGATGACACAAAACCAGGGTTGACTATGCGGTTAAAGGATGTGGATAGGACTCTGATCTGTTTAAATTCCCCTTGGTTCTTTTGGACAAAGTACAAAAGTAGGGAAGAATCATTTAAAACAGATATCACTGGGACAAGTAAGTCTTATTTTTATCAGCTAAAGAAAAAAAGTACATGTTTTAAGACATCAGTATGTGTAATGACTGCTTTGCTTTAAAGCATAAGGACGATTAGGGTCGTAACTCTGTAAGCACAGTGCTCTGTCACTGTCGGTGAGTGCTCCCTTTGTGACTTTTGATTTATGTCAGGCAAGTTTACCAACAATACTCAAAGTTTCCTACTATCCCCAATTGTATAAAAAAACTTATATATCTGTAGTAAAATAGGACTAGTCATGTAATCAACAAAGATGCCAGATAAAATCAGTTTCCCATATTAGATGAGATAAGGAAGCCAAAATGACAAATTCCTATTTACTACAGCTGCCAAATTATAATGAACGAACTGGGTGAATAATTAAAAGTTTGAAAGAAATGTTCCTGTCCTTTACGAACTAATAGTTAAACATATCTTAGAGACAGTAGTTGGGATGTTCTTTTATTTTATTTTTATTTTATTTTTATTTATTTTTTTTGTTAGTGGGAATTGAATAGAATGACATTTAAAAAATAAGTGAAGAATAAGAAAATAGCAATCTCAATTCAATTTCTTCTTTATTCTGGACAATAAAAAATAATTGATATCGCAGGAAAGAACAGGGAAAGAAGAAATGTCAGTATTGCAAATCTGAGGGAATGGAGCATAGGACAGATTTGGGAATGGTCTCCACCAATCACCATGAGCTGGACACACGGATTGCTACACTGGGGTCTCGGCTGTACTAGAAGCAGCAAAAGATACTTGGTTTCTGGTGGGAGGAGCTGCTGAAAGTGTGACTGAGAACCCTGGAAATTAAGAGAGTTAAATGTTCAGAAACACTGAATAAGATGGAATAAATGAGATTTCAAACCACAATCTTTGCTTCTTTTTAGGGAGTTTGTGGAATAGAGCATAGGCTTACCTGTTGGTTTCTAAGCCCAGAGGCAGAAACAATAAAGTACAAAACTATTACATTTCAGTTCAAAAAGCATAACATAATCGAATTATGAGAAAAATCAGGCAAACTCAAGATAGGGATATTCTTCAGCACAACTCACATTTACATGTTAGAAATGGTGACATCATGAACAAAGGAAGGCTGAGGAACTATTAAAAATTAAAGGAGTCTAGAGAGAAAAGACAGTTAAGTGCAATATACGATGCTGGATTGGATTCTAAATTAGAGAAAAAAAGGAATTTTTAATATATAAAACATCATTGGTCAACAGGCAAAATCTGAATAAAAGCTATGCATTGTATCAGTGTTAAACGCATTCAGTTTGATAGATGTACTGTGGTTATGCAGGAGAATGTCCTGGTACTCAGGAGATGCAGGCTGAAGTTTTAGATGAAGAGAATCGTCATGTCTGCAATTTACTATCAAATGGTTAAGAGAGTACTAGAAATAGCCAGAGGAGAAAAGGTGAACAAATGGTGAATCTAGGTGAAGGGTATAGACATGCATTCTATAATTCTTACAACTTTTCTGTAGGTTTGAAATTATTTCAAAATAGTGAGTTAAAAACAAAAGGCGTGACGAACATTTGTGTTACGGCTCCGACAGTGGCTATCCAAGTGGACTTTGAGCCAGTGTCATGTGTAAAATAGAAAAAATCTGACCCTTCTATCTCATAGGTGATTATTAAGATCAGTGAGACAATGGGGTTCACAGAGCACTATTTCCTTTTTCTCAAATTTGGACAAATATTTTATAAGAAAGAAAAGTGAGTTTTTTCAACCCAGCTACATTTATATCACGAGTGAAATTTAGTTAGGTTTTAGATAATTAAAACTTTAGCTTTTGTTTATAATTATAATAGTCATACCTCAATTAAAGAATGCCCTGAGAATAAAGCTTTTCTCTGTAATAATAATAGATAATTTTAAACTAAAATTAAACAGTACTAAAACAAGCAAAGAAACATCTACAGTCATAATCACAGTCATAGCCATGTGACATAATCATAGTTACAGTCATAATCATGTGATTCTGGGTATTTATTTCTTGCAGATTTATGGTCTTAGTGTTATATCCTGGAGAATACTTCCATTTCTTGCACTTCAATTACAAGTGAACAGAGCTCAACATAGTCAGTATTCTGAAATCTGGGGAAGTTAAATTTGATGTAAAGACCACCTTTTACATCACCACTCAGCACTAGTTATTCTGCTATGTGCTGGAAGTACAATGACCAATTCTTTACTGTTTCTTCTAGCTCAATGCCATTTCACATACCCAAAGTCCTCCTGTTCTTTTGATTTTACACTTCCATTAAAATGGCAAAATTTTGGTGAATCATGTATTTGTACATTTTTTTCATATTTTGGCTTAAGTTTATTCAGATGGGGAGATGACCTCAACCGGTTTTATTATGACCTGGAATAAATATGAGAATAACTTGAATCATTCCTGCAATATGGGTCAGTACCACTGAAAATCTTCTTGCACAAATTATTTACATTTTCCTGACCTCCTTCATTATCATCTGGTTCACTCTTCCTCCATAACTAAACTTTTCAAAGGGCAGTACCCCAAATTACTAGTGTTTTAACAAATACCAAATTCAATGACATCTCGATCTATATTCTTTTTTAAAAAATTTTTGGGAAGTGATTGACCCAGCCAGCCAGTCCAATTCTCTATCATGGAACTTTTCTCCCTTAGGCCTCGATAAGAGTCTGTGTTATCTCTTTGACCATAACCTCAGATCTTGTTTGGTCATCTTTCTTCAACAACATGCCTCCAAGTTTCTTGGCTTGGCACTCCTCTTTTTTTCCTTTTAAGATCACGTGTAATTAAGCCATCTCAATGTGACTTGAGAGAAGTTCCCGTCTCCAGGCTCACGTTTCCTCTTCAGCACTCTGTAGATAGTGCAATCACCTACTTCATATGACTAACGATACATAGTCTGTACATAACATGCTATACACAGTGGGCCAGAGCCTCTAACTCTCTATCCCAAAGCCAAGCTACCTGCACACCAGCATCTATTCAGCTCTGTGAAATGGACCAGTCAGAAAAGGAAACTATGAAAGGACAGGCATTTTGGTATGAGGTGAGGAAGACAGTTTCTTATAATAGGAATAGTGGGCAGTGTTCTACGGTAAGGAAGAGGGAAACTAGGTAATCGTAACAGTAACTTGAGATAACTATAAGCAAACTGATTAACAAGTGAAGAAGGAGGAGATGAAAGATGGAAGCAGGAAGAGATAGTGATAGAGATGGGAGAGAGAGAGAGAGAATGAGCTAGTGCAGGAGTAGAGGTCAGAGCATTTAGCATGACAATAAAACATAGCACCATATGCCCTTTTATTTGTTCTTCACTGGAATAGAAAGCTCTTCACCTGAATGACATGTCATTTGAAAATAATTTTTAACTTATTGTGATAAATTGATCTTTCAAGAATACTCGGGGAAATATATACTCATAATAAAATCTGGCTCACACTATCACAAACCAGTACGCATTAATGTTGAAACAAATTAGTCAAAACCTCCCACAGCAGAAAGAGCTAAAGTTTAAGTACTCTTTAGCTTAAAAGATACCCCATACTGTTAGATGATGCAACAATGTCGAGAAAAGTCACTAAAAACTAATTCACCAAGTTTGTAAAATCAAATATTCTATACTCTTAGGTAATCTTAATATTGCTCAGTCACTGGAAATCAGATTATTCTTGAGATTGTATTTAAGTCAAGGCAAGGTGGTCTTCCATTTACAAATGTAATTTACTCTCATGAGTAGGTGATCTTGTTATAATATTGTCAGGTTAATTGAAATTGATTTGTGTTTACTAAACATTGTGAATACTAATCAAATATTAGACACTGAAGCGTTGGAGGTATTTAAACCTTTGACAGACGCTGTTTGTGCTTCCTAGAAGGATTTATTGTCTCAGAAGTCAACATTGCTTTTCAGCCTTTTCTTCAAAAATTATATAAAGACAACATGAAAAGAAACGGCCTGCATTTGCTTTATGATATTTTATAAACTGGGAATATTTGGGAGGATTTGGGATTGGTTTGGGGGGAATTATTTATATTTTATTTCCACTGTTACAAATAGCACATTTGCTTTTCCATCTGCTTAATTCCATTCCAGGTTTGCTATTCTCTGCCACTCATAGCTTCACTGAGCTCCACATAATAGCTTTTATAGGAGACAGGCATTACCAGGCAATTTGAAAAGCAGGTTGAAGATAAAGCCTGATAGCTCACATACCCTGGCCTGGTGACTTGGTTCATTTCTGAAGCTTATTCCAAATGGGCCGTACACATCTCCTGCGGTATATGTGTATTGGCTCTATGAAGCTTAAAGAAACATTTCCCCTAATACAAAAATAAACCCATCATAATCATTCATTTTGGGGAAATTTTACAGTTGTTAGTTAACCTGCTCCCTCATGCCCTGCAATATTCATTAGCAGATTTCTCTGTTTATGAGTGATATTATATGGAAATGGTTATGGGAAGCTAACAGATGTAACCACTGAAATAGATTAGAAGGAAAAGTTCTGTTTTTTACAGATGGTTCTATTGAATTTGCTTCCCCCCTCCCTCCACTTTAACACTTAGTTTTCTTTCAACAGAAAACTTTTCTTTACTGACTACGGGAATGTGGCCAAAGTGGAGCGATGTGACATGGATGGGATGAACAGAACAAGGATAATTGATTCCAAGACAGAGCAGCCAGCTGCACTGGCACTAGACCTAGTCAACAAATTGGTTTACTGGGTAGATCTTTACTTGGACTATGTGGAAGTAGTGGACTATCAAGGAAGAAACAGACATACTATCATCCAAGGCAGACAAGTAAGTAGAATTTGGTTCGGAAATGCAGCTAAGGTAATAAAATGGATGGTATCACACTAGGAAGAAGATTGAAAATTGCAATGTTGAAAATTTCTTATGAAGTCAAGCTGCAATGGGTCATAAAAACTGCGATGTGTTTGCTATATGGGAGAATGTTCTTTACACAGTGTACTGTGTACTCCATAGTATGGGGCAGGGGAGGGGGCTCTCTCCCCCACTTTCCCTCTATTAAAAAAAGAAAAAAGCGCACAAAACAGAAACCGACTGAAATAAATCAAAAAACAACAAACGAAACCAAAAATGCTACACTAGTAAGAAAGAAAAGTATTAGAGTAGGACAGTAAATATGACCTACTTACTAAAAACTAATCTAAGTAGTTCATTTGTAGGAAACTGAACTATCATCTGTCCCATGTGGCATTGGAGATATATATATTTTTTCTGCTAACAATGCATATGCTGGCTCAAAAAAGTATCATTAGGTACTTCCTAAAATAAGAATTTTGTGAAAAGCACTGAGGTCAAAAATTTTCCCATCTGTATAGTTTTCCCCTTGCTGAATTACAAGTTTTTGCAAATAACACTCAATAAACACCTGAAGGAGATCTCTAAGTGGAAATAAGCCTTATTCACTAGTTTACTTTTTAAATTCAATTTTACCTCACTGAGCTCACTAATTTTTTGTGAGATTCTCATTCTATGGAGCTGAAATAAGTGACTCTGTTTTCTTTTGCAGTGCAAGGCACAAATATTCTGTAATTGTCCTGTAAAGTTACTTTGCCTTTATAATCAGCTTTTAACAATGAAATGTTTTCACTTCCTTGGCAGATAAAAAAATGCACTAATCTGGGTGGTTAAAAAAAAATGTCCAGTATTAGGGGTGAGGTCACTTATTTCTCTCTCACCTTTGACTGTCCTTAAAACTTTGATTTCCTTGGCAGTCTAGTTATGACCTCAGAGGACCTAGTCTCTAAAATGATTATGATGGACCTTCTTTTTACATATATGGAATTAAAATTTTTAACCTTGAAACAAGAATGAGGAATTCAAATGATCTTCCCCATGACTACTTTTAAAAGGTTTTTAGTATCTGAAGTTTTTAATTATTCCTTTTTTTAACCATTTCTATTGCCTGTGTTTTGCTGGTTCCCTACACATATGCTTACTCTGCCACTACGTAATCCAACAAAGATAAAATTTTGTATTTGTCCTGTAGGCAGAATGGTCTATGCACCACACCAAGCTCCTGCCACCTTTGTTGGGGGGAGTTAGCAGGCCAGGCAACAATGTAGGTACTTTATGGTAAACAAACCCTTCTGAAGGAGAGCAGCGAGGCAGTGAGTAAAATTTGATGGCTATTGTGTGAACGTGTTTTTCTGCCCTCACCAGTTGCCCCCTCTGTAACCATGCTTACTTTCTCTCCTGAGGCTTGGATTGGCAATTACATAGACAGCAATGTGTTTAGGCCACGATCGCACACTTCCAGATGACTGGCCCCGAACTTTAAGCAAAGCATGCATAAAATAAATGGCAATTAATGGAAGACTTCAGCTTGCTTGTAATTTTTACAGGAAAAAAAAGTATTGCCTGAATCAAAATTGGGTCATAGATACATTTAGTGAATATGATGTCAGTTATGTGGAAAATATTATTAGTAAATACACACATGCCTCCCCCTACAAACACTTACTGGAGAGTAATACTAACATTGAAAATGATTATTGGGGCTTTAACATAGAATGATTCTCCCCCTTAATTCCTAACTTTCATTTGTAGCCTAGACATGAAGAAATGAAATACGTCCAAAAACAGCATGAAAAGCCAGTCTTCTTTTACTCAACATCTCCTATGAGAGGATCAGGAATAGTAATGAGGAGACAAGTAAGCTAGAAAGATAGCAAATCAAATGCTTTTGCTTAAGGTATAGAACTGGCATGATTTCCCAAGTAGAAATTTTTGTGATTTTGTTCTATATAAATTTTTTTTACAGTCAAACCATGCATAACTTCTCAAATTCTCTTGACTACAAATCTATACGAAAAGTACACTAGAAGTACAATATAATGCCAAATGATAATGACAAATGCTTTTTCATCAAAATCTGTATGGCAAATCAATTGACAAATCTACCATACCTTGGTCCAGAACAATTTTAAATTGAGTATACTGCAAGGCATGCCCAAAGGCAATGTGCCTAGCATGTGCCTTTTTGGATGAGAAAATCAGTATACTTATTCTTCCTTTGCTTTACTGGAAGCTTTCCATCTGTTCAAGAAGTCTATTCTTACCCACAGTCCCCAAGACCTGTGCCAAGGAGGAGAGTTACACTGTTAACTGTGAAGTGTCGTGGAGAGCAGTAAACATTGTTATTCTCAAATCAGAGTTCCATTTTCATTATGAATAGGCTTTAGAAAGAGTGCAATTTCTGAGTAGAATGCTGACATTTTCTTTACAATTATTCCAAATATGTGATTTTGTTGTTTACTATTTTCCATGCTGGGGCTGCTATTAGTCTAAATGTAACCTGTATTTTAAAAAAATGGGATTTTCAAAGGTGTTTTCTCATCAGTCCTTTCACAGGTAAAGCAAGCCTTTTACAGATTCTACATATCCATGGCTATATGAAAATGTAGCCCACAAAAATATATCAAATTTTACATAGCAGTGCCATAAGCATGTTATTGAATATGCTTGAAAGTTTGGTTCTCACTAGGCTTTGAAAAGTAGCTACTGAACATGTTTTCTTAATGAAACATGAATAAAATTCATTCCCATACATTGGGTAGTGCTTTAACCACTACTGCATAATGTTTTATTCTCAGAGAAAAAGTTTAAATTAGTGAAATGTCAAATTCTGTGAGAGAAGATAAATGATAATATGGTTGTGACTCTCCAACTATGGGAATTTTCCACAGGAGTAAATAGCAATCATTTTTTCTTTCAAGTTGAAAGCAACATAATTAAAAATCACAGTCATTTTTGCCCCTTTTTATAGGTCAAACATCTTTATGGTATAACTGTGTTTGAAGACTATTTGTATGCAACCAATTCTGATAACTTCAATATCATACGGATAAACCGATTTAATGGCACTGACATTCATTCACTAATTAAAATGGAAAATGCTCGAGGAATCCGAATCTATCAAAAAAGAACTCAACCAATAGGTAAGATGCAAGACTCCTTCATAGCCTTCACAATGGCAAACTGAATGGGGATATGGTCCTTGTGCCTTTGTTTGGTGTTAAAGTGGGTGAGCCATAAATTCTTTGTTTTGATAGCAAAAATGTACATGTCTGCATGATAAAATGGAACATAGCTCCCTTCCCAAGTCTAAATGACAAATTGTTCAGTTGTTATTGAATTGTTTCTACAACCATAGAATTAAAATGATGGCTAGATTTAGATTCAGGAAGGAACTTGCACTCGATGTATGTATACAGGAAACCCAGATGCTAAGACTTTAGGGAATTTTTTTATATCATTCTGGGAAATATTTCAAATTAGGTGATTTCCTTGCAGTATCTGTCTAGTTTTTATTGCAGTCACTGGGGTCTCTTGACTGAACATCCCCATCATTCCTTAACACATGTTAAATAAAAAATAATTCTTAACGAGAAGGCTACAACATTTCTAAGTCTTCCTCAAAAACACTAACTACTTTGCATTGTAGGTTAGTGATGCTTGTTCTTCAATACAGTTTAGGCTCAATCATGTATAGAATAATGTAACATACAAAAACTACCACTCAAATGTCCATCATCTTTTTGTGCTTCAAGTTAAAATGAATTTAGAATTATCTAACCATTAACATAAATTCAGCTTAGGCAATGTATTATCACATATACATATTGTGTTTACAGGAAATTCAAATTTTGAATTCTGTAGGTAACCTTATTAGGGTTTTATATTAGGATTTATTAATTCACCAATTATTCATTGACCATTTACTATGTGCCAGGAACTATTCTATGTCCATTGAGAATATAGTTGTGATAAAACAGACCAAAACATCATTGCCTCTATGAGATTTGCATTGTTGTAAAGAAGACATAATTTTAAAAAACCAAGTAAATTATCATTCTATTAGAAGATAGTAAGTGCTATGGAAAAAGGTAAAGCAGGTGAGTGTCAGGAATGGGGGTAGTTTGCAATTTTATATTGGATGGTCAGAGGAAGTCCCATTGAGAAGATGAAATTGCATGAAGACTTTAAGTAATTAAAGGAGGAGAGAGGCAGGTAGAAAGATGAGCACACACAAAAACCACGAGGAAGAGCATGCTTGGATTGTTCAGGGAGCAACAAGGAGACCCATAGGTCTGGAGCAGAGTGAAAAGAAGAGGAGAAGTAGGCAATTAAGCTGGAGAAATGAAGGAGGACCATAACAAGTAGGGCCCTGCGTACAGTTGTAAAAACCTTTGCTTATACTTTTAGTGAGATGGGGAGTCCTTAGGAAGCCTTAAGCAGAGGAGTCTCATAATCTGACTGACTTTTTAAAGGAATCAATATGGCTGCTATATTGACAATAGGCTGTCAGGGACAAGGGTGGAAAGTTAGAGATGATGGTGGATTGGACCAGGATGGTAGTAGTGAAAGTGGTGAAAAGTGGCTAGTTAGACACAGAATATATTTGAAGGTAGAGCCAACAGCATTTCTGAATGGATTTGATGTGGGGTGTAAATTAAAAAAGAGGCAAGGATGATGCCAATTACGCTGAGCAACTGGAATAATTGAGTTATTTTTGAGATTAAGAAAACTCAGTTTGGAGCAGACTGGGGGCAAAGAGAAAATGTATAATTTTTACATGTTATTTTGAATTTCTGTCATAAATTCAGGTGGAGATTTCAAGGAGGTATTTGAATATATAAGTCTGGAGTTCAGGACAAAACAATTTGAGAGTCATTGGCGTATAGGTGACATTTAAAGCCAGGAAAATGGTTGTGATCACCAAGGAAGTAACTATAGATGGAGAAGAAAAAAGTTCCAAATAAAGCACACTGGGACACTCCAACAATGAGAAGTCAAAGACAATAGGAAGAACCAAAAGAGGAGACTGAGAAGAAGCTTGTTAAATTCAATTGGCCATCGGATTTAGCAGCATGAAACTCATAGGAATCTGACAAGAGCAGGTTGCAGTGAAGAGAATGTCTGGATAGAAAGGATCTGGGAAAGATAGGAAGGAAAGAAATTGTAGAAAATGAGCGAGGATAACTTTGAAAAGTGTTGATGTTAGGTGGAGCAGAGAAATGGGGAGCTAATTGAAGGATTGCTGTGGGAATTAAGGTTAAAATTAGGATTTTTTTACCCCCCCCCCAAGATGTGGAAATAATGGCACATTTGTATGCTGATGGGCATGATCCAATGCAGAGAGCAAAAGTAATGAAGACAAGACAGTGAGAAACTGGAGAGCTGCTAGGTAGGCAAGAGGAGATGTGATCTAGTATAGAAATGGGATGAGACTGGAAAATAAAAGCAACACTCGTGCAAAAAAATAAACTACATTTCAGTTATCTTTTCATTTAGAGAATGCAGAATACAAAAAGAACATAGCACAGTTTTCGAAAGCATGTAAGTTTTAATATTAAAAGGAAATTGTCATATTACTCATGACAACTCCAAGAAAGTCGTGATTGAAAAGAAATATAATTATAGTAATACATAAAATCTTACTGGTATTATTCCTACTACAGCATTTTCTCTTTGACCTTTCTTCTTTTCATCCTCTCCATACAGTGCTTTTCCTATTTTTGTTTCTTCTCCACCTTCTACACTCATAAAATAGCCTTCTATTCCATAACCTCCACATGAAAACTCAGCCTTCTCCTTTTGACAATTATAGTCACACACACACACAAACACACACACACATACACACACACACACAATTCATTTTGTGGAAGGGTTCTCCAAATGGCAATGGACTCAAAATTGAAGAAAAAAATTTATCTCAGCACTTCTCAATAAAGGTAATCACTGAAGCACATTTATCCTAATTTAGGTGCCCATATAATAGATTATTTCAGAAGAAATCCTTTCTCTGCCTAACTACCTAACCTAGGATATTTTAACAATATTTTTTTTTATATTTGCCAGAAAAGTGTACTTTTTAAAAGTATAATAAGCATGTACCAAAAAATCATGTTACTTTTATTTTGCTTACATGTAAACAGTTTAGGTTAATATAAAAGCATTTTATCTTCTCAGAATTTTTTTAAAAGGTAGACTTAGGAGGATTTTGGCAAATCCCTACCTTTTCTTTTTGGGGGTTTAAACTCTTTTCCAATTGATTATGATACAATATATTTGCGTATATAGATTTTTGCTAGGATTTCCTCTTGCACTGTCAAAGTTTCAACATACTGATGCACATAATTATCTTGTCTTTGGAGAATTTCAAGCATGCTCTTTTTCATTTGTTGTAGTCAGAAGCCATGCATGTGAAGTGGATCCATACGGAATGCCAGGGGGATGTTCACACATCTGTCTGCTCAGCAGCGGTTACAAAGCACGGACCTGTCGCTGCAGGACTGGCTTCAACTTGGGAAGTGATGGCAGGTCATGCAAAAGTATGTTATTGAAAATCAAACATTTGCCAGCAGCTAATGCTTCAGAATAGGGTTCTTAGTATTAATTAGGAGCATCAGCATCAGTAATAACGTGAGACGTCATCAGGCCAAATTTGCCTGTGAATGTGTATAAGCCATTTTTCTCAAAATCAGTAGTTTTTGTTTTTTTTTTCTCTTTTGTATGTGTGTGATAATGTGAATGAGAAACCTAATTGGGCTGTAGAGTCACCAAATTTATGGATCTTTGGGAACCGTACTTTAGGGAAGATTTTTAGGAGGATCCTTTCCTTAATTCCCTAAAGAATGTTCGTTCATGGTCTAATGAGCCTGAATCGTTGGTAAACCAGATTTTCTCTTTTTTGAACCAAGATGCTGCCTCTAGTAATAGGTGTGTTTAGTTCAACAAAAATCCACATTAAGTAATATTTCACTTTATCCAGCGTTGGGGATGAAATTCATTTCATTATTTCACTTTCCAAGTAACTGGAGCTATACTAATTAAATATCAATCTCTTTAACAATTTTGTTAAAAAGTTATCTAGTAGTTGGACATATCTTTGTTTTATTTTTGAAATATGCTAGAATAAATTATTCTTTATTTAAATAAGCTAATAAATATTTTTCACACATTACTTTTGTTAAATTTAAATTTTTACACAAAAATTAATTAAGTTCTTTACTCAGGGTCCACGTAATCAGATGTAGTTTTAATGGCCCTCATAGAAATGGTGTCCATGTGGAGACTGTTGGTTTTTAGATGTCCCACAAATACCATAATTTTTAAGAATATGATGACTGTTTTGTTTTTTTTTTGCGGTACGCGGGCCTCTCACTGCTGTGGCCTCTCCCATTGCGGAGCACAGGCTCCGGATGCGCAGGCTCAGTGGCCATGGCTCACGGGCCCAGCTGCTCCGCGGCATGTGGGATCTTCCCGGACCGGGGCACGAACCCGTGTCCCCTGCATCGGCAGGCAGACTCTCAACCACTGCGCCACCAGAGAAGCCCCTGATGACTGCTTTTTACAGTGTATATTTTGTCTTGATTTATTTTTGTCTGTGCTCCCTCTCTGATCACTGCCCTGCCATCTCTTTTGCTTTCTTATCGTATGCTTGCTGAGGACTATGAAATGAGATCTCTAAATTTGTTATAATTTTAAGTCTAAGTGGTTAGAATTCATAGTGCAAATATTTTTAAATTGAGAACCCAAGAGACTTAACTGTGATAAAAAATACATGCCTTTTAGTACTTTTTTTTATGTCCAGCTTTGTATCAAATGCTAGGAATGTAGAGACACCAACTCTCATGTTCAAGAAATCCTCTAGATAATTGAAGGTTTTGTGTCAGAAGCCTCAAGATAGGGGTAGTTTTGTGTGCGTGTGTGTGTGTGTGTAACCAGCCTTTAAACTGCTCTGGTTACCACTTGGGAAGTGATGGCATGCCATGCAAAAATACAGTCATGCACATTTATGCATACATATATACATGTGTGTGTATATGTGTATGTACATTTATATATGTGTATACACACATATATATACACACACATATACATATACACACACACATATATACACACACACGTTTGGTGGAGAAATATAAGATCAGAGTTGCATAAGCTTCAATCATCCCTAATGTAGTGATCAATCAGGGTACATTTACATTTAAATTAACAGGAACAATTCTAGCTATTTTAAGCAGAAAGGATCAAACACAAATAGGTACTTACAATATCATTGAGAAGCCTGAAGCAGCAGCTTCTAGACTGGGTCTTGGGAACTTTCCTCAAAACCACCACAAACTAGCCTGGCTTAAGCTGGAACACCTACCGTAATCAGAAGCTAGGGCATCGGGAAGCCACAAATGGCAAACATGGTGTTTCAGAAACACACCATCTTAGCTGAGATCTAGGGATTAGGAAGTTTGCACCCAAACTATTAGCTCCAGAAGTAATATATCATACTGGAAAATAAAACAACAAAAAATACACCGCACAGCAAAAAGATACCCTCTTCCTTGTCTCTTGATATGCAGAAAGGAAGAAGACTGATGTGGAAAAATTCAGTTTCTCCATCAGATAAATACCAGCAGAAGCAACAAAAGGTGGTCTCATTTCTGTATTCCAAACTCAGGCTAGTACATCTGACTTTAGGTACTTAAATCAAAACTAGAGCCATGGCTATATTGGTGTCTGTGAAATGTAGTTTTTAGTTTTCAATTGTCTATGGTATAGACATATATATATATATATATATATATATATATACATATATATATGCACATGTGTGTGCATTCTAATGTTCTGGAAATATTCTTAGGATCTATGCTAGGCACATGAGATTTGTTTTATTTTTTATTCTTTAAATATTAACATTTTGTAAATATTTATATATATTTAATATTCATTAACACTACTTTTAAAAGAAAACAAGAAAGAAAATATATAAAATGATTATATAGTTTGCATTGAGGGTGTTGAGTTTATGAGTAATTACTTATTTATTTCCTCCAAATTTTATAATGTAATAATTTTAATTTACTAAGAATCTCACTATGGTATGGTTATCCAAATATAATAGTCATATGTATCCTCAGTTTTCTTAATAAAACCTAGTATGTTTTCCTTTCCATATGAAGTATTCCTTTCAAAATTATGTACACTAAACTAAGTACAATGTGCCCTAGCAATACGAGAGCCTTGCGTGTAGTTTCATATAAAAGTCTGAAGGAGTTCATTCATTTTGTAGAAAAAGCTTCCTTGATTCTTGCATTTTAACCCAGGTCACAGTTTTTTGTTTTGTTTAGTTTTTGATAAAGGCTGTGTTGTACATCAGAGTTACCGGCAGACAGCATCATCCTCTAACGTTCTAATTAAGATATGAAGAAAGAAGTGACACTGTAACTGGCATTTTATTTCGTCTTAAAAAAAAATCACGTTTATACAATCTATAATATATTCACATGCAAGTTATGTGATATTGTGTGATTCTTTTTGTTTGCTTCTGACAGTCTGTAGATGCAAACTCTGAGTAGGGGGTGTGTTTTAAATATTCTGAAGTTTTTAGCACTGTCAAACATAATGAATGCTACAGTTAGTATCTACAGATATGTTAGATAGATTGTAATGACTTGTAAAATTAAATGTGCCAGATGTTTTAACAAATGTCCATTTTACAGTTATAAGTTATCCAAGGATCTGTCGTGTTTTTGCTATACAGTTAACAGGCAAAAGAATAATTAACAAATATAACCTATTCACAGAAGTAATTTCTGTTTTAACTAAAGTAATGCAATTAGCTGGCCTTCTTGCATCGAGATGCATTTGGCATATTTTAGGGTTTAATTTTTGGTACTGAATTTAAAAAAATGTTAATTGTGCCAGTTAATTAAACAGTGGCATTATGCAGGGTAAAGAAGATTAGGCAGCATCGGTTGTTTATGTTTGTAATCTTTCTTTTGCAGGACCAAAGAATGAGTTGTTCCTCTTTTATGGGAAAGGACGCCCAGGAATTGTTAGAGGAATGGACTTGAATACCAAGATAGCTGATGAATACATGATCCCCATAGAAAATCTGGTAAACCCTCGTGCTTTAGATTTTCATGCAGAAACCAATTATATCTACTTTGCTGACACCACCAGTTTCCTAATTGGCCGGCAGAAGATAGATGGCACAGAGCGAGAAACCATCCTGAAAGATGGTAAGTGACAATGTGTATCAAACCGCCCAGAGACAAAACATTTATTTAAAAGGATAAATCCAATGTACGTCAAACTAACTTTAACCAGAACCCAAGTTACTGTTGATTTTAAAATATTTGTTAATTTCTATTTCTTGAGTAACATTATTTCAACATGTTTTCCAAATACTGACTTATTAAAACCTTCATTATAAAATTGAACTTGCAATTGTCCACTACATTATAAGTATTACAGGAATTAAATTGAGCTATTAATCCACCTTCATGGAAAATGTAGACTTACAGTTATATGTTTACAGTGTTATATGGTAGAACATAAGATTTAACAGTACATTGGAGACTTTTGTAATACTTGGTTCTCACCGGAATATTGGTCGTGTCACTCAAAGTTCATTAAAAAGATCAATGTTCCCATTGTCCTCACGATTCTTGCATATTGTTTTTGACGTTATATTACAATTGAGTTCTTTAGAGTCACCCTTGAAATAATATCTGCAGAGAAACTTTGTTTATACCTATTTTTATTTACAAATACATATATGTTATTATATATAATATGTAAACATATGCATATATTTTATTAAGATCAGTGAGTTTCATAAATTACTTGGCTTAGAACTGATCAATAATGAAATAGTACAACTTTGGTATAAGTAAAAAGCATCTTTAATAATCAAGCAAACTGAGTCTTCGACTGGCTGCTAGTCACTTTTAGGTGAGTTACTAATGATTCTGGACCTCAGTTTCCTCATATATACAGTTTGCTTCTCAAATATTTAAAAAATCCTTGATTTAGGGACATTAATTGTATGCTTATTATATGAAGGACACTGTGCTAGCTATCACAGGAGATTTAAAAAAATGTTAGGAAATGGCTACTGCCTTTGAGGAGTTTATAATCTACCTTTGGAGATAATATAAACTCCCCCAAAATATTGGGTTGGCTAAAAAGTTCATTTGGTTAGTGAATACGTTGTTCAATAAAGGTCTTGGTGAAAATGAAAAATGTGTCTTTTATTTTTATTTAAAACCAAATGAACTTTTTGGCCAACTCAATATAAAGGCTCTGCAGCATTTAATTTAATAAGTTCGAAGCTGGCCCAGAGCAATACATGATTAATGGAGAATGTCTGTGTAATAAGAATACACAGGAAGGCAGAGGTGTCTTTATCTGGGGATTCTCAGAGAACTGTTTTGTGAAGGAGGTAGTATTTGGGCTAGATCTTAAAGAAAGAATGTTAAAGGGGAGGGGAGTATATTTCAGCACCAGGAATTTCATGAGAAAAAACCAAAACAAAAAACACCAAAAAGCTCACGCTCCAGAAAGAGGATGAGAGGAACATTAAGTGGGTCACTACTGCAGGTTTAGTTTACAGGTAATCATGACAGAGGAGCTGTGGATCCCGAAAGGTAGTGAAATTCAAGGCCTTAAATGTGAGGTGAAGGGGCTTGGATAAAATCCTGAAGGGGTAAGAGGAAATGCTTTTGAGCCAAAGAATAATGTGAATAAAAAGATATTTTAGGGGCTTCCCTGGTGGCGCAGTGGTTGAGAGTCCGCCTGCCGATGCGGGGGACACGGGTTCGTGCCCTGGTCCGTGAAGATCCCACATGCCGCAGAATGGCTGGGCCCGTGAGCCATGGCCGCTGAGCCTGTGCGTCCGGAGCCTGTGCTCCGCAATGGGAGAGGCCACAACAGTGAGAGGCCCACGTACCGCAAAAAAAAAAAAAAGATATTTTAGGAGAATCAATATGGTGGCGGAGTACAGAGTGAATCAGAGGGAGGAAGTAGAGAAAATAAAAGTAGAGAAACGGACTAAAATTATTTACAGCATGAGTAGTAATGCATGATGGTCTCTCCTGTCTTTTAGAGGGATTGGGGACAGCATGAGAAGATTATTCATTCAACTCAGGTTCACTTTAAATCAAACTTTAATGATAAAAATACACCTTCCACAAGCAACAAATGAAGTGCTAAAATGAAAAATATCCCTGTTTTTGTCTTTTTTTATAGTTTACTGATTAAGGCAATATAAATCCACCATGACTTAGCCACCTAAGGAGTGTCTAATTAGAGTCAAGAGTTTTACTTTAAATTGCATGAGGCAGAGGCTGTCTGCCTACTTTTCTCTGTAATCCAATAACGAATAATAGGAGCTTGACAATTTTAGAAGGACAATAAACTTGCATATTCTAAGTAGATGCATTTGGATTGCTCTAATTTTGACCTAGACTGACATGTAATATAGAGGATCCTTGGGCTCTTTTCAAAAAGTGTCAGTTCCTGTGCTGTGACTGAATGTTCCAGCTAATAATCCTAACTTTGATAACCATATCTAGTCAGTGACATTGGAGTTCTTTGCATTTTACCACAGCAACAGAGGTCAATTCTAATGGCCACTTGACTGCCAGGCACATCTGTACAGTGTTGCTTTGGCAGTAGGAAGGTTCTGAAAACCTGTCGATTTTTACACCTGAAATATAGTTAACATTTTGATTATCCTATACAAGGGACAGCTTAATGTCTTTTTATTAGCTTATCTTGCTTCTTACCAGTAAGGAGAATAATAATACACATTATGCTGTGAGATTAACATGTCAAAACAGAACTTATATTTGGCAAATGACAATTCGTGATTCTTGGGATCAGAAAAATTAAGTTCTATGTATATTCACTCATTTAACTAGTCTACCAACTAACCTGAAGACTGAGAGGTAATGCTTGGTTTGACAAATGATTTTGTAAGCTTAGTAGAAATTCTGAATCTTAGATAAATGTGTATAGTTTGAAGTAGAAGGCTTAACGATTTTGCTGTTTTTACATAAAACATAAATATCTTGAACATATTCTTTACAAGCTCAGATCCTTTTTTTTTTTTTTTTTCTTTTTGCGGTACGCGGGCCTCTCATTGTTGTGGCCTCTCTCTTTGCGGAGCACAGGCTCCGGACGCGCAGGCTCAGCGGCCATGGCTCACGGGCCTAGCCGCTCCACGGCATGTGGGATCTTCCCGGACCGGGGCACGAACCTGCGCCCCCGGAATCGGCAGGCGGACTCTCAACCACTGCGCCACCAGGGAAGCCCTCAGATCCTTTTTATATAGAAAAAAACAGCATTTAAAAAAAAGACCCATCTCTGTTCATTCTTTTTGTTTTCTCTCTTAGAGTTTTATTGCAAACATCCTAAATGTGATATATCTCATAATCTTTGTGTAATATTGTGGGCTAAAGTGGTACATAAATAAATAAGACAGGAAAATTGCCCATTTGAAGTACTTACATCTATCTCAATAATTATGGAAAATATCTATGAAATGAAGACATATTAGTGATTTAATAAAAGTAGACTTTTATAAGGACAAAACACTTACCAGTCTTTATTGTGTTTTACTCTTCAGAATTTTTGGACAAAATTTCTGGTAAAATTTATACTCTTGATTTCTTTTAACTAATTACTTGATTTATTTATTTGCCCAGTCAATAAATATTCATTGAATGCTTTCCCTGAGCCAGGTGCTATTTTAGGTGATGGGAATGCTGCAGTAATTAGGACAAAGCTTCATATTTAGTTTACATCCAAATAGTGAAAAATAGGTAATAAACAAATAAAGATATAAATGAACAAGATCATGATAAGTGCTCTAAAGAAATAAACGAAGATGCCAACAGCAAGCGAAAATAGACTAAGTGGTTAGTCATTCTGTTACCAAATTAGGTCTTATGATCCCCTACTTGAACCCTAGCCTGGCCAAGCCCCTGCCTCAGGGGGAAGGAAGGTTCTTTTCTGTTTGGGTTTGCAGAGCCAAAAATGAAACCAAAGTTGAGATTGAAGCAGCACAATCATTATTCAATGGCCGGAGAATGGAGAAGTGGGATCTTAATCACAAATCAACTTCATGCCCAGGGGACTGACAATTAAGGCAAGATTTTAAGGGCAAGGCTAATGATGGGGAAGTGTATGCATTGGTCTTCTGGGAATAGGCAGGTTCTTCCTGGAACTGGGGTGTCACCTCTTTTCTGTCCTTGTATGGTCCTCTGGCATCTGGGTTGGAAGCAGGTTGAAGCATCATGGGCAGACAGACAAGGGTCTTACTCTTACAATGAGATGGTAATGAGGTGCAGGGCGATATTTGTCCCACTTTTGAAGTTGAACCAGCTTGCACCAGTTTTCTTATAATGAGACTCTGGTTCCTGTGCTGTGAACACAGCTAGAGGATATGGTTAGCTGTGGTTTTCTGCAAATTTACCTGGAGGGAGTGCCAGGAGTATGATTCTGGGGCAATAGCCTTGGTAACAATTCTTACCGATATAATTGTTATGCTCTCTAAGAGGACAAGATAGATGTTCTTTATAAGGTTGTATTCATGTTTAGATTCTTGAGTGTCTTGTCCAAGATTCATTTTTCATGGCAGAATGAATTATAATTTCCAGCAGAAAGGAAAAAATACAAAAATGAAAACTTAGTATTCAATTTATTATTGCATATATTCTATTAGTGCAGTACTTGGTTTTAAGCTGTATAAATTAGTTATACTGAGATACATATATCCAAATAGAAGGTATGTTAAAATATCTTTCACATTATCTCATATCTTTAAAGTCTTAAAAAAAAACACTCAAAGCATTTTTCCTGAGTTTGAAAGTTATTAATGCCTGCAGCTGTAACAGAAAAACTGTAGTTTCAATAGATCTCATCATTAAACTGCAGACTTGAGGTCACCAAATTTGTGGTAATTTGTAACAGTAGCCAGAGGAACTAATGCAAAGCATGTGCTCTGAACCACTTTGCTATATTGACCTTATGTATTTCTTTTTTTTTTTTTTAATTAATTATTTATTTTTGGCTGCATTGCGTCTTCATTGCTGCCTGTGGGCTTTTCTCTAGTTACAGCAAGCAGGGAATACTCTGCATTGCGGTGTGCAGGCTTCTCATTGTGGTGGCTTCTGTTGCAGTGCATGGGCTTCAGTAGTTGTGGCACACAGGCTCAGTAGTTGTGGCTCGTGGGCTCTAGAGTGCAGGCTCAGTCGTTGTGGTGCACGGGCTTAGTTGCTCTGGGGCATGTGGGATCTTCCTGGACCAGGGCTCAAACCTGTGTCCCCTGCACAGGCAGGTGGATTCTTAACAACTGCACCACCAGGGAACCCCTGACCTTATATACTTCTTTTTTTTTTTTTTTTTGACCTTATATACTTCTTAGGATGGGTTCTACCTGATTGAGATCCGCAGTAAGTACACATTTCCACACCTCAGAGTCTTCCTTTAACTGAAGATACTTATAGGATCCGTGAAGTTAGAGAACAATGAATAACTTTGGGCAGCATGGAAGAGAGGCTCTCTGTTTTGATATGAAGAGAACTGTAGCCAGGAGTTAGGGAGGCAGTCTCTGACAAACATATCTTCCAAATGACATGTTTAAAGGTTATCTGTTGACATATTATCAAAGTATCAAAGGGTAGTGCCATATTTATGTGATTGCCTGTCCAGCATGTGAAGAGTCAAACCCTGTTCTTCAGCTCAGTTCTATCCAATTTTGTGTTGAAATGTATGGTATTATACCTGGGCCATGAATTATTATTAGATAATTCATCATTGTAATACCACTACCACCGCCACATACACGCACATAGACAAACACCGACTTAAGACACACTTCAGAACTCCAGAAATATTCCCAGACCTCTATTTTAACCAGGACTAGTGTGGCCACTCAAAACAGGTTATAGGGTGCAATCTGTTTCCAGATGACACCTACCTGAGAGTGAGACTATAATTTTCTGTATCTAGAGATCACCATTTGTTCTTGGATTTCAATGAACTTCACCATTCTATAATTCTCTAGGAATTTCTAGTGTCTCATTAAGATCGAGTGTTAACAATTGATGAAACAAACCTGTTGAGATATCATTAATAAATTATGTTAGAAAGTTCCCATGAACGTTAAATAGTCATTATGCCTTGCAAAACATTTTAAAATTAAGAACAAGCCTTTACTCTCTGCTGTTAGATTGCAGGTGAATATCAATCTCATTTTTTCTGACTTTAATTCTGACTTTTTCATAAAGAAAAATTCTGAGTGATATAGACTCTGACCAACCATTAAAGGAAATAATGAATACATTTGTCAGTAATGAGACATTTCTTAATTAAAACTGTTAAGAAGAGATTTGCAAGCATTTGCAACTTTTGAGAATCTAATGGTTATTGTTGTCCTGCTAGGTAGCAAGGTTATAGCCTATTTGTACGTAACTGACTCTTGTTGACTATCAATAAGATGTTTTCCCAGAATCCGCAGGAGATTTGAGTCCTGAAAACACTGGTTCAATTTCATGTTTAGTTTATATATATTTCTCATAATTTCTGATGTTTCTCAGGAAGTATATGAGATATTGGAAAAAAACTTTAAGCCAATATATGTGTTTTTGTCAGAAAAGTTGGCATGGGTAGGAAGAAATTGAAATCTGGGTTCTAAAATATATTAAGTCATAAAAAATGGAATTGGCCATGTTGCTAATAGGTTATAGTAAGCATGGAAGAAAAGATACCTTTCCCTTTATTTGTTTCCACCCAACATAGGCATATATATACATGCACAAGCACGGACAAATACAGCATACTATGCACACACACACACACACACACACACACACACACACACACACGAGTTCAGAATAGCCCTAGAAGTTTCTATAAAGAAGTCTATTATCTTGTAAATGTTTAATTACTGGTAAGGTCAAAAGATAGAATGTGAAAATATTTGATAATCTCCAAAGTACCAATTGAAGTATTATTACAAATATGATTGTTACATCAATAAATATTCTGGTCAGTAAAATTTGGGGGCACTTTAAATAAATTTCCAGTTTTACCATGAATTAAAAAAATAGAAATACATTCAACCTAATTGCTTAATTATTCTCAGCATTATGTAATCTTTGTTACTTCAGAAATCACTTGGGAATCCTCTCTTAAACTAGTAGGACTAATATTCTAATCACTGACTGTAATTGTACATTTGTTTAGGTTAATGCAAATTTCTGATGAAAAAGAAAAGTTTAATAAATTAGTCTTGGCAGACTTTACTATGGGGGCTCTAAAATAGGAAATGCTAGCTCAAATTGTGGGGACAGTTAATATCCACAGTGCCAGCTGAGCAAGTTCCCTTGAAACTATCCATTATGAGAGGATTTTAGGGGGTGATAATAGTCATTGTCTGTAGAACACGTATGTCAAATAATGTGACTCTGCCCTATCTAAAGTGAAGTTTTATTTTTGCCTTTCATTGACTATTAAAATGTATTCAGTAGAGTGAATACTCTTACCCCATAGCAAAACTTGGTCAAATCCCAATCCTTTCTGCTAACAAGGAGGCAGCAGCCAGACCTCTCGGTCATGTTAGGTCAGAAACACAGACTCAGTTTGGGAATGCCCACTCCACTATATATACATATGTCACAATTCTAAATTCAGTGTATCATCAAATCTTCCCTGTTCCCCACGTCTATTGTCTTCTGGCTAGAAAAAAGGAAAGGAGGGCATATTTGGTTCATTCTTTCTCTGTCCTGCATTTATTTTCCTTGCCACCCCTCCCAACTTGTTAGTTAGTTTCCAATGCCCACTCACCTCTCAACATTGGTAGGAAGAGGTGAGAGGGTAAGATTGGTTAGGAGTGATAAGGAGATAGCAAAGGTCCTATGTGAACTGGTTCCATTATAAACTGACCTCTCTCTGAGACTGCCAGATCTTTAAAATCACTCTTGGGGTGTGTATATGTGTGTGTGTGTCTGTGTGTATGCATGTGCAAGCTATTTGGAGGTTTTCTGCTAGAGCCCTCTAATTACATTTCCCTTGGCCAAAGTGCATGAAACTCTATGCTTGTGACTCTGCATCCTTGAATAACCAGTTCCTGTCCATCTTCTTATTGCTTGAGTCCCTGTAACCAGCCAGATTGCAGACATCCCTATGCCAACATATGCTCCTGTGTGGTCCACGTATAGTCCCCAAAATTATTTGTAAACCTTCTGCCCCAATAAACTCTGGGAGTGCAGATACAGTGCAAATCAACCCCCACTAAGTATTCTGCTACCAGAGTCCACTTTAGCTTTTTCAGGTGTGAGACTTTCTCAGGTGTGAGTTTTGCACATTTGGAAAAACTAACAATTCAAAGATCTCTTAGAGGCCCCATAGAAAGCTCCATCACTAGAGTTGAGGTAAAAAGTACCCTTCCATTCTCTCTTTTCTACCACCTTGGGGCATTGAAGGGTAGGGACTAGAGACTAACAGAACAGCAGCATCACTCTCCAAAGAAATCTCCTAAAACCCTCCCCTGTTTACATCATGTTCCCTTTACACCATTGATCTGGTTAAGGTGTCTAAGAGTTATGGAAACAATTGTGATCTAGTTCATTGTAAAATATAAGGACTTTTTTTTTCTCACACTCACTTTGATTTTTTTTTTTATCATTTTGTCTTCTAATCAAAGCTTTAATTTTAACATCCCATTACAAATGTCATGGTGAGTTAACTATTGCTCCTGATTCTGCAGGAGTGATCAACCAAACTGTGGGATGTTCTAATAGTCATTAGGCAGTGGTCCAAATGACACCTGGAAAGGAGATGTAAGAAAAACAACAGTAAGACTATTTTGAAAATTCACTTAAAGATGGCAACAAATAGTATTTTCACTCATCTTTATATTCCTAGTTTTTTAAATTATCTGGTGTTACTATCACCTAGATTCTTAGTTTTTCTTTTAAACTTTAAAATAGTGATTTTGCAGGGCTTAGAATTGAGACTTTACAAATTAAGAAGTGTAAACAACATAAAAGCACATACAAAAAGCTCTCAGGAGGTTCATGATGGTGCCATCACTGGACATGAGGTGAAAGAGCATCTCTCATACTCTTTTCTTTCCTCCAATTTTAATTATCCAATTGTAATAACTCAGATGTCACCTTTGCCTATATTCGTGATTGTAAGGAAAACCAGATGTGACATATTTTCTAAAATTTTGTGTTTCAGTGAACTGTATCATCCAACTTAATTTTCTGTACAAGTTCTTCAGAATGACAAAATATATGAAGGTTGTACCTACAAATTACAATTATTTCCAACCCCAGACCGACACTAGCTCTCAAGATGGATGAAAAGATTGCTTATTCACAGTGCATCACAAGTCCTAAAATTGTTCCTATTAATCAGTCCCCATTGCTTACACTATTTTATCTTATGCCCCGAAGAAAATTATGTTGCTTTTGGATACATGCCATGATTTGTGAATTGTGCAAGTTGGTTTATAGGGAGTGTGGTCTAGCCGTGGGAACCTATAGCACCTGGCCAGGAGTATATACATCCCATACCTGCTCCATCACAGATTGATTTTATGACAACCTTTGCTAGATACAATTAAGTGCAAAAATCTGAGGTTAAATGTCAGTCATATTTGTTATTTGGTATCATGTTGATAAAAATCTTTAAGAAATTAATCTTTTTATTTCTTTTTTTTTTTCCTAAACTAATGACTGAACTAACTGGTATTTTTGTTGTTGTTGTTCGATCCAAAAATGGCTGCAGAATTTACTCTAAACACTTGTATTTTTCTCCTGATAAACTCTAGCTGTGTTTATAATTGTATTTTTTAAAATAAGGTTTATTACAGCATAATTTATATATGGCAAAATTCACCTTTTTTAAGTGAACAATTCAATATCTCCAGTTGAATAACCACCACCACAGTCAAGTTGGAATGTTCCTATCACCCCAGAAAGTTCCCTTAGCTTCTAACAACCACTGATCTGATTTCTATTCTAATCTATTTTTCTACAGTTTTACTTTTCCTGAAATTTCAGAAAAATTTAATCCTAAAATGTATAGCCTTTGAGTTTGATTTGCTTTACTTAGATGTTTTTGAGATTCTTCCATGTTGTTGAGTCAGACATTCATTTGTTTTTCACAATGGGTCGTATTATGCTACATGGATGTACCACAAAACTTTTATTCTTTTACCAGTGGATGTTCAAATGGGTTGTTTCAAGTTTGGTCAATTTTGAAGAAAACTGTCATAAACACTTACATTTAGTACATTATATGGACATGTGTTTTCATTTCTGAAAGTGGATTGCCTACTAGTATGGTAAGTGTATGCATAACTTTATAAGAAACTGTCAAACTCTTCAATCTGTTCAAAATGTCTTTCAAAGTGACTGGGTCATTTTGTTTTCCCCACATCAAGGTTTCAGTCGGTCTGCTTTTTCTCCAGCACATAGTATTATGGGTCTTTTTTTCATTTGAGCCATTCTGATAGGTGTATGTTGATAACTCAATGTTTAAATCTGAAGGTCTCCTTAAATATCAAGGTCATCTTAAGTCTGATTTTATTTACACTTTACTTCTTTGGTTGACCAGTTTATCTCAATGGGTTGTTTGTCTTTTGCTTTCTGTATGACTCTTCATTTCAAATAATTTATGTAGGAAAACCTTAGAAACTTAAATAAGTAAAATGTAGGCCAGGAGCATAGATACATTTCTTCTGTCAGTGTGTTAGTGTGAAGAGCTTGATTAATCTATTCAGTAATTTCACTGTGTTTGGATTTTGTTCTTATTATAGTTACCTTTAGTAAACCAAACCTTTCAGATACTTCAGTGATGGGCTGATTCTACCTCATGCTTAGTAAGTATCCTGGAGTGTGCCTGCTCATTCTTTAGCTTTCAATAATCCCTGCATGGCTGCCTCACTGAGGGGTCTCTCTCCACACTCTTGCCCTTTCCTTAATTGTGACCTGTTAATAAGTGGGAGGCTCATGGTGGTAGACAAGGGGTTCTCCATTCTCTTGTCTGGTCTTAGGTCTTATTTAGATTCTGTGGTTCTGGGCTTTGGAGATGGGTCTTTCCATGCATCTCTTCCCTTGTCAGCCAATATCTGCCATGTGTCTGTGGGAGGTCTTGGGCAGGAGATAATCTTTTGCTCCATGCCCCAAGGTAGCAAATATCTGTTGTTGTTTTTTCTTTGTTGTTGTTTTTGGTATCAATTCAGAATTCTGGTCCAAGCATCTTTATTGTACCCACTCTAGGCGCAAACAGCTTTGCTTGTACTCTTCCCTCAGTGTCACCGTACCTTTGTTTTGGACCGTTGGCAGTAATTTCGTACACTTCTCCAAGCATTGCACTAGAGTTGCTTGTTGTAAGTAGCAAACTTGTGGTGGGACCAGGGTTGTTTCTCTCAGGGTCACAAGGCTTTGGCTTCTACCCCTCCCTCAATGGCTGCTTATCTCTGCAACTCACCTTCCGTTTGGAGAAGGGAGGATTTCCTGCCCTTTTTTTAGTGGCAAATGAATTTATTTTCTATACCTCCCTCACAGGCAGTGGATCTTTGTCTGGCTTCTGGGAGTGGGGTGGTCTCCTTCCCCTTCCCCAGTGATTTAAGGGATTTCTTTGTATGAGAGAAAAGTCTAGGGAATAGGTTGGGTTTTATGTCTGTGAAGCACACAGGGCTAGCTCTCAGTTCTCTTGCTATGCCTTCAATATTTCTCTTGTGAACTCAGTGAAAGAAATCCTTTGTGTCAGGGTTTCCCAAGAATTCTAAAGTATCACATTAATTCACACTTGGTTTTTAAAATTCTTTGCCATTTTATCTTTTTAAAAAGACTATGTTTATGGCAGTTGCCTCTTCCTCCTGTGCTCTGGCAAAGGTACAACAATTCACGTGACCCATTTTTACTGGAAGAGGCCTGTCACTCTGGATTTCTTTTCATTGTGTTTCCTTGGGATCCCAACTTTCATTTGGACTCAACAAAAGTTGTAATCTTGTAGATTATTGGTCTTTCTCTTATTGTTACGTGTTTCAGTATTCTTTTGTGGGTTTGTGCATCCTAAGTGAAGCCTAATTTTTCATGTCTATAATTCATTAATACAAATGGGAATTTGAAGAATAAGATTGAAATATTTTTAAAAACTGCTTTTTCGTCCTTCACCTTAGCATTAGAATCAATTTTTAAAAGTAGCCAAGTTCTGCTTATGAATAAATGTAAATCTCTTGTGATGCTTTTAAACATCAGCAGTTTATACATAAAGACATTTCATTTGAGGCAAAAATATTTAAGTGTTTTCTACTTTCAATAAGCTCATTTTGTATTACATTTTAACTAAAAATAAATAAATGAAGTAGTGATGGGAGTTTTCACTTTACAAAAAGAAAAATTGGTTAATGCATTACATTATTAGAAGAAAAATCTGTTATTAAAGAGGTGGTACAGGATGATATGATTAAGGTAACCTCAAAATCTGATTCTTATTTATTGCTAAGATTTCTAGTCATATACCTATATAAAACATTATTTAATTACCAAAGATGCCAGATAGTAGGTGAAGTGTTCAGTACAAATGTAACTGTCATTCTGAAGGAGTTCTCATTCTATTTGAATGCATCTGTCAGATTACAAATGGGGCAGAGGAATAAATATAGGAATAAGCAAACAGTTCACCCTGACTTTGTCCTCTATAGCCAAGAAAAAAAAAAATCACTGAAAAATATTTTTTAGTAAATTGATAACCAGCACTGTGAAATGGAAGAGTATATCATCAGTGATCAGAGATGATGGGAATTTCTTAGCTAGAGTGCAGATTTTACCACATTGACTAGACCATGAGAAACCATAACCTAAAATATCCTAGGTGTAAACTTCAAATATAAGAATTGAAAAGTAGAACCTTATGGTCCTCATAAAAACTGAAAGAAATGAAAAAAAAAAGGTCTTAATGTGATCTTTAGAGCAATTTAATAATTAAGCAAACTAAAAATAATAGGTCCAGATCAATCTACCCTCCCTGGCATTGACTATACCCCTCAAAAGCACACACAAAGAATGGATTGGGGTGTGTTTATTCTATTAACAGAAAATAATATTAGATAGCAGTTAAAGATGCATGAAGTAATGGCCCCAGGCCATACAACCAGCTGTGTGGAGAGATGGACCTGACCACCAGGAGGGCTTCAGCACTCACATGATATCAGGCATCACAACCAGCCATGGCATCGGCCTGCCCCACCTACCAGTGCACTAACGACCCAAGGCAGGGCCTCACAGACAAACAGGCTTGGGCCAGCCCCCACCATCAACATGCCCACAGTAGTCTGGACTTCCACAGCAGAAAGGCACATTCAGCTCACATAGGGGACACCCCAGGAGCTTATAGTCTGGTAAACAGAGGAAAGTGTGCTGCTAGACCCCATAAGATATATCCTATATAAGGCCACCTCTCCAAGATTAGAAGATATAATGAACCTACTTAATACATAGAAATAAGCACAGAGAATTAAGCAACATGAGGAAAAAGAGGAATATGTTCCAAGTGAAGGAACAAGACAAAACATAACAAAAAGAATTAAACAAAACAGAGATAAGCAATCTACCCAATAAATAATTCAAGGTAATGAGTATAAACATACTCACCAAATTAAGAAGAATGGCTGAACAGAGTGAGAATTTCAACAGTTAGAAAATATAATAAAGAAATAATCTAAGCTGAAGAATACAGTAACTGAATTAAAAAAAAATTCATTAGAAGGAATCAATTAGATGATACAGAAGAACAGATCAGCAATCTAGAAGACAGAATAGGGGAAATCACACAAGCCAAAGAGAAAAAGAAAAAAAGAATAAAAAATGAAGATAGTTTAAGAAAACTGTAGGCAATATCAAGCATACCAAAATTCACATATAGGGGACCCAGAAGGAGAAGAGACAGAGAAACAGGCAGAAAATGTATCTGAAGAAGTAGTAGCTGAAAATTTCCCTAACCTGGCAAAGGAACCAGACATCCAGGTCAATGAAGCACAGAGTCCAAAACAGGATCAAACCATGGAGGCTCACACCAAGATTCATTATAATTAAAATATCAAAATTTTAAAGATAGAGAGTATTAAAAATGAAAAGAGCAACTAGTTACATATAGGAAACTCCCATAAGACCATCAAGTGACTTTTCAGTAGAAACTTTGAAGGCAAGAAGGGAATGGCACAATATATTTAAAGTACAGAGAGGAAAAAAAACCTGCAACCAAGAATACCCAGCAAGGTTATCATTCAGAGTTAAAGGAGAGATAAAGAATTTTAGAGACAAGCAAAAGCTAAAAGAGTTTATCACCACTAAACCAGCCTTATGAGAAATGTTAAAGGGACTTCTCTAAGCAGAAAAGAAAAGGTCATATCTAGGAATAAGAAAATTATGAAAGAAAAAAATCTCACTGGTAAAGACAGGAACGTTAGTGGATCTATAATTTATAAAGTTAGTAAGAAGGTTAAAAGACAAAATTAGTAAAATCATATATAACTACAATAAGTAGTTAAGTGATACACAAAATAAAAAGATGTAAAATATAATGTAAAAAACTTAAAATGTGGGTGGGGGAGTAAAAATGTAGGGTTGTTTGAATGTGTTTGAGCTTAAGAGATAATCAACTTACTATATATGTATATATATAATATATATATAATAAGTATATATATATGATATATATGAACCTCCCCACCTACCAAAAACCTGTAATAGATACACCAAAAATAAAGAGAAAGGAATCCAAACATAACACTAAAGGTGACCATCAAATCACAAGGGAAGAGAGCAAGAGAAGAAGAAAGGAGCAAAGAACAACAACAAAACAACTAGAAAACAATATTTTAAATGGAAATAAGTACATACCTATCAATAAATACTTTAAATATAAATGGACTAAATGCTACAATCAAAGGACAGAATGGCTACAAAAACAATACCCACATATATGCTGCCTACAAGAAACTCACTTCAGATCTAAAGGCACACACAGACTGAAAGCTAAGGGATGGAAAAAAAATAATCCATGCAAATGGAAACAAAAAAGAAAACCAGGGTAGCAATACATTTATAAGAAAAAATGCCTTTAAAGCGAAGACTGGAACAAGAGACAAAGAAGGCCATTACATAATGATAGAAGAATCAATCCAACAAGAAGATATAACAATTATAAATATATATGCAAGCAACATAGGAACACCTAAATACATAAAGCAAATAATAAATATAAAGGGAGAAATTGACAACAATACAATAATAGTAAGGGCCTTTAACACTTCACTTATTTCAATGGATACATCATCCCCACAGAAAATTAATAGGGAAACACTGGCCTTAATGACACATTAGCCAATAAAGTCAGTTAATACATACAGAGTATTTCATTCAGAAACAGCAGAATACACATTCTTTTCACGTGCACATGGAACATTATTTAAGATAGACCATATGATAAGCCATAAAACAAGTCTCAATGAATTTAAGAAGACTGAAATCATATCACGCTTCTTTTTCAACCACAAGGATATGAGACTAAAATTAACTGCAAGAAAAAACAAAAAAAAATACAAGCACATGGATTCTAAACAATATGCTACTAAACAACCAATAGGTCATTGAAGAAATCAAAGAGGAAATTAAAAAAATACCTGAAGACAAATTAAAATGGAAACACAGTGACCCAAATCCATGGAAAGCAGCAAAAGCAATTCTAAGAGGGAAATTTATAGCACTACAGGCTTACCTCAGGAAACAAGAAAAATCTCAAATGAAAAATCTAATTTACACCTAAATAAAGTAAGAATAAAACAAAACCCAAAGGTAGTAGAAAAAAGAAATAATAAAGGAAATAAAGATGAAGAAAACAGTAGAAAAGATCGATGAAACTAAGAGGTGGTTCTTTGAAAAAAGAAACAACATTGATAAGCTTTAGCCAGGTTCATCAAGAGAAAAGAGAGGGCTCAAATAAAATCAGAAATGAAAGAAGAGAAGTTAATAACACCATAGAAATACAAAGGATCACAAAGAATTTTATGAACAATTATACACCAAGAAATTAGAAAACCTAGAAGATATAGATCAATTCCTAGAAACATACCTTTTTCCGAGATTGAATCAGGAAGAAATAGAAAAATCTAAGCAGACCAATCACTAGCAATGAAATTGAATCAGAAATTAAAAAAAAAAAAAAAAACTCCCGACAAAAAAAGTCCAGGATCAGATGGCTTCACAGGTGAATTTTGCCAAACATTTAAAGAGGGCCTAACACCTATGCTTCTCAAACTATTCTAAAAAATTAAAGAGGAAGGAACATTTCCTAACTCATTCTATGAAGCCAGCATCAACCTGACACCAAAACTAGACAAAAACCCACAATAAAAGAAAATTATAGGCCAATATCACTGTGGAACATGGATGCAAAAATTCTTAACAAAATATTAGCAAACCAAATACAACAATGCACCATGATCAAGTGAGATTTATCCCAGGGATGTAAGGATAGTTCAATGTCTGCAAATCCATCAATGTGAGAACATGATATTAACAAAGAATAAAGAATTAAAGAATAAAAATCATATGATCATCTCAATAGATGCAGAAAAATCTTCTGACAAAATTCAACATCCTTTTATGATAATAACTCAATGAAGTGGGTATAGAGGGACATACCTCAGCATAATAAAGGCCATGTATGACAATCCCACAGTCAACATGATACTCACTCTTGAAAAACTGAAAGCATTTCCTCCAAGATCAGGAAAAAATAAGGACGCCTATTTTTGCCACTTTTATTCAAGGTCTAGCTACAGCAATCAGACACGAAAAAGAAATAAAAGACAACTAAATCAGAAAGGAAGAAGTAAAACTGTCACTGTTTTTTTTTGTTGGTTTTTTTTTTGATGTACGCAGGCCTCTCAGTGTTGTGGCCTCTCCCGTTGCGGAGCACAGGCTCAGCAGCCATGGCTCACAGGCCTGGCCGCTCTGCGGCACGTGGGATCTTCCCGGACCAGGGCACGAACCCGCATCCCCTGCGTTGGCAGGCAGACTCTCAACCACTGTGCCACCAGGGAAGCCCCAAAACTGTCACTGTTTGTAGATGACGTGATACCATGTATAGAAAACCCTAAAGATGCCACCTAAAAACTAATATAACTAATAAATGAATTCAGTAAAGTTGCAGATTACAAAATCTATGTACAAAAATCTGTTGCATTTCTATACACTAAAAATAAACTATCTGAAAGAGAAGTTAAGAAAACAGTACCATTTACAATTGCATCAAAATGAATAACATGGCTAGGAAGAAATCAAACTAAGGAGATAAAAGATCATTACTCTGAAAACTATAAGATGATGAAAGAAATTAAAGATAAATGAAATATACTGTGCTCATGGATTGGAAGAACTAATATTGTTAAAATGTCCATACTACCCAAGGCAATCTATACATTCAGTGCGATCCCTATCAGAATACCAATGCTATTTTTCACAGGACTAGAACAAATAATTCTAAAATTTTTATGGAACTACAAAAGCCCTTCAATTAGACAAGCAACCTTGAGAAAGAAGGTCCAACTAAAAATATTTTGCACAGTGAAAGAAACCATCAACAAAATGAAAGGCGTCCTAATGAATGGGAGAAGATATTTGCAAACAATTATTTGATAAGGGGTTAATATCCAAAATTATACAACTCAACATAAAAAAAACCCTATTAAAAATTGGCAGAGGACCTCAATAGACATATTTCCAAAAGAGACAAATGGCCAACAGACACATGAAAATGTTCTCAACATCACTAATCGTCAGTTAAATGCAAATCAAGTTTGCAAGATACTATCTTACATCTATCAGAATGGCTATTATCAAAAAGATAACAAAGAGTGCTGGCAAGGATGTGCAGAAAAGGGTACCCTCATACACTTGGTTGAAATGTGAATTGATATAGACACTATGGAAAACAATATGGATCTTCCTCAAAATATTAAAAATAGAACTACTGTAGATCCAGCAATTTCACTTCTGGATATTTACCAGAAAAAAAAAAAACCACTAATTCAAAAAGATGTATGCACTACAATGTACATTGCAGCATTATTTACAATAGCTGAAATATGGAAGCAACCTAAGTGTTCATCAATATATGAATAGATAAAAATGAGGGGTATATATGTATATATATATATATATATATATATATATATACACACAGACACACACATATATATATATATGTATACACACATACATACATAATGAAATATTACCCATAAAAAATAATGAAATTCGGCAATGTGAGCAACATGGATTGACCTGGAGGGTATTATGCACACACAGTGGAATATTACACATCCATAAAGACAAATGAAATTTTGCCATTTGTAAGAACTGGATGGATCTTCAGGGAATTATGCTGAGTGAAATAAGCCAGAGAACTACAAATACTGTATGATCTCACTTATATATGGAATCTAAAACAAACAAAAAGCCAAATGCACAAACAAAACAAAAAAACCAAAAAGACTCATAGATACAGAGAATAAACATATGGTAGCCAGAGGGGAGGGATTTGTGTGTGTGGGGGAGGAAATATGTAAAGAGGATTAAAAGGTACAAACTTTCAGTTATAAAATTAGGTAAGTCATGGGGGTGTAATGTACAGCATAAGGAATATGCTCAATAATATCATAATAACTTTGAGGATAGATGGTTACTAGACTTATGGTGATCACTGTAATGTATGTAAATGTCAAATCATTATGTTGTATACTTGTAACTAATATAATACTGTATGCCAACTATATTTAAATTTAAAAGTGCATGAGATGAGCTATATATACTTGTACAAACAGAACTCCCAGACAAACTGATAAATAAACAAAGTGAGCAAAACAATATTTTTTGCAGGCAGGATAATCCGATTTATATAAATATATTAAATTTTTTGGTAAGATTAATAAAGTGTTTATAGTGATTACCTCTAGAGAGGGCCATGTGATTTATTATACTCCCATCTGACCTTTTAAATTATGTACAGCATGAAATTAATTGGTAGCTTACTTAAGTAAGAATTTAAAAGAAAATAGCTATTACAAAGCAAAGTAATGCAGTTTTGGGTAAGCATGTAAAGAAGAGTTTTAATGAAACTAGTGAAACTGTGATCACTTTTGGTCACATTAATATAAGTTGTTTTCTTCAAACAGGGAGTTTCTTTAAAAAAATGGATAGCTATAAATTTTCATTTTACCTCTTAAATGGATGTTATTTTATTTGTTTGTTTTTTGCCTGTTAAATCCTTTCCCCAAATCTTCATAGCACTGAATTTCTTCCTTTTATGTTTTCACAAGGGCTTTTTTTCTAGAAGTAGTGTTTCTTCTTATTGTGAGCTAGCTGTGCTGCAATTTTTTTTTTTTTTTTTTTTTTTTTTTTTGCGGTACGCGGGCCTGTCACTGTTGTGACCTCTCCCGTTGCGGAGCACAGGCTCTGGACGCGCAGGCTCAGCGGCCACGGCTCATAGGCCCAGCCGCTCTGCGGCACGTGGGATCTTCCCGGACCAGGGCAGGAACCCATGTCCCCTGCATCGGCAGGCGGACTCTCAACCACTGCGCCACCAGGGAAGCCCTGTGCTGCAATCTTTGTCTCTTACAACTTTGCAAACATCTATCTACTCTCATTCATAACTTAATTAGCTGTTAAATAGCTTCAGGACCAATTTTTTGTAACCTACACAGACTTAATTATTTTGGCAAGTCCTATAGAGCATTTCACATTGAGACTACTTTGTATATTATAAAGTTAAAATGTAGCAAAAGGAAAACAATTTTGTTTCATAGTTAGCTCTTATAAAAAAAATTAAGGTAAATTATTGAATCAAATATTTAAAATATTAAGTAGATAATTAAAATTATTGAAACTATTAATCTCAAATAACTAAGTAATGTTCTTCAATTCTGTAATTTGATAAATTTTTAAATTTTTATTCCTTCATAAGATATATATATATATACATTTTGTATAAATATAATATTATACATATTTTACATAGCTCCTTCAAGTTAATAATAATTATTTTTATAAATTTCATGGCTTCAATACTTAAAATGATATTTTAAACCAATTTAAATCTGATCCAATTGGCAAAATATTTGTTACAAAATAGCATTTACTAAGCTCCTAGTATGTACCAAATATTTCATATAAAATAATCTGAATACTCAAGCTAACCTTTGAATGTAAGAAATACATTTTTTTTTTCAAAAGTTAGGGACCTAGGTTTTACAGGAGTTAAGGAATGTTGTCTTATAAATCAACTTGTTACATGTTATGCTTGGGTTTTAACCTGTTTGTCTGATTGCAGAACTCCCAAATGCCATCTTCTTTGTAACAAGTCATCATATTTCCCCTAGTTATGCTGTTCATAAATTAGCATAGGTTGGGGATAATTATAAAACAGTTAGTTATAGAAATTTGGAAATGAAAATGTCCTTAAAGATCATGGTAACATAAAACAGAGGTTAAATGGGCAGGTGCAGAAGTCAGAGTGTCTAAATCGGAATTCTGCTCCATAACTTACTAGCTGTATAAGCTTGGGCAGGTTATGTAAACTCTCCAAAGCTTTATCTACTACATCTGTAAAATGGGAATAATTGTTCTCAGTTGCTCTGAGGATTGGGACCCATGATGTTTGTAAGGCACTTAGTACATGGTATGTACTTAATAAAGAAACAGCTGGCCGTGTGTGTGTGTTATTTTCTAATTTTACATAGGAAGCCGAATGGATTCAGAGAGGATATATCATTTGCCCAAGATCTAATGGATAGTTAGCAACAGAATTGTAACTAATATTCCCAGCTCCCAATTTATATTTCTATAATCTTCCAGCTATTTCGTATGTTCTAAATACCAAATTTTAAATATGAAATCATTTCTAAATTAAGTAAGTTCTATTATGATTATGTTCTGGAAAACTGTGAAGTTCAGATTAATTTGAGTGTTTAAATATATGGAGAAGCAGCAGCTTTCCTAGGAGGTATTTCATCTTTCTGCCAGGAATCCTGGTGACTATAATCCAGGTGAGATAGAATATGACTATTAAAATGCTGCACGAACTTTAGAAAAAATAATCTATGATCTAGAAAGATGTATTTATCAAATACCTAGTTTCAAACTATAAGTACCTTAATTATAGAAAGATGAATCTATTTCTTATTAAACAGCTCTTGAGACTGTTCTTGGAATATTACATAATTTGCTATGACAATGATACTGAATTTTCTATCTATCCCATCTCAGAGATTTTTTCCCCCCTTATTCTTTGAATTAAGAGGTGCTGCCCTGTAGTAGCAGAATGTGAATTACTCTTTATTGAATATAATTTACCAATCCTTGCATTACTGACATTCCAAATTCCCTAGCACATTCAACTTTAGGATAACAAGAAAAAAAAAACTATTTCTTATTGCCTTTTCCATTACATAGCACTTTTTAAGTAGTAATATTTTTTATCATCCAGGGTATTTATTTAAAAAATAACTCCAAATTTTGCTTTTGATGCTCCTGAGAATAGGGGTGGCATATGTCAAACAGTGGGGTATGGTACATCTTTAGCCTGATTAAGTGATATGTCTCCATGTGAAAATCTGTGTATGTTCATATGTGTGAGTTTTCTCTCTGATTCAATTCTTTGTAGGTGGTATCTATAAAAAACAAAATGTTTTCTATAGTTCCAAATATTTGAATATTTTTAAGGGTCTAGTAGTTAAACTAAGGATTTAATTTTTCTTCTAGGTATTTGCCACTCTATGAAAATATGGGAATGATGATTGTATAGAAACAATAAGGGAGTATTCTTCACTAGTATTCTGGAGTGAATAAGCTAACCACACATTCTCAATTCCCTGTTATTTTTTCCTTCCCCCGCATTTACAGTGCTTACATTCATTCATTCATTTTTTAAAATTTTACAAATATTTACCAAGCCTTTACTACTGATCTCTGCTAGGGGTTTCAAGCATGAATTATACTTTTATCCTGCCCTCCTGTTCCACAGAGACAAATGGAAAAGTTGGCCTGTCCACACATAACAGGAAGCTTAACAAGGCAGTAGGTGGTGTCTGGAATGGCACTCAGATATACTACTATGGGAATTTAAAGGATAGATGAATTTCACAGGGATAATAAGAGAAGATTTGTGTATCAGATAGAAAATTCTTTTGGCATTAAAAAAAGTGGAGGATTTAGAAAATGGGAAAATGCCAGAAAAGAGAGGGAATAGGAGGTAAAACTGGCACAGAGATGGGAAAGTGAAATATGCATATGGGAGTAGGGAAATGAGCTAGCATTGCTAACATATATTAAATTCTTTTTTTTTAATGCCTTATATATTATTTCACTTTACCTTCACAATGACCATATAAGGGGAAGTCTTATAAAAATTCTTAGAAAGATCAGAATGAAAGGCTGCAGGAGAGTGAAGATGCCAATTTCTCTCTGACACAAAAGTCCATGTTTTCTCCAGAACAGCACATCAGTTTGCTAAAAGTAGTATCATCCACTGCAGATGCTTGGATCATAGGGCTTATAAAATAGGTTAGTGGAAAATAATTTCCGAAGGCCTTGTATGTCATTCGGAGGAAAGCTGGAATTATTGATGAGGTGATGTTGAGTCATTTGCTTATATACTCATTCAAGCAACTAATATTTATTGAGATCATGTTATATATAGGCAATGTTCTAAGCCCTGGAGATATACCAGTGAACAAAACAGATAATATCTTATAAAAATACATTGGAAAATATCCTGAAAGCACAGGTTTCATAGATGACTAAAAGAGGAAAAATAATAACCCTAAATTCTTCAAGATATGTTATTGTTAACAGAAGTCAGATTTACTTCCCAGATTTACTGTAGCAAACTAGCATATGGTATCTCTGTATCCCAGACCAGGCTTATTCTAGACTCACACCTATGCTAGGAAACTGTATTATGTGTCCTCATACCTTTTGCATCACCCTCCCCCAAAAAGAAAAAGAAAAAGTAAAAGAAATGATGACCACTCAGACCCTCCTTAAATGAAATACATCAACTCTCTTTTCTCTGTATTCTCTACTCACTATTCCTATGCAACTGGAAAGAATCAAAGTTCTCATCAAAATATGCATTTTGGCTCTGAGTTTTTCAGATATAAAACAACAAATTAACTGTCATCCAGTGTAATATGAAATGTTTAGACAACTTGAATGAATACACTGTAATGATACTAGTATATTTCATGGGTGGTAGTGGTCTGATAACTATATGAAATATTTTAATACACAGCTGTTTTCTTCTTTGGTTAGTACACATCTGCCTCCACAGGATAGCATAGGATAGTGCTTTCCTGGCTCCAAAATTAGCACTTTTACCTCTGCTACTAAAACAAGTTTTTATAAACCTTTATTGTACATCAAAGGTGTATGTGCACATTTTGAGTCAGAGGGTTACCTTGATATTTTAGCTGTTAGGGTATTTGTAACTTGTCTTGTTTTAGCTGTTAGGGTATTTGTAACTTGTCTCAAACAGAGAAATTGCAAATAGTAAAATTTAGCTCACCATCATTTCAGGTAAAAATCAAAAAGTATCCTTTTTTGATGTTAAAAAAATATATCTAGGGATATACAAGAAACATATCATTCTGAGACAAATATTTCTAAGACATTTGTCACAATCTTTAACCATGAAATGTTCACCATTTTTCTTTTTAAAGTATTTTTTGTATATGGAATTACAATGAAATTTGGTCCACTCAGACTGCATATTTTTTAAGAGTAGTTTGTATTGCTGCTCTACTAGCTACAGATACCTAATTTAATATTCTTTGGTAATTTTGCCAGAAAATAATGTTGCAAAGAACTTTTCATTTCGTGGCAAGAAAATTCATATTTAGAGAAATCAAAATGGACTAAAAAACGTTTGAGAAATATCACTTCGTTCACTTACAAGGTAAAACTCCAATTTCATAGAGCAGGGGTAATTTTGTTTTCCATAGGGTATTTGGTAACATCTGGAATCATTTTTGATTGTCACAACTGGGGAAGGAGGTGGTCCTGGCATTTACTATAGAGACTGGTGCTGCTAAACAGTGCCATGTGCAGGACAGTTTCCCACAACAAAGAATTATGAAGTCCCAAATGTCAATAGTGCCAGTGTTGAGCAACCTTGTTATCGAGGATGGCAGGGAGGAAGCCTGCCACCACTGCATAGGCGCCAAAAGTAGAAAATGAGACTTAAGATTGTTTATTACTCACAGCACAGCAAACAGCATTAGCATCAGCATAGTTGTGGTTCCCTGCCCCCAAGTCTCACAGGGCGATGTCATGGGTCCGTATAAATGCTAAGCACGGAGTGAGTTGTGCCACAGATGAGGAACCCACGGCGTGGGCATCAGCACCTTTTGAGCAAACAGCCAACAGTATAGCAAATAGAAAGTTTTCAAGTCCCCCTATCTTGTAGAGTAAACAGTTACGCAGTAGTCGCCCTGTGGTCACCTTGATTTAGTTGCCTGTGAGACCAGCTATAGAAATTATTCAGTACCAGAAGACAGACAAACCTTACAGTTCGGTACCCTCAGCAGTGAAGTTCAGGGAAACTTCAGGTCTACTGGGGACTGCCTCTCCCAATACCCATAAATAAGACCCTGCAAATAAGCACACGTCATAATAAAGGCTCACTTATCTCTATTGTACATGAAGATTTTACGTATAATCACCTCAAAAATGTTCCATATAAGTATTTTAAATTCACAGGGGAAAATATGGTTCTTTTACGTTGTTTTTCTTCTATATAACCCATAATATCCTTGTTATTCCTTTTCTGATATTTGTCATCCCCTGAACACTCTGGGTGTGGCTCCACCTCCAGGCATTTGCATGTGATGCTCCTTGTGTCTGGAACACTCTTCCATCAGATGTCCCCTTGCCTCTCGCCTTTACCTCTTAGAGGACTTTGCTTACAGGCCACCTCTTTAGACCTTGCTGGTCACCTCATCTAAAATTGTGCATCTATGCAAATTTCCCACCCAAATCCTTACTGCCGTTAGCTGGTTACTTTTTCTCCTTTGTACTTATCCTAGGTATATTTTGTTTGTTTATTGTCTTGCTACAAGAATGTAAGCTTCAAGGTGTCAGAGGTTTTTGTTCGTTTGTTCATTGATAGAGCCTTGTTAGAACAGTGCCTGGCATATAGTAGCTATGCAATGAATATTCATTGAATGGATGAATGGGGCCTTTAATTTGGCTGTCATTACTTTAAAAATAGTAATTAAACTGATTAAACAAAACCAAAAATGATGAAGGTTGATTCTTTTTTATTCTAAAATAAGGAGCAGTAAGTTCAATCATTATTATTATTTTTTGATTATCTTAAGTATTTATTGAAATTGCTCTGATAATGAGCTTCCCTGATGACTTTTCAGGAATCTTAAAAAATTTTACATATTCCCATAATTCATTTGAACTTATGTAACATTTTTAATTTTTTAAATGTGATTTTTAGTTAATACATGCAAAATATCCCTGTCTTAAACTTTGCCAGGCTTTCTGAATTAACATCTCATTTTCGTGCACAGCTTCATACCATGTTTTTCTTGCACAGTTGCATATCTACCTTGAATGATTTTATACTATATACTTATTTAGATAAATTATTCTGCACTAATTTTCTTTACGAACTTGCTGCGGAATTGCAAGGATTCATTTAGCATACTCCCCCAAAATTGTTAGAAAATATAGTATTAATATCACTATTTTAACTATCTCCCTTTTTCCTACAGATTATGCTACAGTTAACCTTTGACATCTTCTTTATATGGCAAATAATGTATTTCCAAAACCAGTCATCATTTATTTGATTATATTTTTAAAATTTAATTTTGAACTACTTTTATTTAGTTTGGTAGAAAAATTGCAAAATAGTACAGAGAGGTTTTGATATCCCTCAAATATATCCCACAGTTTTTCCTAATAGTAACATCTTACAGAACAATACCACAATTATCAAAACCAGAAAATTAATGTTGATACAGTTACCACTAAAGACCTTAATCAAATTTCACCGGTTTTTCCATCATGAATTTAGTAGTTATATTTTCTCAGTCTCATGTATTCTGTAACAGCATCTCAGTTTTTCCTTATATTTTATTTTAATATTTAACTTCCCTCATATACACGTTGAATCTCTACATTGTCAGCCATCTAATATATTTTGGTAAGAAATTAAAGCTATAGTTTATTGAGAATAATAATTTTGATTGGAAGGTTGTTAAAGCATCCTTCACTTCAGTAATCTTGTTCATCTCCACTCCCCCTCTTTTACATCCTACTTTTTCCTTCTAATAAATCATCGCTTATGTTAGCTTTCTTTGACTTTTGCTTCTGTTTATAATTTTTCTTTGTACAGTGCTAGGGATCCAACTTTAAAGTAGATAGGTACATTGGAACATGAGTCATATTTCCAGACTTAGTGTATTGACCACTCACTAAAAATGGGTCCTTGTGAATCACTTTACTTTCCAGGGCGTTTTTCATGATTTGTAGGTCTAGACGGAATTTATGATCCTTTAGCTTCCTTTTACCTCTAAAATACTGACGTTAGAACTGGATCCCCGCTTAGTTTTATTACTACATTTTCCCCTGATTCGCTGCTTCAGTTTTGCAAAACTACCTGTGGACCAAAGAAGGGTGTGACTGTACGCATTTTCTTAGATACTTATATGAAGTTTTTGTGAGATAAATTACTATTAAGGACTTGACTTCCTTTATCACATTTACCTATTATCCACACATGAATTTTGCCTATCATTTTCCCCCTGGGTACTAATGAGGGTCTGAAACAAGTATACTTTTGATAATTTAGTATGTTAAGCTAAGCTCCAGGAGGATGGTCAGATGAGTTGACACATTTGTTCTTTGTCATGGTAATTGTAATGAAGACGTATAGCCTCTGACTTTTAAACTCAACTTGAAATCTAATTATCACTATCTTTCACTAAACATGATGCCTAAGCAAAGCATGTGCTACCTTCTTTTCTTTTCAAAGTTCAGTAAAAATTATCAATTGAAGTGATACACCTATTTGAATGTTTAAATGACAAGTGCAAAAATATGAAACATATTAGAAAATATAGCTAACAAAAGTCATTTTTATGAAATTAAATTGTTCAAGTGACTTCTAATAGAGTTGCCTTTTCATCTAATGTGAAAGAGATGGAATAATTTAGTATTAGTGCAATAAGTTTCAAAGTATTCTTTTTTTGTTATAAATTTATTTATTTTTGGCTGCGTTGGGTCTTTGTTGCTGTGCGCGGGCTTTCTCTAGTTGCAGCGAGCGTGGGGCTACTCTTCGTTGCGGTGCGCGGGCTTCTCATTGTGATGGCTTCTCTTGTTGCAGAGCACGGGCTCTAGGCATGTGGGCTTCAGTAGTTGTGGCTTGCAGGCTCAGTAGTTGTGGCTCACGGGCTCTAGAGCGCAGGCTCCGTAGTTGTGGCGCACCGGCTTAGTTGCTCCGCGGCATGTGGGATCTTCCCGGACCAGGGCTCAAACCCATGTCCCCTGCATTGGCAGGTGGATTCTTAACCACTGTGCCACCAGGGAAGTCCAGTTTCAAAGTGTTTTATTTTTATAAATTATAACCTACTTCATAGGACTGAAAGGAATATTCAAGAATATCTGTGATACTTTGCGTTCAGAAGCTGAAGTGATTTTTGCTCTGTTCTCTCACTAAGTAGGCCGAATTGGGTAGTAAAAGGGCATGAACGGAAATTCCTTTCTCTCTCCCTGTTCACAATGAAGACTCATATTTTGCATTCTTTATGAGATGGTTAGTCAGGTATGGCCACAACATGAGACAGTGGAGAGGGTTCAGAAGAACAAAGTTTGTTATATTTACAGGTCCCGGAAACAGAAGGCACAGCACACCACAGAGGACCACGTAGGAGACACACCAGGGTGGTCACAGGGCAATAGACAGAAAGGAAGGGAAACCAGTAGGCCACAGGCTTTACTGGAGTTTCTGTGGGAAAGGCAAGGCAGGGAAAGATAAGCAGTTTAGGATTGTCTAGTCTGAATAATTCCATTGGGCTTTAAACAATAAATCTGGTCGCTGTTGGTGTGGTACCTGGCCCTGGAATGATTAGGCAGAAGAATATTGCCTCCTGCAGAGACCAGGTAGAGGAGGTATGGCTCTGGAGTGCTTAGGTTGCACCTCAAAGGCAAGTTCTTGGCTGTGCCCTTTGCTGTCTTTAGTAATTGGCCATCTCCAGGAGAGGTAGTCTCCCCCCAGCTAGAAAGGCTTTTTAAAGATGTCAAAACATCATAATATGCAGAAAATAAAAACATTAAAAATATTTACAATACAACTGGGATATTATCTAGAAATTTGTCGTGGAATATTGTAAAATGAGCTATATACTCATTCCATAACTGTGGGGACTTTCATAAATTGGAAGCTAGTCTGGCTTGCATGGTGTATATGTTGCAATGTTTCATCTGGAAACAATGAATGTGAAGAGTGCCCTTCTGCCCAGAGCATTCAGCAGAATCATTTCTGGACTGCAAGCATGGCAGTGGTGTATTAGTCAGGGTTCTCTGGAGAAGTAGAACCAATAGGATGTGTACATAAAGAAAGAGAAACAGAGCTATATATTTAAATAATTACCTCACATGATTGTGGAGAACAGCAAGTCCAAAATCTGTGGGGTAGAGTGACAGGCCGTAGACCCAGGGAAAAGTTGATGATATTGCAGCTCGAATCCAAAGACAGTGTAGAAGCCAAATTCCCTCTTCCTTAGGGGATCTCAGTCTACTTTCTCGTAAAGCTTTCAACTCATTGGATGAGATCAACCCACATTATGGAGAGTAATCTGCTCTACTCCAGTTGTACTGATTTAAATGTTAATATCATCTAGTAATACCTTCACAGCAATATCTGAACTGATGTTTAACTGAATGTCTGTGTACCACAGCCTAGCCAAATTGACTCATAAAATTAGTTCATCACACATGGCTAGCTGAACAATATGCTTTAAGATGTGATAGTGTAAACAGAGAATTCCCATAAGGGCAATAGCCTGAAACCCAGAAATGATTTTTATTTATGGTCATATTCATAAATTTCTTACTCTATCTGCATTATTAAAGACATGAATTATGACTTTTTAGGATTTTTTTTCTTGGGAGACACTTCTCCATGGATCCCTCACATTTCTGCATGTCTTAGAGTGAGGCACTATTTGCCTTTTGTTCTGAGGTATCCTAACAAGGATGCTTGCATAGAAGAGAGACTTGGAAGAAGAGGTGGAGTATCCATCAGGTGCAGATAAGCAGGCCTGCTTATTGCCCATTAGAAAATATTTGGGTTTTCTAAATTTGGAATTCTTTTCCTGCAGTGCAATCAACTGTGTGTGAAGGCATCCATATGGGCCCATCCCAGCTGTCCCCAGGGGACTTTGGACTAAAGGGACACCAATCTGCTGATGGCCATGCTGCTTGCTGTGCCATAAGTAATAAAGATTTCTCTATCTGTCCTACAAGTTTTATGTCATCCGCCATCATCCATGAAGCAGTACCAGGCTAACTTCTTAGCTTGAAAGTAGGGTAAAATCTCAGTTCTTAACAGTTCTTGAAATGTTTCATTTCACTCATCACTTTAGATTACTGTATTGGTAACTATGATGCATACTGTGGCACTCTCTTTTTTCTTACATATGTTCATCACTGCATCAAAGATGACATATCCGAATGTCCTAGAGAGACCACCAGTAGCACCCTCTCCCCAAACTGAAACTGAAAACACGCTTTTGATAATAGAAGGAAACCACTGTGTTTTAATATATTAAAATATATATGAACAGATATAATATATCTGTTCATCTGAAAAACAAGACCCTTATATGCACTTTACATATCTCTTTGATGAAAACAGCAAAGTATTTTGTTCTCATTGAGAGTAACTTGTGTATTCACCCTTTCCGACCTAATAAATGAACTGAGGAAGGACTTGGAATGAAAATGAGGATGAGACCATCAGCCTCAGCTAGCCATTGGGGACAGATGATGTAGAAAACTTTAGTCTGGCCAAGTACTCCTGTAACCTTATGAGATAGAAAATTCAGCAGGCAACTTTACTGCCACACTGTTAATTAAAAGAACTTCAACCACACATGTCAGATACATCGCCTCAGGCCTTATTGAAATGCACAAAGAGAATTTGAATTACTTGAACTGTAGGAATATGAGGCAGGAGAGTTGTCCAAGCACTGACTCTGAGGCAAGGTAAGGCATCCCTGGCCCTGGACATATCTACATGCATAGGGCACTTCGAGTTATTTAAGGCATGTGGTCATACTCTGAACTCGTGCAAACACTTTTGGAATACTTCATTCCAACTCAGAAAAATAATGTTCCTACTAAGGATAGAAGAACTTGGATACATTGGAAAAATAGAGGCACTGTGTTTTTATAATGGCAATTATGGGGTGTAATTTCCAGTTAATTCCTTATGATGTTAGTCAAGTTCAGCTGTAAAGCATCAAGACATGCATTAATCTGGAGATCTGGTTTATGCACCTTAAGGAAACTAAGGCCACTGCTCACATCCTTGGCCATATAACTTTTTTTTTTTTAATCTTGGACCCATTTTTAAAAGTTGAAGGTCTTATTTTAAATATAAAAACTTTAATCCTCTTCTGTTTCATAAATGTATAATATCTAAAAATCAGATCTGTAATGATGTTTTCATTTTAGAGATATGTTTTCCAACCTCTGTTTCAAATGCTTGTTTTATCTAATCCTAGATATTAAATTACTTTAAATAATTTTCTGTTTTATTTATTTAATTATTCTCTTTAATTTACATACATTTTATTATCTCTTATTCATCCACATTTCATTAATGGTAGGTATCACTTGTAGGAAATAACAATGCTACCATCAAGAATTTTCCACTTCAGTTAAAAAATCTAGCTTTGATGAGATGTTTTTCTAGAGCACTATTTATATATTCTGTCCATTTATAAAAGTTATTCTTGATGTACTAGAACAATGTTTACAAAGAAAAAGTAATGGAAATTTTGAGTCAAAATAATATGTTAACCTTAAGTATTCACAGAATAAATGAAAAAGTCTGTTTCTAATCTGAATTATATGGATAAATATCTCATTTTTCACTTAAAAAGGAACATATAGACATAATCTTAATCTAAAAAGATTATAGGAAACCATTATTTACTGGAATTTTTCTCTTTTTTTTTTGAAAAGTACAAGCATGTTGAGTTCTTGCCTCTCGATTAATGAAAATGGGTATTTAGTGAAATGTAAGGGAGATTTTTACCAGATTAAAAAAAAAAATCATACTCTGTTTGCTTTTGTTATGTAAAAATAATGATGATGATGTAATGAATATTGATTTTAGAATGTAGAATACTTCAACTCTACCCAAAGGTATCAAAGCAATCTACTTTAACGAACAACTTTCTTGCATTTGATCAGTCATGTGTTTCCTTGAGCTAGTGATTAGTATCTCTGTAGTTACCTATGTTTGTTTGAAAGTTCAGTGCCATAAACCTTCCTATGTTATTGATCACCTAGTTGAAGGGTTTTGGTCATAGAGATCCTAATAGTCAATCTCAGGGAGGCCCCATCCAAACCCTGTTGAGTGAAAAATTAAGTGTACGTAAACCAATGCTCTATATGTCTTAGCGTTTCATCTAAGTCATAAGTTAAAGGAAGATGTCAAATGATATAGAGCCAGAGTATTTTCCTTACCAATGTATATTTGTTGAGAAAGGGATTCATTGATTCTTCAGGCTTTGTCCTACAAGTATAAAAGAGGAAGTTTCTCCATGTCTGGTTAAAGATAGCCTAAAAAAATTCCCAAGTTGCACATAAGACTCATTTTTGAGTTTTTGTTTTTGTTTTCTTTTTAATTTCCATTCATCCACATCCTTTCCAGAACAGAAAAACAAAACAAAGCGCGCGCACACACACGCACACACACACACGCACACACACACACACACACACATACACACACACACAAATAATATTAAAAAACATTCTAGGCTAATTGATTCATTGCTGTCTCAATAGATAGGTAGCTAAAGAGAAGATTATAATAATAATGAAACTATTAGTAATAATATTCATAGCAACATTTATGTAGTATTTATTATGTGCCAAACATTATTTTTAAGAGTTTTATATATTCATTTAATCCTCAAAACAATCCTATGAGTTAAGCAGTATCATTACATCAATCTTAAAGATCAGGTGTAACTCGCTCAGGGTTACAGAGCCTAGGAAGTGTGGTTTTAGAACTTGTGATCCTAATCACTACTTCATGCTATTCAAACATTTCATTTTTCAAAGACAAAACAAATGAACCAATTAGAGACAGGATCCTCCCAAGTTCTGCTTTTTAGAATTCCATTCCATCCCACTCTATTTATTCACAACTGACTCTACATATCGTATTTCTAATTAACTTTGGCCACCAGTCAAAATGTAAGGAAATATTAATGAAAAATTCCTTTAAAAGAGAAAAATGTAAGGTCTATTCCTATCAAAAGAGCCAGGATTTATATATGTATGTATGTATATAAATTATTTTTAATCCTGATGAATTTATAAAAACTAACATGTTGAGAATTTACAATGTTACAGGCAGTATGCTAAGTATTTTACATGCAGTAGCTAATTTACCTCGTTTACTTATCCTACAGTGTAGCTGCTATTATTGTCATCACTTTTTTTTTTTTTTTTTTTTTGCGGTACACGGGCCTCTCACTGTTGTGGCCTCTCCCGTTGCGGAGCATAGGCTCTGGACGCACAGGCTCAGCGGCCATGGCTCACGGGCCCAGCCGCTCCGCGGCATGTGGGATCTTCCCGGACCGGGACACGAACCCGTGTCCCCTGCATCAGCAGGTGGACTCTCAACCACTGCGCCACCAGGGAAGCCCCTTTCATCACTTTTTAAATGGAGAAATTAAGGATCAGAGTGACTGAGTTACTTACCCAAGTGTCCGAAACAAAATTTCAATCAAATAATACTACAGCTGCTTCATATGAAAAAGAAAAAAGTATTAAGTCAGATGTGAAAAGGGAATGTTTTAGAAATGAGAAGATTATTGAGGAAGAAAGTTTCCATGCTGGGTTAGATTTCAGATGTCATATAACTTTTGAAGACCAAAAACAAGACAAAAACCAGCCACAGACGATGATAAATAGAAAAGAGTAAATAGCTACTCTTTTTCCATTATGCCAGAGCAGGAAAGTGCTCAGTAAAATTAAGTGTCAATAAAGCAAAGAGAAAAATGAAACTTTTTTCTAAGCATAGGCACAATTAACCTGTGAAAATTGCTCATACTGGTTGGTAATGAAGCAGATAGCTTAGTGAAATTGAGAACATATCTGATTCACTATAATCAGATTTTCAGTTAGATCAAATCACACACTATATTAGTCATCCTGAGTTAGGGCACATGCTGATTAACAGAAAGGGTCACAAAAGAAAATTTTATTTTTTCCAAGGCCAGAGGGCCATGATTAAAGAATATGATAATAGTCAATGTTTATGACATCTGCGTATGAGGGAAAATGTCATGTAGATTTCCCAGTAGTGTGTGAATGCTCATCTCTGTCTCTGATGTACTACTACCTGTTGTGTCCAGTAAGTGCCAGTTCTCTACCTCACACCCAGGAGGAAAAGAGACAAAGGCTTTCCTGGTTTTGAAAGAAGAGAAGTTCACAGTAATTTCTCGTGCAATAGAGGGGTAGAAGTATATTTAGGATGTTGTGTACAGTTTGGAGGATGGTTTACCGGATGGCAAAAAGTGAGGAAAAGACTCACCATAGGAACAGTGCAGTTATAAAGATCTCTACGTTGGGGATCCTCTGATTTGGATTTTATCCCTATTCTACCACTGCTTATGTGGTAATAAACTATAAGCCTTCATTCTTAAGTGTTAGAGTTTCCCTTTCTGTAAAGAGTTGAATTAGGGGAGCTCATATGATTATATATTTGAATTATAACTGCCTGTATCTTAGAGGAGCCTGTAATAGCATCCTTTTTAAAGTAAGTCTAGAATATACAGAAATATTTTAGTGTTTCTTTGAGATTCACTGTTCATGCAGTTCCATGATAAAAGCCTAGTCTGGGCTTTCAAAGATGTGCTTCTGCTGGACCTGTTCAACTCTTGGCAAAAGGGCCTTCACATTATTTTGGTTATTCAGATTACATATTACATGTTTGAACATGCTTACTTTTTGAACGTATTACTAGATCATGTTATTTGATTTTTCTTTTGAACAATCTATGAGACTATTTTTACTCTGAGAACTTATCTTTTACCCTTTCGTTTTCTCATCACTTATATTTTCCTGTTTTTCTGCAGATCACTGTTTCAAATAAAATATCTCAAGAGAGGGCCTGGCATTCAAAACAAAATTGAAAAATATTCTATGGAATGATATTTGCAAAAATCACTATAAAGAATTTATAGATCAGAATGTATTCCTTTTAAAATTATACTTTTTATTAAGTAGAAGGTAAGTAGTGGACACTAATGAAAAATTGCTTTCTTTCTTGTTTTTGCTTTTTGCAGATCTGGATAATGTGGAGGGCATTGCTGTGGACTGGATTGGAAATAACCTTTACTGGACAAATGATGGCCATAGGAAGACCATTAACGTGGCTAGGCTGGAAAAGGCTTCTCAGAGTCGGAAGACTCTCTTAGAGGGAGAAATGTCCCATCCCAGAGGGATTGTGGTGGATCCTGTTAATGGGTATGCAATATTTGATCAGTTTTATATAAGGAAAATTATATTAGATAAATTTGGTTTTTACGTATTTAGTATTAGTAAGTTTTATTCACACATTGTATTCACACATGAATGGCCTCACTGGGAAAAGTTGCTCATTTAATGATTATCTCTCCTAGAGAATGTGCTAAAAAAACATGTCAAGATTGAACTGAAATAAACAGATTATTTGTATAGAGAATATATTTACTTGGTTTATTCAGACAAGCACCGTAATTCTCCATTTTAGACAGCCTGACACTAAGATAAATAATCAATTCAACCAGCAAATCAATCAATTTAATTTTTTAAATTAAAGGTTATTGAAGTTTAAAGTATTCAAAAAATAGCAAGTTTCCATTTTTTGTACATTTATTGTGGGCCAGGCATTTTGTTAAATAAATTACCATGATCTATGTTGTGATTCTGCACAATAATACTTTGAATTAGTTGCTGTTCTCATTCTTGTTTTACAAAGAAGAAATTTGTAATGGACCTGCAAAAGACAATTTGATTATTAGAGCCTGGATAGATATTTAAATCCAAGCAACCTGTCTCCAAGACTTTACTCAGAGCCACTATACTCCACTACTTTTATTATTTTTTTAACATCTTTATTGGAGTATAATTGCTTTACAATGGGTGTGTCAGTTTCTGCTTTATAACAAAGTGAATCAGCTATACATATACATATGTCCCCATATCTCTTCCCTCTTGCGTCTCCCTCCCTCCCACCCTCCCTATCCCACCCCTCTAGGTGGTCACAAAGCACCGAGCTGATCTCCCTGTGCTATGCGGCTGCTCACCACTAGCTATCTATTTTATGTTTGGTAGTGTATGTATGTTCATGCCACTCTCCACTACTTTTTATTAGTCTAGGTTGGTAACTCTGTATTTTTGGACATAACCATAGTTTCCATATAGTGACATCATTTTATAGTATGTGTTACTTGTTTCAGGATGGATTATTTTGTGCAATTTTTGAGAATATGTTTTCCTTTGATTTTTATTCATAGCTATTACCTGAACACAAGCAACAATGTGCATATAGAAATATTAAAGAAATGTGAAAATTCCTAATAGAATCTCAGAATTAAATGAGTGGATTGCGTTTTCTACATGTACAGTTGTTGTATGTGGTTTTTATCCCCCCCCATGGCTTATATTTCACTGTTTCAAAATGGCACCACAAAATTAATATTTTTATACCTTACTATTACATACAAAAATAATACTTAAGTGAATAAGAAGCACATGACTCCCTTATAAACTGAGATCACCAGATTGCAGTTCCTAAAATTGGTTGTATTGAGAATAGCTCCAAATACAATCGGTGCTTCTTTCCAGGCTGACCTAATCAGTGGATGAATTCATTGCATGTTTTTTGTAAGGCATAATTATAAAGTAATTTTAGTGATTTTATGTGTGGATTCTTTAAATTTCTATTTTATTCCTGGACTTTTAAACCAAGTCATCTATTTGACCTTTAAACCAAGGCAATCTTAATTTTTAGAGAAAATATTTATTCCATGCTGTCTAAACCTCCTTGAAGCAAGATATTTCAAATATATCTTAAAGCAACATCTTCCTTCTCAGTATTCTGTTAGAGGAAGATATTTTCCGATGGCGTCGAAGGGTCTTTGAGGTGCTTGGGGAGATGACATCAATGTGCAGGTCATAGAATTAGATGATTTAGAAGAAAATTTAGGGGCCTCTAGACCCATCTCTCTCTTCAAATTCAGGAATCCACTTCAACACTTCCCTAAGAGGCAGGCATCCAATTTAGATCTGAAATCCATAGCATCTACATAGTTCAAAGTATCTGGAGACAAATCTGATTGATAGGACATTTTTTCTTTTCAGTAAGGCAGTAAGTGCATCCCTATAGTACGTATCTCCCAACTAATCCTATATTTGCCTCTGATGTTGCAAAGAACGACTCTTCTACTTCTTCCATCAGACAGATTTTTAAATATTATAGAATACTGCTATTATGCACCAACCTGAAAAAAAAAACTCATGTGTGTATGTATATATGTGGATATGTGTGTGTAGGTATATGTATATACACATGTGTATATATGAATATATACACGTATTTTCCCCTAACAGTATACAATGCCCAGAGCTCTGATTATGTATACAGTGGTTAACAAAGCAGGCATAGCCTTTACCCTCATGAAGCATCTTGTGTCATCTGAAAAGTAGGGAATGGGCAGATGCATCAATAAATAAGTACCAAATGAGCAACGAATGTAATTTCTAGCGACCAAAGTGATGGAGTCAAACAAACAGGTTGATGTGAAGGTCACTAACAGAAACCTATTTAAATAGGCTTGCTGCAAGGCCTCTTTAAGGGGGCATCATTTAAGCTGAGACTTAATTGTAAAGAAGGAACCAGCCATGGAGAGTGAGGAAAAGATTTCAGATAAAGAAAATGGAACAACTGAAATCTTAAGTTGGGCAAAAGCTTTACTGTCAGAGGAACTGAAATGAAGACGGGCTGGATTATCGATGGCAAATGGGAAAGTGACTGAGGATGCAATTGGAAAGGAGAGCAGGGCCTTGCCCACTACCATGAGAGATATGTACTTTGTCTTCAGTGTAAATGTAAAATAGAGAATTGATATAGTCAGATTTATATTAAAAAACAATAACAACAACTAATCTTAATATTCTGTAGAGAATGGATTGGAAGACAGTAGAAGTAGAAATGGAACCATGTGAATTTAATTGTCCAAATAATCATTTGACACTAATATAAGTTTTTGAAAAGTGAAGAAGAAAGTTTAGTTTGGAAAACTCCATTTAAAATAGCGTAATATAACTTTAATCAAAACATTTTTGTAAAAACCTGGTTCATTTACATTTTTCTACCATAATACCTTTTTGCAGCTGTACACAGGAGAGCATCACAGATTTTCTCTGCCATAATAGCCTGTTAACAAAAAGTACTCTTCAGAGGTATGGTTTTATCAAAAGCGTCATAACCAATTATAGAAATCAGTAAAGGGATAATTTTTCATTTATTTATTTATTAAAATATATTATTGAGTGACTACCATATAGATCAATAAAAATCAGTAAGACAGTGATTGTCTTCAAGTTTATAATCTGGTGTGCTTGGTGTACACACACACACACACACACACAGCACACACACACACACACTTTACCTGTAAAATAAAATAGAATGAAATACATGCTTTTCGGGAATTCACTGAGGGTTTTAATTCAGAGTTGAACTTTAGAGGATGGATAGATTTCCAAATGAATAGGGTCCCAGGGGACTCTATCGGGATGTGCAGTCATAAGGTTAGTCACTGTACTCTGAAGGGACACTATGAGTAATTGTTAGAGGCTAGGAAGCTAATGGCAGTTTTGAGGTGGGATGAGTTCATTAAGGCTAGAGCAGGGGACATTCTAAGGAACATAGCGGGAGGTGAGACTAAAAATATATAGAAATCTTCAATGTTGTAAGTAAAAGTTTTGACTTATTTTGCTGACATCAGAGTAACTAGAAGGTTTTGAGGATAAAAATCACATTTTTCAGTTCATGATTTAGGAAAAGTGAAAGCCATATGATAGCTCTATGAAAGACAGTCCGTTGGGAGTTCTCTTTGAAAAGTGATGAAAGACTGTAGCATTTGTAATAGCAACAGAAAAGTGGGAACTGAGACAACAGACAGGAAAGAATAGGATTGGCAGGCCTCAAAAATTGTTGAAATGGGGCTTCCCTGGTGGCGCAGTGGTTGAGAGTCCGCCTGCCGATGCAGGGGACACGGGTTCGTGCCCCGGTCCGGGAAGATCCCACATGCCGCGGAGCGGCTGGGCCCGTGAGCCACGGACGCTGAGCCTGCGCATCTGGAGCCTGTGCTCCGAGCGAGAGAGGCCACAACAGTGAGAGGCCCGCGTACCGCAAAAAAAAAAAAATGTTGAAATGGGGGTAAACCTGGAGGAGGAGGAATCAATTATGATAGACTACTCCTCAAGGTGATAGCTACAGATGAACTCCCTCCTTTGCAATCATTTCAAATCTCATAATTTACATCAATAACTTAGAAACCTACAGCTCCAGTTCTGATTTCTCAAAACATTATCTCCAAGAAAAGATGAGTCCAAAGCTAAGTGCGTATTTCCCTCCAAACAGGATTTTCTATATCCCTCTCAATTAAAAGTACCACATCCTCTAGTTAACAGCTAGACATTCTGTCATCAACTCAATCAAGTTTTTTAAAAGTTATTTCACTTCCATGGCAGAAAATCTTAAGGATTTAAAAATTTCTGGGATTGACCCGCCAGATAATACAGTTTAATTTGGGGGCATGATTAATATCAACAAAGCCAAGCTTAGTGCTACAGAGTACAAATATGAACGATAAATATTCCCTGCCCTTAATTATTTGAATTTTTAATTGGAATTACCAGACATGCAACACCATCAAATTCAATACATGGCATAAATGCAATAAATTCTCTAAAATAACTAACAACTATCACTAGGAAACAAAAGAATGAGCTAATTTTGACAGAAAAGCTAGGGGCAGACTTCATTGAGAAATTGTATTTGAACAGGGCTTGAAAAATAGAGGTACAATTTTTTTTGTCATAGTAGAAGACCAGCTTAACCTAATTTTTATTTGATGACTACCCCAGGTCCCACCTACAAAAATATTTATGTTTTCTCCTGCTTATTTTATAGGTTGCATTTCCTATTTTGTATGTTTATGAATCATCATATTTGATAATAATTATAAGGCTTTCACAATATATCGATAACTTTTAATCAGCTGAGTAGATGATCACGTATCTGGTCTCCATCAGATTGGCATCACTTATTTAAAATTTGTTTTTCTTATATTTTGTTTGACTAAAAATAGTCTCAGGTAGTGGATTGGATCACAAACAAGTCTGTCTTCAAATAACAACACAATATAAAATATGTTTAGAATATCCAGAATTATCTCCTGTGGTGTGTGTGTTTGCGTGGACATACATGTGTGATTCAGGTTAAGAGAGTCACAGAAAAAAAGTGTTACTATTATCAAGAGGAAAAGCTGGAGGGAAAGATAATTTCAATTTAACAAGTTATAAATTAGCAACAGCAATACAACTGCATTGATTAACTGTATTTAAGATTTCAGAAACGGTATCAAGAGAGATGAAAAAGTTGTTATTTCTCTTTACATAGCTGATTTATATAATTGAAGTAGTTTTGCCTCACTAGCACAGTTTTAGAGCAAATGGAATGAATCTTCTGTTTATTCTTAATTTGTCCCAGTAATAAACCCACTTGAAGAACAGGAATGATACAAGATAAGCATAGTACCATGTTTATTTCTAGGATTAGAATGTATTCGGACTTATTAAAATTCACCAATCTAAATATACTTCCTCAAGTCTAAAAAGGCATATCAACATAATTGTAAACTGTTAAGAGAATTTAAAAAGAGCTTAATTGGCATGAAAGAATGGCTGGTGTGTCACCTCCTCAGCTGTCCCAAATCTGCCTGTTTGGATCCCAGTAGGATTTTTTTTTTTTTTGCGGTACACAGGCCTCCCACTGCTGTGGCCTCTCCCGTTGCGGCGGAGCACAGGCTCCGTACGCGCAGGCTCAGCGGCCATGGCTCATGGGCCCAGCCGCTCCACGGCATGTGGGATCTTCCCGGACCGGGGCACGAACCCGTGTCCCTTGCATCGGCAGGCGGACCCTCAACCACTGCGCCACCAGGGAAGCCCCAGGTCACAGTAGGATTTTTAGTCATGGATACAGATTTGTCCCAGATTACCTCAGAAATTCTTTAGGGTCCATAACAGATGGGAGGCAGAGGATCTAATAAGGGTACTTCCAGGGTTAGCAGCTTAGAAAACTTTGAAGCTTTGTAAAGTCATGTATGAGGTGACTGAATTAAAGCCTACACTTCAGTTAGTAACTCAGGAACTTTCACATGACCCTAGGACAACACATGTGGAGGGTTTTAACCTTATTCATGAGGCAGTTGGAACGTTAGCTCAAGGCCCCTTCTTCCACTGTTATAGCTTACACAAAAGATTTGTTTTTAAAGGCAGATGCTTTTGTTTGAGACAGAAATTAAAGCTCAAAATCTCAAGGTCAGTCAACCTACTGTTGTTAAACTTATGTGCGGCTCAATCATCTTCTGTGGGTTTTAAAGGTAATAATAAAGCAGCAATAAAGCATAGATAATTTGCATCAGGAAGACAAATTAGACCTGGCCAAACAAACCCAGTGTGACTGTGCCCTTTAGAACAGAGAAAATCCAACTGCCTGCCTTTAAAAAAATAAATAAATAACTCATATGAGATGAACTAAAGTCTGGAGTAGATCATTAACTGTGCTCTCATTCTCATGCCAGTTCATCTGCCTTTTAAACACATAATTGATTATATGTTTTATCAAGTGGACATTTAAAAATAGTCATGCCTCAAGAATCATTTCCCAAACTTTTGGTACCAGCACCAAAGAAAATCAGGATTTGGCACTTGCTGTTAGGTTAATTAATAAACAAGGCCAGTAAGTGCCGTAGTGGTGGTCGTGGGTTTTCTGAAATGTGTCTAATTGGCTCCACTCAGGGAAGGTGAGAACAAATCTCACCTTCCCTGAGTACTTCGCAGCTGCCTCCTCCGGGCAGATCAGCATTTAGGTAGGAGAACAAATCAGAACGTAACTGCATTTTATGGAGGCACCAAATCTGAGGAAGTGTCTGTCTATATGGTGGCTGGTTGAAATGACACGCGTGCGCTCTTGTTTTTAATGTCTTAGTTGGATGTATTGGACAGACTGGGAGGAAGATGAAATAGATGACAGCGTGGGAAGGATTGAGAAGGCCTGGATGGATGGCTTCAGTCGGCAGATTTTTGTGACTTCAAAGATGCTGTGGCCAAACGGCTTAACTCTGGACTTTCACACCCACACATTATACTGGTGTGATGCCTATTATGATCATATTGAAAAAGTGTTTTTGAATGGAACTCACAGGAAGGTAAAAGACAAATGCTGCTGTTTTAACCCACAGGCTTCTGTCACAGAGCCTTGTTGTGTTGTGTTAAAAATACTTTCAAGTTTATTTTTACCCCTCTGAGGTGGCTGCCAGTAGTCTCTGTGGGGTGGCTGAAAGGGGGCTGAGCATTAAGCAGTGCAGCTGGTACTTGCCTCCGGGAGACCAGGCCCAGCTCACTGTGGCATGCCAGCATTTGTGGGACTTTTCAGAGAAGCTCTCAGCATATCAGAGCTGTTTGAAAATGCAGTTTTTCTACATTATTGATGTTTGCTAGGACCAAGCACTCCAACTCGGTTCAAATATCTTCAATATTTGCACCTGAAATGTAACCTATGTATTATGACAAAGTAATTAGAATTCATTTATTCAAATAAAGAACTTCATGACATTGGAACTAAAACACAAGAGTGGGTTGAACTTCAAGCCTATGGGTGTGAATAAATATCAACATCTTCTTGCCTCTTTTGGTAGAATCGTTGCAAGATGATTTTGCAGTTCTTCAGTGAGATCGAGGATGAAGTTGACTGTGTTGGCAAAATGTCACCTCTGTATTCTGTCTTATAATCACCTAAGCACATATAACATTATGAACTGGCTTCGACTGTTTAGTTAAATGATATTTAGAAAAATGGAATATTAGGAATTACCAAAATGCTTCCTTTGACAATACACTTTCTTCTTTTTTGGAAAGGAAGATTGCACAATTGGCCAAGCCCATTTATTAAGTATTCTCTTTGAGAAATACAATGTACTAATCAGTTAAGACCATTTCAATCATTGGTTAACTGTAAGAGTACTTAAATGTCTTTCCCCAAATAAATAAAATTGATTTACTTTTAACCTAATGTCACATACTTAAGAGGTGTTAAAAAGTACTTATGATCCCTTTGAAGATGTTGATATGTACACAATATACATAGCACTTTATTAGCCAGCATATTTTAGCCTACATGGAAGTGAGCAAAGAAAAATAATAAACTGTCTCAATTATTCAACATATGAAAATTTGGTATGAAGAGTTCAGATAAAAGGAGCAAAATTTCAGTTTTTAACCCTATATTATTTGGATAACTTGCACAATCCTCTCATATTAGATGAATTGAGTCCAAAAGGCTATTTCATATTGTATACAGTATCATTTTATAAATTGTGAAAGATGAAAAAGTATTATTATTATGGGAGGTATGATTCCTATTCTCTTCTACAGCCTTACATGCAAAACAGAACTTATCACAGGATTGCTCCACTGTGTAGTTTAAACAACCACAAAATACACGGGAATGTAAAGAATATGTCAAGACAAGCGGAATTAAAATTAGCCAGGAGTCTTGTATATCTGTTTACTACCCATAAATGTTTCTATGTTCAAAATTAAAATTTTACCTTCCTCCCTGTCATCACCTAGATTTCTTCAATTTGCATTAATCCAACTGAATAGAGGGATTCCTTCCACTCCCAGTGTTGTTAGACCATGCTGTATCCCTTGGCTATTGGATGAGCAATACTGCAATATACATAATGCCACTAATTACTCAGATCAATTTCTGTGCCAGAATATGATACCGGAATATCATAAAGAAAAGAGATAGGGAAGAGTATCAGGCAAGGTCATTTTAATGTTTGCATTTCTTGACCATATATGTAATGCCATGTATGAGAGAATTGAAATGGATGAAATGTAAATGGTCTCCTTCAAATAACATGTCCTAAAAACAAAAAAATATGCTCACATTGTGAAATCCATTTTTCAAATACACTGAAAGAAACTGTAAGTTATTAGTTAGATCGTTATCTGTTCTACTTATTTGAATATCAGCTTCTCTAAATATTTGGTTATGTTTCTAAAGGTCAGGTCTGATTTTTCGCAATGTGTTTATATTTTACAGATTGTTTACAGTGGGAAAGAGTTGAACCATCCTTTTGGACTGTCGCATCATGGGAATTATGTGTTCTGGACTGATTATATGAATGGTTCCATTTTTCAACTAGATTTGATAACAAGTGAGGTGACATTACTGAGGCGTGAAAGACCACCCCTGTTTGGACTTCAGATTTATGATCCTCAAAAGCAACAAGGTATTAAAAACCAGATAAAATTGCTTCTGAGTTTCACATATAATAATATTTCAAGAGGTTGCATAAAGACTTTTATTTTGACAGTGTTGCTGAAGTTTTCTGATAAAAGGTGTCTAGTCACTCCAAAGTCACTCAAATCTTAGACTTTGTTACCATAAAAATTTATTATTTATTGTTCAAAATATCCTGAGTGAGTAACTCTGGGAATTCTATTTGAGTGAAGTTCAAGGTTTTCTCCAAATACTTCCTTTTCATGTCATCTTCACTGAAAAAGGCCGTCATTTAAAGTAAAAAATCCTCAATGTTTTCAAAGCGTCAGTATTGTGAGCAGTGGAAAAACTTTCAGTGTGGAAGGAACATTACGGGAAAATGTTAAAAAATACATTATACAAGGAAAATAGTATTTTTTAAAGTATCTTAGTATATTTATCTGATTAATTTCATATACATTTAAGGAACATTTAATTATTTTAGATGTTATAAAAGTGAAATAATCTACCATGATATTCATGTCTTATTAAAATCAGATAATATTCTTGTATCTTTTTATCTACATGAGTTATTAATATTTATTAGGCCATCCACAAACAGCATGACTCAGAACTTAGGTACCAAACAAGCAAAAACGTTTCATAAATTATGTGGTAGATTTTTGGTTATGAATCTAAATAGTCACCGTTCCTCTTTTTAATACGGATATCCTTGTGAAAATTTAATGAACATTAAATTTTTTCAGTGTGTATGTTGGCAGTAGGAAGTTACCTAACAACAAGAGTTTTTTTGAAGATATTTTGGCTTAATCAGAGATTTGTAAAGCACACTATCTTATTCAAGGGCTTCACTTTTTTCTACTGTATTGAAATTGCCTCACTGGGATAGAAATGCAATTTTATAAAATAATGGAAGTACATAAACTAAGAAGTTTCAATAGCTAATAAAAGATAAAATTGTCTTCAAAAAGAATAAAAATTGGGCTTCCCTGGTGGCACAGTGGTTGAGAGTCCGCCTGCCGATGCAGGGGACACGGATTCGTGCCCCGGTCCGGGAAGATCCCACATGCCGCGGAGCGGCTGGGCCCGTGAGCCATGGCCGCTGAGCCTGCGCATCCGGAGCCTGTGCTCCGCAACGGGAGAGGCCGCAACAGTGAGAGGCCCGCGTACCGCAAAAAAAAAAAAAAAAAAAAAAAAGAATAAAAATTAATTATTTGAGATGGTATAAGTTATAGTTGTGGACAAGAAATGAAGAATAGAGGCAGTTGCCTGGATAGATCAAATGGTAATATTTTCTGTTCACGTCAGCTGCCCCACCACAATTGTAGTTTCTCTACGATGAACTGGAGACAACATTATGAACAGCAACAACCCTCCTCACCTGCAGCAGGCTCTTGTTTGCAGGACTGCTGTTCTCTCTAATTTTATGGTCACTAGTTTTCTGGATTTCATTATACTAATCAGTATACAGTCACATTTCCTGTTTCCATTTTCTTTAAAAATTGCTCCTCTTGAATGTCGTCGCTGAACTCCCCTCTGCCAAATTGCAGGACATTTTCAGTCTTCATGTTCTTTAAAATTCTAGTTGCTTTAAAGAGTTCATTGATTAAATGCAACACATGGGATGAGAAATGCCTTGACTTACTGTAAAATGGACTTGCCCTTGGATACAAGTCCTAACATTTTCTTCTTCTGAAAATCAGGACCTGAAAATATACTTTCTTCCTTGCCTTTCCAAATTGTAGGAATAAATGGCATCCAAATGGTGACTACCTAAATTTTATTTACTTTTACCTACACCTTTATAAAACAGATTCTCCAGCCTCTTCAAAAATTTACCTCAGTTTTATCTGAGTGTCCAGGAGTGTCTCACATATGTTCATGAATAACACCTTTATGAATTTTCCCTCAGGCCTACTTTACTGATAGCAACTGCCTGCCTTATCAGTGCCTCTGCTGTTTAGGTCCACTGGGACAACACGTTACCCTTGTGTACTGTACACTCTCGTGGAACCAGCAAGCCTGCTCATTTTTCAGGCTTCACAGATAGCCTGCATTCCTTGTATTCCTCAATGCACTCACATGCCAATGTACTCCTTGCAGAAGAGGAAGGAAAATCCCACCCGTTTCCCCAGTGTTTGCTTTCTGTTGACTTCGGATCCAAAGGCACATTCCAAGTGCCGGTGGTCTACTTTCTAAAGAGCTCAAACTTGCATACACTGGGCCCATTCTAGGAAATTGTCCTGGACAGACACCATTCTGTCCACTTTATCCTTTTGTCTCCTGTTACCTCTCTGCACACAAACCTCTATCTCTTCTAACCAACTTGTAAATTCCTCTTATCTACCAATGCATCATATATTTTCAAACATTTTTAAATCTCATTTAGGATTCAGCAGGAATCCTTATTACATTAATAAATAGGTATTATTTGTGGTATATGTGTGTGTGTGTGTGTGTACATTTTTACGCCATGTACATCTCCTGGAAGGAACATGGGCCTGAACCAGCTAACCTTGTATGCAATCAGAGTTCTCTGACATATTTTCTTCCCTCCTCTTGCAGGTGACAACATGTGCCGAGTAAATAATGGAGGCTGTAGTACATTGTGCTTGGCCATTCCAGGAGGCCGAGTATGTGCTTGTGCTGATAATCAACTTTTAGATGAAAATGGGACCACTTGCACATGTAAGTGTCTTTTCATGTTACACTCATTGTTTATAGGTGTCTTTCTGAGGTACAGAAGCAGATGAAACCAAAGGAATTAAAATGAAACTTGAAAAGAGAAACTCAGGTAATGACTTAGGTATAATTCTTTTTAGACTATAAATAATCAATGGAATTAATATCTAATACACAGATGAATAATGATAATGATGAAGTTTAGCTGAGTATCCTGTCACTGCTCCATCTAGTTTAGTGAAAATTATAAATAAGTATGTGCCACAGAAGAAAATATTTCTTGAAATTAAGGAACCTCACCATCAGTAGTTGTAAGTAAAAATGCATAGTTCTTGGTTACATAGATATTTATTACTTTAAATAGCACAGTAGGGCTTCCCTGGTGGCACAGTGGTTGAGAGACCGCCTGCCGATGCAGGGGACACGGGTTCGTGCCCCGGTCCGGGAGGATCCCACATGCTGCGGAGCGGCTGGGCCTGTGAGCCGTGGCCGCTGGGCCTGTGCGTCCGAGCCTGTGCTCCGCAGCGGGAGAGGCCACAGCAGTGAGAGGCCCGCGTACCGCAAAAAAAAAAAAAAAAAAAAAAAAAAAAAATAGCACAGTAAGCTCAGTTATTTATACTTGGTGGTGAATAGCAAGAAAGGAGGCAAAAAGAGACTTCCGGGGAATTTCTACACTTTATCAAAATAGAGAACTAACTGAATTGCTTGACCTGGATTAAAAGCACTTTATTAACTTTTGCTGACCTTCTTCAGTTTACTTCATCTTGCTTTTCCAATGTAACCCTTTTGAAACTTGTCCTGTCTACACACATCATGTCCTTTAAGCACAATGACAGCAACGATGCCATGCATATATTGAGTGCAATACAAATATTTCTGGAATGACTTAATCTTGAATTGTGTGTTACTCATGATTCTCCAGAGAAACAGAATCAATAAGATATACACATACAGAGACAGAGAAGATTTTTTTTTTTGGCTCTTGCCATTATGGAGGCTGACAGTCCCAAGATCTGCAGTCAGCAGGCTGGAATCTCAGGAGTACCATTGGTGTAGTTCCAACCTGAATGCTGGTAGGCCTGAGACCCAAGAAGAGCCAGTGTTTCAGTTTGAGTCCAAAGTCAGGAAAACCAAAACCAAAACGTCACAGTTCAAGCAATCAGGTAGGAAGAATTCCTGTTACTTGCAGGAAAGTAGGCCTTTTTTTCTATTCAGCTGATTGGATGAGGGCCTCTCACATTAGGAAGGGCAGTCTGCTTTAATTTGGTCTACTGATTCAAATGTTAGTCTCATCAAAAACACTCTTACAGACACAACAGAGTAATGTTTGACACAAGTCTGGGCACTCTGTCTCCTAGTCAAGTTGACACATAAAATTACCATCACAAACTGTTGAATAAGTATTTCATGTATTTCTCCATTAGTTATAATGATGTCTCTGGGAGGCAGAAGAAGAAATAAGTGTAACAAAGAAGACTTCAGCTTATCTGTGATGTCTTATTTCTTTTAGAGGAGAAAAGATGTGGATAAAAAATTTTTTAAATGTGGATTTCTAAAGCTGATTTAATAAATAGTAACATTTGAGAAATATAAAAACATTAATGAAAAATCTATTTATAATGCCATTATTCAACAATAAGCTTCTAGGACATTTTCATGGGGATCCTTATAATTATATATCATAGAAGTTATTATTTTTTCTACTACTAATAATAATCATAGTTAACATTTATTGAATTCTTATACTGGATGTGGCATTTAAAAAAAAAGGTTCATGATTCTCATTAGTCCTTACAATAATCATATAAGGAAGATACTATTACTATCTCATTTTATGATTTAAAATTTAGACTGAGAGGTTAATAACTTTTAGAAGGTCATGTAATTAGTATGTAGAACATCTGGAATTTAGATCCTAAATTATTTCATTTTGGTTATTGAACTCTTAATTATGTTGTACTTTACAAATTTTGGATCATACTAATATAAATTATTTTGTCCCTTATTTTACTTAATATGAGCATAAGCATTTTACCATGTAACTAAATGTTTTTTGTAAATATGATTTTTAATGACTGCTTTTTAAGCTATTTGTCATCTTTTCCTACTTGATGTACGGCATTATTTCTGATACATTATTATATATTATTTGTGTGTTACTGTACTGTTTGTGATTCCTTCTGTATTTGACCGTATTGTCCATGGTTAGTTTGTTATATCTTCTCATCTTCTTTAAGCCTTTGGAATAATATCACCAATTAAGTTCTATTTCTATAATTTTGAGTTTCAACTATTTGAGATGAGGACTTTGGCTTCCTTCATTCTATTCTCTTCATCTTCCTTAATTTCAGTCCTTATTATAATTTAGGATTTCTGACAAGGAATATTATTTTGAATTATCAAACAGTAAGTCTCTTTAAAGATGTTTTAACATTTATAGATTTTTGATCAACTTTACAATATTTTCTTTTAGACCTGGATCAGTGCTTCACTAGTTGTATTGGTTAGTACTCAAACTTTTAGTTCTTCATTGTTTATTAATTTTCACTGATGTGTAGGATAGATGGAGTATAATTTGAAATAACTTCTTCAAGATGACTACAAAAAATGTATATTGTAGAGTTCTGTATTCCAAATATGTCTCCTTTGCCTTTATATGTGAATAGCAATTCTTCTGGATATTAATTGTTGACCAAACAAAATTTCTTCAAAATTCGAGAAATATTCTTTAATTAGATTTTGAGATAATATACTTCAGAGCACAAATATGAATGTTACCCATGGGCAAGGTTTTTTTCCCATTATTAGTAGTATTTTTAAAATTGCCTATATATTTTCCTGTAGAAAGTAATTCTCTGAGGTGTACTTGCTTTGATTCATCAGATGGTATCCCTTCCTTTGTTCTGTGGCATTATTTAGTAATTTCCATTTGGTTGTTGTTTGCATCAGAAGAGAGGAGATCTACCAAGACCCATAGTTTGGGAATAGACAGGGATTAAGCATTACTTTGAATAGCATAAAGTCTGTCCAGTTGCCTGGTAGATTAAATCTTATCTTAGTTATCAGAATAAATGGTATGATTTATGTTTACATTTCATAGTTTAGTTTCTCCCACAGATTCTTCTAAGATTATTTTTCTGGTACAAAATGAGATCCTTTGCTATTCCAGCTGAATGATTTTGACATTTGAACAGATGAAATGCACACATACAGACGCACATACACACACAGATAGTAACCTTTGTGGACCTCCACCAGGTCTCATCCTGCCTTTGCTATACCACCAGAATTCCTCTCAAGGATGGAAGGTAACACTGCAGTATCTCCTTTTTGTGGTAGGCACAGACCTTACAGTCAGTACCGGAGGAGCAAAGGGCCTTTTTTCCTACCTAAAAATAGACAAGCTTATTCAGTTTCTAGTGGTATAACTTAGAGAGGCTTCTGCTTGAATATTTAAATCTAGTCTTCTTGGTCTTGCAAAAACGTCAAAATTCACTTAAGATAGTGTCAATAGAATGATCAAGAGGCTGAATTCTCAAGGATCTTTTGAGTTTTCATTCTTTATCTTTGTTTTCATCATGGGAATTTGGAGGGAGAGCTTATACATCAGGTACTAATATCTAGATGGTTTTTACTCTTTAAGTTTTCTAATTAGTTCTTTAATTTTAGTTGTGTGAGTTATAATTACTTGTATTGTTTGCCTCCAAATTATATTTCCTATTGCCTTCATTCTTATTCCCCGTTAAAAATTTACAGATTCCTTATGAGTTGGCATATATATGGGCATATTGAGATTGATTATACAAAAGATTTATCGCTGGATATCTCTGTGTAAATAAAAATTAGGTGGCTTTTGGCTTGTAAAGATATACTGTACACAATATTGGTCATGTAGCTGATGTTAGGAGATTTATTATGATAGTTCACACGTGATTATATATCTGGTGAAAATTAAAGGAAAGTTTTCTGAGACTATTGGTGTCTTTTTAATACTTATAATTCATTGCTGAGTTAATCCCAATGCAAAAAAAGGGGATTAAAAAAGAAGATCGTTTTACCTATAGTCGTTACACTAAACAATGTTAAATCAACAAAAACAGGTGAGTTTTTATTTGAGAATTTGTTACTGCATTTAGTTGTCAAAATTTTTACTAGATTTTTAATATGGCATGCAATTTGTCTAGGTTCCTTTCAAATATAATAGGAAAAATCAAGAGAAATACTATAGTAACTCATTTATTGAAAAGAAGTCAAAGTGTGTTCATATAAATTATTCCAGTTTCTATTCGTTAGTAAAGGTTTTTATAAGGAAATTTCAGCCTTAGTTTGCAGATGAGGAAATTAAAGTGCAAAAGGACTACGAATAGAGTTTGTGGTTGCAGAGTATAGTGCAAAACAGATATCAGTGTGTCACTCACCTCTCATTAATGTTGATTTCTCTGGGCTTCTGACTTAGTTCAGGCTAGATTATAATTTTGTGAACTGGTCTCAACTGGATTAACTCTTTAATCTGGATTAAATCTAAATATGTGAGCAAAACAAAAATACATGTTGCAACCACTGAGATACGATCATCCTGGTTTCAGTCATCCTCAGTGAATTGGCATCAAATGAACAAAAACCCATTGGCAGATGGTCACGCCAGAAATAAACACCAACGGTTGTTTCTCAATGAACCTGTAACAGAAGGCAATGCCAGAAGAGGCATTCACCCAGCAGAAAAATATTGGCATGTTACGTGATTGACTGAGGATGAATTCTAATGCCATGCCTGGAAGGAATCAAGAATGAGAGTAGGCTGGGCTCTTTGTCCTTGTGAATTTCGTGTGTCATGGTCAAGTCTTCTCACAATTAGAAATGAGGCCTGGTGTAGCATAGTCACTGGAAACTTACTGCCCTGGAGAAGCATATGGAAAGCCAGTTGATCAATTATCAAGTGAGTTCTTTTTTTAATTTATCTTGATGCCTTTGTAGGGAAAAATCACATAGCATAGAAAATTAATAAATGAGGACAAGAGTAATCCTGAGAAAGGAGGTTAAGCTCCTACAAAAATAAAAAAAATGATAGTCACTATTTTTTTTTAAATAGCAGCATAATTTTGTCTAGAGTAATGAAACAGTAACATAGTAATTCTTTAAATGCCTCTTTAGTGGCCTGGACAGAAAAAGAAAAAGAACAGAGCTTTCCAATATGCCTTAGTCCCAAGAAAGCAACTTAAACATTGCCCCAAATATTGGTCATCCAAGGGTAGCATTGCACAGTTATATGTCTGTGGTACTCTGTGACCTTCTTCACCTTCTGGAACACCAGATACATTACTCGTCAAAAACAGTGCTCCACCATGGCTGAGCCATTTATCTGTTCAGCTGTGACAAGCCTTATGTTCTAGGATATATGCAGTCTAATGTGTAATAAAAAGTTTAAGGCAGTAAAAAGTTTAGAAGCCCCATCCAGATGAATATGTATGGCCTTCTGTGCGTAGGAAGATTATGTACCACTTAGGTTTGCTGCTCAGAAGACCACTCTATCTAATGAAACGTCATCCTGCTATGGTCTAAGGAGAAAATTCCAAAACCATAGCAGCATTTTTCACGCTGCCTTCCAGCATAGGCAATCTTATACAGAGTCATCCAGCAAACTACAACTTCAAGTTTTCTTTTAGGTTTTTCTCTTTCCCTGCTCATATCAAGGGATAGTTAAGAAATTGTGTACTCCCAAAATGCAAGATACAGTTTGTTAAGAAAATAAACATATCATAATATGAAACATATAAGGACAATAGAGAAACTTTATTTTATTTTTGTCCTGGGACTAATGCTGTTAATGATATAGTCAAGAGCAAATTGAGAGAGGAGACAAGAATCAGTTTAGAATAGATGACCACAATGAGGTTGAAAAGAAGAAAAGCAAAATTAGAAATACAGACACTTGTTCATGGGCACCACAGCTTATTAAAACAAGGCCAGGGACATATGTTATTAAGTCCAGTCGCTGGGCTGAGATCCAAATAGATGATTCAAAACTAAAATAAAATAAAAACGGTTTATTAGTAAGGTTTCTTCATTTACCTCATTGAACCTCGACATTAGCTCTAGCAATCACTCTAGCAGTTTTTACCAAAGAAAATAATTAATTCTAGAGTGCATGTTTCCCTTTGCAGTGTATTGACAAGTCATGCAGAGACCTTCTAATTCCACTGCTCTAACAGCAGGCATCATGGGATGTGTGAGAACTGGCGGTTCCTTGCCAGGCATGCCATGATTCATGTCATTTTATTTCTGATCCTGGTTAAATTAAAGGATTGTTTATTACTTTGTCAGTTTTCTTCCTGGTGAGATAATGTTGTAATATTTTGACTAGAAGTGACCCTGGCTGTAGAATTACAGGTTTTGAATTCAGTTTTCAAATTCACAGTGCAAAGTACGACTCTGAAGCAAAGCTTGTAAGAATAGCATTTGTTAATATATGGAAAGCACTTTCTGGCTGTGCCTACATACCCAAGTGCAATATGGGTTCTGTCGCATTAAGCACTGGAAGCAAGTGACATACATGGAGCTTTTCCTGTATGTTTGCTTTCTTGGTTGGCGGGGGACTTTATCACTCTTTCTTTCTTTCTAGCTACATTTCAGTCTTTTTTCCCTTAAATTAAGCCAACTGCATTCATGTACTTGGGTGAAAGGAGAAGAGCATTAGCTGCTGAGCCAGTTGAAGTAATAGTGTTTCCCTGAAGTATTTATTCAGTCTCCAGAGGTAGAATCTCTCATTACGATAATGGCTGTAATGTAGAATTATCAGTCTCTGTTAATTCCAGTAAGTTGGGCAACAAATAATTTTGAACATCTCCTCTACAACTAGTTCTGTTCTAGGCACCGTTCTGTTCTGTATGTGGCATTATCCTTCCTACATTCAAAGACCTCATAAAAACAACTAGATGTGTGAAAGTTAATTATAAAATAACTCCTTTATAGAAGTTTGTACAAGGTGTACAGAACACTAATCTTATTTTCTTATGAATGCTATTCCCTCTTTTAATGATGCCAGATATAGTTGCTTCATCATCTTGTTGATTCTTGCAAAAGTTGGTAGATTGCCTGGCCATCAGCTAGGGTCTTACGATAGATGATGTTGCTACCCAGTTCCACAGTTAGGTTAACGTTGAGAAAAAAACCATGCTTTGGGATGTCTAAACTGCCATCTTATCCAGATTATCACCTATCACGTTAAATTTTATTGTGATAATGGACATTGCTGGCTCAAAAATAACCTGTCTTTTATCATTATGCATCCTGAGCAAACCTAGGCAGCGTTGATATCATGGTTTCTCTGTGACATAACGACTGATTCCATCTGGGAGACTTGGGTTAGGGCTGATGGCGAACGCCCTGGGAGACTTTGAAAATCAGAATCCAGTATCTTAAAAAAATTCTTTACTATTATGAAGGGTCTGAAATTTTCCCCTAATGGCAATCTGGCATGTTAGCCCACCAGCCTTTCATAGATTTAGACAGAAGACATTCAATCCTTTGATCAGACACAAAGGATTTTATTACTCATGGCAAAGCAGGTTGCTGAAGTTTCATGCGCACCTTGGTTCTTCTTGCCCTACCCCACCTCCGCATCATGTGAGGACCAACCTTTGCCCTGAAGAGAGACATTATCTTTACTATCCTGGTCAAGAAACAGACTTGCTCTCTGCTCTGAAAGGAAGCTCTACTTCGATCTTCCAAGGCTGTTAGCCGCATAAACATCCTGGAAAAGAAGTCCAGAATAAAAGCTGACACAAGACATGTCGAAACACCATGGAGAAGTGCCTCTCCAACAAGTCACAGGGGTTAGAATAATTGTAGACAAACTTTAACATGTCGAAAATATTTGTATATGTTTTAATACATCTGTTATTACAGATATAAGCAATGCCTAACTGCTGTTACAAGTGATATTGATATGTTTGAATGACATTGATATAGATCATTATCAGATGCAGTAGATATAAAAAAGTTATCTCAGGAGGTAAGCTCTACTGGTTCTCAAGCAATTATTCATAACCTATGATGAAAAACGTGAATGAAACCTTAGACATCACTGTCATCTGTTTTTGAAAATTTCCACATTTATATGAGCAAACATTTAAAAATAACTGACCACCCACATACATTTGAAACAATGTTTAAAGCAAGTTTGGAAATTCTTCCTATTTGCATTTATTCCATAATGATCAACATATCACTTGAAAAACATTTGAAACCTAAGTAGACTTAGAGACCTTCTCTCTAATTGATTATGTTAAAGAATATTTAGTTTAGAAATATCAATTTTCTAGGGTAGTTTGTCTTTCCGTAGACAAACGAATCTTCTTAAATATAGATATAATTATTTAGAAGAAACTATAATTTCACTCTTGTATATGGATACTTTTGATCATTCCTTACTACTGTGGGTTGAGTTATTTGATCAAATGACCCCATGAAAGCTAAGCCTTTTAAATTGGTAGGATTGTTATCCGAAGAGAATCAATGGTTTCTTGGGTTTTTCGATCCTCAAGCTATGCAACAACAGAATTGACTTACTATTTCTTTGGAGTAAACTATAGAGAGACTACAGAAAATCTTAAAGCTGAACTTAAGTGGCGAGGAAGCTGGTGACATCTCAAATCAGGTTTCTTGTCTGATGGAAATTTTTTTAAAAAACACTGAGAGACTATTGACTGTTAGGCTTAATAATTATACAGTAGAAATTAATCAAACTACTAGTTCCAGTTCTAAGTTGGGCTTATATAGAGTCAAAAGAAGAAACTATACCACCCTCAAAGATCTTAAGGTCTAATTGAACAAACAAAACTCAAAATAAGGGAAATTTGCATGTTATCAATGGTCAGTTCTAGAGATTTGAGAGAAAAGCTTGATCCTAGAGATGGTCAGACACATCCCAGATTACACCTCCACCTTTTTTTTTTTACTGTGTGTTCTTTTTTTTTAATTAATTAATTTTATTTTATGTATTTATTTTTTGGCTACGTTGGGTCTTCATTGCTGTGTGCAGGCTTTCTCTAGTTGCGGCGAGCGGGGGCTACTCTTCGTTGCGATGCGCTAGCTTCTCATTGTGGTGGCTTCTCTTGTTGCGGACCACGGGCTCTAGGCATGCGGGCTTCAGTAGTTGTGGCACATGGGCTTAGCTGCTCTGCAGCATGTGGGATCTTCCCGGACCAGGGCTCAAACCGGTGTCCCCTGCATTGGCAGGCAGATTCTTAGCCACTGCGCCACCAGGGAAGTCTCTACACCTCCACTTTGTCTTGAGTCCCATACTCATTCCCAGTTGCTGCTATAAAAAGGCACCCTGGGGTTGAATAGGAGACCCAATGATCTCCCATTTTTGTTTTTATTTATTGCAATTTCCTATTTGAGATTTGTTCTCTTTCTTTCTCTCTCTCTGAATATGTGTATATATGAATATGTATATATATATAATATGTATATTTACAAAATTTGTTACTTTCAAGTGACCTTACGGAAAGACAACATTAGAGAAATTGCTGCTTCTGCATTTTGTTGTTGAAAAAGATTAAACAGGGGGAAAAATTACTGTCAGTTCCCGTGTACAGTGTCTGCTTGTCTGAGAGGGGACAGAAGACACATAAGATTACCTTTGATCTAACTGAATATTTCATTCACCACACTGATTATTTTTCACCCTTAAGGCCTTAAATAAGAATGTGGCTTATATGGGACGCGTTTCCTTGCCCAGCCCCACGCATAATTCTCTGAAGCAGATTCTCTGCAGTTATGGTTCAGCGTCACATTCCCTCTTCCATTCTTTGCAGCAGGGAAAATGTAAGGGTTAAGGGAGTGAAACACAGAGTGTTCTGGAAGAGCCACATATGTTTTCTCATTATTCCTTATTATTGGAGAGCATATAGGTTTTGTGACAGTTCATCAGTCCAAAGCAGTTACCCAAAATAAAGCTGAAGGCTATCAGAACTGGGGTGGAAAATTTGGCTTCTGTTTCTTCTAGTAATAAACCAGCTTTTGATAATTCAGCACCTTTTTCAGTCTAAGAAATACAAATCATTTACTTTAACCATTGCCACATTCCCTTCACTTTTCAGACTCTACTGAATCCACTCAAAGAGAACAGAAGAATAGCAACACTTCCAATTTGCAAATAAATCCCAATCAGTGGAATTCTTAACATTTGATCAGAGAACATGGGATATATGGAACATAGATTCTGAGTATATAATCATTTTGATTAACTTAATACTTCCTTGAATACTTAACCACACCTGAGTTTGTTTGTTTTTTTCCACTTGCAGACCAGCGAAGTAAATACAGCCATCAATGCTGTGTGCTATTCCCTTGTCTTTTCACTTTGATTAGTTTTTGGTGTACTTATGTGTAAGGTGGAGGTAGTAAAATTATTTGCCATGCCTTCTTTCGTAGGTTGTCGTGATGATCAGCTGAGCTTATGAATAAGAGCTCTTTAAAAAGTAAAACTACTAACAACATAAATATAAGATGGTATTGTATTATTGTGGTTATTATTTTGGAGACAGTTGCTTAAAATGAATTTTTAGAATTCTTAGAATAATTATTGTCAGGAAAACCTAAAATTTTCTCATTTCCAGAGATGGTTGCCACTACAATGTTGAGATGTTTTCATATTCTCTATAAAATGAAATGAGATCAGTACTTTGTTATTATAACAAAATTTACATTTTAATGAACTGAATGTATCTAGTAGTGTTTATATACCTTGGATTTGTTTTAACCGTAGTTAATCCTGGAGAAGAATTACCTCACATTTGTAAAGCTGGAGAATTTCGCTGCAAAAACAGACACTGTATCCAAGCTCAGTGGAAATGTGATGGCGATGATGACTGTCTAGATGGAAGTGATGAAGATCCAGTCAGTTGCTGTATGTTCTCCTTCAAGTTATGTTAAAACTTTCTGAGTCTTTCAGTGTGTGAACTATCAAAGCAGTTTGGGAAAATCTAAAAATATCACTGAGGCAGATTGAACTTAGCTTTTTTTTTTTTTTCAGTCATCCTTTTGTATAGAGATTAGACCTTAGATTATCTCCTTTGCATAGTTTTAAAGCACTGTTTTTCTCATCCTTCCCCATCTTTGAATACTACCATTTTGCTTGCTCCAGAAATTCTCTTCTTTCCTATTTTGTGCTGTCAGCGCCACCGTACCATTGTTAGAAGGTTGCTATAGGAGACCCTTTGGATCTCTGAATTTAAAGATGTGGAAAATCAATTTAAACTCCCCCAAGGCAGAATTACTCGTGCAGAAGGTCACGATCCACTCCATTGCTCCTTGGCAACAGAGCCTTGAAGATGATCCAAGGAAACAGACATGGGTTTGGAATATGTTATTACCTAACTTCACTGGCTCAGTACATAGTAGGAAACACATAGGGACACTCAGACTGTTAAAGAAATTAAAGGGTTGATTTTTCTCCCCTTTAGCTTCTATTCAGCTGTTTATCATTTGCTATAATAGGAATAGTTTCATATTTCTGGTAGGGATGAAGAAATGTCCTACAAATATGGAAGGAAAACAATTTGAGAAGCAGATTAAGTAAACTTTTAAAAATACATTTGAGAAGAATCACTACCTGAATGGTTTTGAGAGATATGAAATATTTTTATATGAAGAGAGGTATGTGACATTTATCTTTTGTCTTTTGATTTGACTTACATATATTATTTTTAAAAGAAAATGATTTTTTTCAGTTAATACATTTTTTCAGTTAAAGTGGCTAAACTAATTGAGAGTTAATTGGCAACCCTCCATTTTCCTTTTTATTTCAATCAAGAATATAAAAATAAAGTTTTAAAGATTCCTTGTTAAGAATGAACAAAAAATTGGTTTGAGCATTTATGGCATACAATTTGGGGACAAAATTCCAAGAATATGGACTTCTAAAAATATTTTCAAATTGTATAAAAATACATAATACATAAATTGTAATTAATACATAAATCTAATACTACTTTCTCTTAATTTCCAAACATGGACTCTGACTTCAACATTATGAACTTCTTATTTTCAATCCTTTTACTATCTATTCTCTATAAAGTGTGCCACAAGTAAAATGTTAAATACTAAATTGATAAAATTAGCCAAAAATTTTGGAGTGGGAGGAGCACTTCATCTAAGGGTAGATTTTTTTTCCTACTTTTTAACACAAACAATGTATTATTTATTTATTAATAGATCTTTATTGGAGTATAATTGCTTCACAATACTGTGTTAGTTTCTGTTGTACACCAAAGTGAATCAGCCATATGCATACACATGTCCCCATATCCCCTCCTCTTGAGCCTCCCTCCAACCCTCCCTATCCCACTCCTCTAGGTGGACACAAAGCACCGAGCTGATCTCCCTGTGCTATGCTGCTGCTTCCCACCAGCGAACTATTTTACATTCGGTAGTGTATATATGTCGATGCTACTCTCACTTTGCCCCAGCTTCCCCCTTCATTAGATTAATTGCCTCATTCCTCATGACTCACAGTGTTTACTCACGGTTACAGTGAATGCTCCCTGCGTATCAGCTCCCTGCATAGTCACAGAGTGTACAAATAGAGCACAGATATTTCATCCCAGTATTTAGGAATTAGTCCTATAGGTCCCTGTTATGTGTGATTGTTCTTTTCACCAACTCATAAAGAAACTCATCTCCTCTATGAGTAGAGGGGGCATTACTATTGTTAACTGTAATATTAAAATTCCTAGTCAATATTTTTTTCTTTCATTATCTTTATCACATCACCCAAACCTACACCATGGCCTTTTCCTGGTGTCTTCTACTTTACATATAGTCCATATTCAATTCTATCAATAAATCTCATCTCTTTTACCTCTTAAGTAATTAATTTTTTATCCTTACCTCGTCTAAATCTTCACTGCATAAATTAGGCTCCTACCTGAGATGAATGCAGTGGGTGCCCTGCTGTTACTCCTGCCACTATTCTTCCCTTAACTAAAAAGCCCACTTTCCACACTGCTTCCAGAGTGATATTTGTAGAATGAAATTTAATCTTGTCATTTCAATAACTGCATAACCAACAAGATAAATTCTAAAATCTATTGACTCGACAGAAAGTACTTCATGTTATGTCTCACATTTACGTTTTTAGCTTTAAATGTCTATCATGTATCCAGTTAGCCTCTTTGTCCTTGTCATGTTGAACTACATGTAAATCTCTAAAAAATGTCCTTCTCTTTCTTCTGTGATATTGCATTGTCTGTTCCCAGTTATGGAGTTCACCGTAGTTTACCATTACCTCCATAGGGAAGTCATTTTTGAACACCAAATGTCTCCTTCTCGATACAGCCCAGTTGAGTTAAACGTCTCTTGGATATTCTCTTATTATGGTAGTTGCCAAACCATATTGCAATTTTATGCTTACTTATTTGATGCATCTAATAGATGAGAAGACTTCCTGAGGAGACACACTATGACGTAGCATCTTTTTAGTCTCAGAGTCTAGAACAGCAACTAGCATGTGGATGAATGAATGACTGAATACATGGGGCAATGGAAAACTAAACTCTGGCCACCTCCCAGCAGTATGGTGTCTTCTTTAAGCATTGCTTGATTCTGAGCAGCATTAGATTCCTGGGGTTCCATGGTTAATATTTCAGCACTGCATAATTCATTTCAGGGGATTATTTTTTATTGTAAGTACTCATAAGCTTCGACCTTGAATTCTGTTATCATTTTACTTCTCAACTCCAAATCACAAGACAATGGATTGTATTTGGTCCTCCTTTTTAACCTCCCATTTATAACACCGTGAAAATTGCAAGGTCTTTGATCAAGCTTCACTGAAGTGCTTCTGCATAATGTTAACACTTTAAAATGTTGACCCTCTAATATATTGGATGACTTTGATCCTCCTGAGCAGCTATTCTTGCTAAAGTCCCTGAAGTGAGTAGAAAATGTTAATCGTGCTCAAATACCAGAAAACATAAGGCCCTTTCTTCCTGTTTATTTATTTATTTTTTACTATGTATGAATAAAAACTTCCAAAAAGTGATAAAACCACTTTATCACTAAGGCTACTTTAAATAGATAGTGTTTTGTAGAAACTGACTAGAAAGGAATACATTTTCTATGCCCTAGCATGATAAAATGGCTATTTTTCAAATTCTAAATAAAACTAGTACCAACATTTATTTTTATCATACAGAAGTGTAACTACTGGGCACAAGGAAAATTACTTCAGAAAGAATGTTGAAGTGATGAAACAAATACTGAAGATCATGCCAATTCAGTTAGGAATTTAGCCTCCAGAAAGCAGGACAAGTAATCACAGGAGGTTAACTTTAAGATGGCCTCCTGTTGTGCTTAGATATTGGAGATTTAATCCTTAGCTGTGCTCAGCTTCCCATATGAGGGTTGGTCATGTCCTCAGTATATTTTGTGGGTGCGTGTTTATTTGTTTATATTAGGGGAAAAGACTCGTGATGATTATTTTTGTTATTAAAATTATTCAGGATCTTATATTTAGCATCAACTCCAGGTCACAAGGGATGCGTTTTTATTTTTCGAATTTTCTTTCCAGTCCCAGAAAACATTGAGCAAAACATAACAAAATTAGGCTTATTTAATGTTTCAAGAAGTGGATCTGCAGTTTAAAAAAAACACAAATATTTTTGATATATGGTTAAATTATTTGACACATACTTGTTGCATTCCACATTAAAATTTGAGGTTAATTTTCAATGTTTTTGGTAAAACTGAAGTTCAGTCGCCTATTGTGATAAGTGACGGGAAAAGAGACTTAGCGGATGTAGTTGGTTTTACTTGAAGACATGAAAAATGAGTATATTCCCTTTCATCTGAACTTTAATTCCTTGATATTTTCTGTAAAACTACTACATTTTAACAGAGCCTAGAATGTTATTATTTTGTATAAAATATGAGACAGTGAATGACAGAAGATATAGATTAATTATACTATAATATTATAATTACCATAAAGTTTCCATGACTATTCCTTAAAATAATCATAATTTTATCCAGTTTTAAATTGTTCAACTTACTTCTCCTCTCCTCCCTGCCTCACCCCAGTCAATCATAGCTGTCCTGATGATCAGTTTAAATGCAAGAATAATCGCTGTATCCCCAAAAGATGGCTTTGTGATGGAGCTAATGATTGTGGAAGTAATGAAGATGAATCCAATCAAACTTGCACAGGTAAATGTTTGCTTGGATATATACATAAATCTCCTCCAAAGTTAGTCTCCATAAAAATGCAGGCCAATGCCTTGAACTAAGCTGACTTTCCTAGTGCTGATGATCTGATTTTTGCAGTAGTAAATGAATTCAGAGTTTGATGCCACAAAGGCTAGAATACAAATTTTCTTCTACTTAATCTTTGCGTATGATTCTGCTTTCCAAAGTAATTTGGCACTTTATCTATTCATATGACTTGACTGTTGATACACTACTTGGACAAGACTTGTCCCTGCTAAATCTTACTTGGCAATGGAGGAAGAAGTTCGTGAGTATACTGTGATGTAGGCCATCTCACATGGAGAACTACATTTTTTTTAAAACCTTGAAAAAATAATTTATGTATTTTATTTAGTCTGCTGTAGAATACCTCTGTAAATTGTTTTCTGTTCCTGGCATATTATTAATGTGGGATAGTTGGGTTTTTTTGTTTTTTTTTTTAATAAAGTTCCAAGACCACTAAGCCTATTTATATTTCCATATAATTTATCCCATTGCAGTAAATCTTTGAATCCCTAGCTACATTCTCATTCTATGTGATTTTTAAAGGAGGATTAGGGATTGACTAGCTAGTTATAGTAGTTAAAGTGAAAATGCTATGTATAAGAGCAAATAAAACCATCAATCCTAATTAGTAAGATTTCTAAGCCACTCCAGGCCTTCAGTTCACTAGAAAATAGAACGCCACTTGCTTGCACCTCGAGTGCCACTTTAAGTGACGGCTGCTCAGTTTGCCACTCACTGCTAGGTCTTCTTGTCAGTATATTTATGATAACTATTATGGTCACTGTACACCTTTACAAATTGAATAAAAAGAGCAAAGAGAAAAATAAATATGCCTTTTAGCTTTGAAAACTATGTTGTCATGTTACAATGTATTTCCATTTTGTTTTACCAAAATGAATAGGTCATATGGCTCATTATATTGGAAAAATATAGCAAATTCATTAGGTAATTTCCCTGGCTGGGCCATTTCTATACATTTCTAGATATAGGTGTGTACATGGATATGTATCCTAGATAAATTATTTCCCATAAGGGGATTATTTTGTAATTTACTCCACTATCCTGTAGCCTTTGGCATTGTGGCTACTTTAAAAGAATATGCTTTCCTACCAGAAGCCAATTTTCTATTGTTTCTTTGGGATTTATCCTTCATGGATCTACTAATTCGATAAATATTTATCACAGCACTGGGGACAGAATGAGGAAAAATATGTAATACCTTTCTTTAAGAAGCTAAGAGCTAAGGTGAGGAGAAAGACATGTAAACAGGCTGCTCCCATGCAGTATTCAAAGCGCTAAGTTGACCCTCAAATGGGAGCACGTAAAGGAACAACTAATTAGTCTTTGGCTATCTTGGAAGGCCTCCTGAAGGAGGGGATGTCTAAGCTAAGCCTTACCAAAAAAAAGCTGAAGAAAAATGACTAAATAACAGTTCAAGTCATTTAATTAGAAAAAATAATCTGATAAAACCATGTGTTAACAAGATTGTGGAAAAAAAGGAATCATCATGCATTCTTGGTGGATAAATTGATTTTCTACATTGTAAAGCAATTTGGCCAAATCCAATAAATGTGAAGATGTGCATACCTTCAAGTCTATAATTGTGTTTCTAGGTTTATACTCCAATACCTATGCACATAGAGATGCGAATAAGAATTTCATTGCTTTAACACTGGTAATAGTGAGAAATTAAAACAAGCCAAATGCCCATTACAGGAGAAGGGAAGTATATACATGTATCTCCATATGTGCACATGTATATACATATATATATTCACTGTTATATTCACATAATAGTATGTTATTCATAATTAAAATGAAAAATAACTCAAATATCAACAGGAATTAATTTTAACAATGTTAACCAAAAAAATTGCAGAATATAAACAATTCAGTGCCATTCATATGAAATATGAAAATACAAAAGAGTTCTGTATGTACTTATTGATTTACAAATGTATAAAAATAGGAATGAAATGTATGGAAATGAAAAAAAGAAAAATTAAGGATAGTAGTTACCTTTCTAAAAGAGAGAGGGAAATGTGATTGGGAAAGATTACAAAGGGGACTTCAAATGTAACTATAATACATAATTTTTTAAATAAAACAAAAAATCTGTAGCAAATATAGAAAAATATTGATTTGATAGAGCTATATGACGACAAACAGGTATTAATGATATCATTCCCGATACTTTTCTAGATGATAGAAATATTTTACTAAAAGAGCAATGAGTGATTGATGAGCACAGATTGTGGAGGGTGAGGTGAAGTCCGTAGAGGGTGGAGGGTTGGAAAGTGTCCCTACAAAGGAAACGGCATATACAAAGCGGGCAGAACAGAGCTAATAGGCAGGGCTTGTTCTCCATCAACAACAAAATGTTTTTGCCTACTTTTGAGGGAGACCCAGAGGACAAAGATGAGAAGTACTTAGATTTGAATTTTTTCTTTTCCCCATAGTAATCATGGTGATCTGTGGCTTCATGCCTAGGCCATTTCAATCCAGCTTTTTTCCCACAGCATAGAACTCTGGTTTGATTACATAATATTTGTTCTTCTTATACCCCCCACAAATTTTAACTAAATTCAAGCTAGACAGATAGGATTGCATTAAGAAAACCTGGTGTATTAAAAATCAGACTTTTTTACAAGAGAAACTGAAGAGTATATTCTTATATGACATAGGTTTTGTTTAAATGGAATGCGTTGATTAAAATGCAGCACAGGGAGCTTCCCTGGTGGCGCAGTGGTTGAGAGTCTGCCTGCCAATGCAGGGGACACGGGTTCGTGCCCCGCTCTGGGAAGATCCCACATGCCGCTGAGCAGCTGGGCCTGTGAGCCATGGCCACTGAGCCTGCGCGTCCGGAGCCTGTGCTCCGCAATGGGAGAGGCCACAGCAGTGAGAGGCCAGGGTACCGCAAAAAAAAAAAAAAAAAAAAAAAAAAATACAGCACAGGTAAAGTTTAGGAACAATGTGTTAAGCTCTGTTCTTCTCCCCCTCCTTGCTGTTCCTGTGCATTGTGGGATTTCTCACTGCTACATGACTGCATAATTAGTCATGGGAAGCATAATTAGTAATGTGTAGAAAAAATTCACATTGTGACAGTGAATTTCTGATTTACTGCTAAATAAACAATTCCACTGAGGAGGTATAAACTTCCTCCTCATTAAAGCAGCATTAGGTACAAAATTAGAGTCCTCTGGGGCTGCTCTGCTAATCTCACCCCCAAACTAACTCAGAACTGATGGGAACAAGAACTGAGAAAGTAAAGGTTGTGTCTTCTTGGTACATATCTAGTGATTAAAAGGTGATAATTTAGTCAATCTGATTATATCATATAGACAGATAGTACTTGTAAATTTATGGAATGAAGCATCTTTCTTATCTGAAATCAGTTAAATTTGCCTGGTAGACTGAGCAGATCATTTTCTCCATGATTCGAAAAGACAATGAATTCATATATTTTATAATAAGCCAGTAAATACTCTTAGAAATAAGGGGTCATATAAGTTGTTCAAGCATCTGAGTTAATGAAGTGACACACAAATTCCTGTCCCATAACAATGTGAGGTAGGTCATACATGATGTGAGATAGGTTTCTAGGAATCCTTTCTCATTCATCTCTCTAATCAGCATAGCAGTCCTGATGAAAGAAGACAATCTGAGAAAACTTGCTAGAGTTAAACCCGAATGACTAGGAGAGTGATATAAGGATATCGAACAGAGAAACATTGTATTGGAAATTTTAATATACTCTAATTATGGGTCAGTTAGAGTTTAATGGAGATGAAAATATATAATAATATCTTTTTTTTAAAGCAAGAAACACCGAAGGAATAAAATAGGCAGGAAATGAGGGAGGAAAGGAGAGATTTAGGAAAGAAAGAAATGTAGTGAGAACAAAAGAAACGAGAAAGGGTGGGAAAGAAGGAAGGAAGGAAGGGAAGGAGGGAGGGAGGGAGGAAGGAAGGAAGGAAGGAAGAGGGAGAGATGGAAGAAAGACAGGAGGAAGAATTGAAAAGAAAACTGTCTTATTAAAGTTCTCTTAAAACTCAAAAGGTAAAAAGTATTTACTGTAACCAGTGAAATGATGCAGAGACGTGTAAGAAAAAAATTAATACTCTGTCTCATAGCTCTGTGCCCTCCCCTTCCCACCAAGTAAACCAAAGCCAGCATCTTCATGCTTCTATAGGCCAATACAAATATATACTTACTTTTTTCCAAGTAGGCATGGTTTTGTTAAAATTACCTAGGAACTTTGTTGATTTAGCCTAAATGTTAGAGTAATTTAGCAGAAAATCCATAGGGTTAACAAAATAAAATAATACAGGAATATTGAACCCTACTTTAAAATTTCAACATTGAAAACTTCAGAATCATATGTGTTTGTTGGGCTCCTTAAACTCTGTTAATCTAAAGCAACTTATTTGTAAAAAGGGAAAAATCAGATATTACCTAAAATATTTTAGATTCAGGGCCCTTATCCACATAATCAAAGCAAAATACATACTGTAACAATTTTCCTGGTCTTTCTAATTATAGCCACTGAGAATAGAAACACTATATCCAATCTAATGTAACAAATCAAGCCAGAAATGTTTCATTTGTTTTTCTCAAGTTATCCTTTAAATATTCACCAAAATAGGTATACATCTTTACATAGCAAGTACACTTTTCTTAAAGGAAATAACTAGTATATGACTTTTAAGAAATTATTTTAAATGACCTCTGAAACCCTCATTTATGGAAACCCATTCTACTGCGTTCAGATGACTTTGAACCATACTCTATTTTATACCAACCATCAGTACTAAAGTTCACAGGGTGTTCTGATGAAATAGGAACACATCCTTCTGTCTCTCAAGCCCAGGAAAAAAGAGGACATCTATAAACTAAGCAGTGTTCTCTAATCATAGCCACAGGAACTCAGACCCTAATTGTTCCGCAACTGTCCAATCTTTATCTCACCCAAATATTGATAGGTCTGAGTGTCCCCTTCCCAACATTTCCCACTCTTTCCTTTGGTCCAGTAAAAAGAAGGAGTGCTGTTATACTGATAACTCAGGAAAACAGGTTTGTAGCTCAGAGTAACAGAAGGAAAAAAAAAAGAAAATCAAACATTTAAAAATAAGTATGTGATTTGCAGAGACATGGAAGGACCTAGAGATTGTCATACACAGTGAAGTAAGTCAGAAAGAGAAAAACAAATATCGTATATTAATGCATATATGTGGAATCTAGAAAAATGGCAGAGATGATCTTATTTGCAAAGCAGAAATAGAGTCACAGATGTAGAGAACAAACATACGAATACCAAGGGGGAAAGCTGGGGCGGCAGGGGGGATGAATTGGGAGATTGGGATTGACATATATATACTACTATGTATAAAATAGATAACTAATGAGAACCTACTGCATAGCACAGGGAACTCTATTAGGTGTTCTGTGGTGACCTAAATGGGAAGGAAATCCAAAAAAGAGGGGATATATGTATATATATGGCTGATTCACTTTGTTGTACAGCAGAAACTGACACAGCAGTGTAAAGCAACTATACTCCAAAAAAATAAATAAATAAAAAATAAAAATAAGTATGTGACAAACTAAGACCCGGGAGAAGAATTAGGGAAGCTATCTAGGCTCTCATGCTTTCAAAAGTTGATCTGATCATAATAGAAAAAGGCAATCAAACCCCCTGTAGAACATAACCCCTTCACTGAATAATTTTAAAGCACTGCCTTTGGCTACCAGAGAAAGCAATGTTCCCTGTGTGTGTTCATTGAAACCCTTAAGAGAGCCCAAAGCAAAGTTCATTAGTATACTTTGATTAAAAAGTCATACATTTTGGGGGCTTCCCTGGTGGCACAGTGGTTGAGAATCCGCCTGCCGATGCAGGAGACACGGGTTTGTGCCCCGGTCTGGGAAGATCCCACGTGCTGCGGAGCGGCTGGGCCCGTGGGCCATGGCCGCTGAGCCTGTGCATCTGGAGGCCTGTGCTCCACAGCAGGAGAGGCCACAACAGTGAGAGGGCCGCATACCGCAAAAAAAAAAAAAAAAAAAAAAAAAAGTCATACATTTTTATATAACTGTGCTTAAAAGTAAGCTTTAAAAAATCCATTTTAAGGCTAAATGTATGTTTTAGAAAATGTTTTCTGCATTGTTGAGCCATACTTGAAATCATTTGGAGATCAAGAAATAACTGCATTGAAAATGTTAGAGGACAAAGACAATTCTGACCCCATAATTGGAAACCAGTTACCCTGATAGCTCCAACTCCTTCCTCCTACATTGCAGCAAGTTTCTTGATTTATTGGAAAAGGCTATGCAAAATTATTTTTCGTTAATTAAAAGTTGGATGAAATTTAATTCAGCCATATATTCATAAGCATGTGCTGGGCAAAAATTGTAAAATAATGAATTCATAGCTTCGTTTATGGAAGTGTGTGAGGATTACAGAATATCTTGTCACTTAGCATTCATTTTAATTGAAGGGCAAAGCATGTGAACTTTAGAAAAGGCAGGCAAGCTGGCATTTCCAAAAATTTAATAAAGGTTTATTTTAAAAATATGTAATAGAGCAGTGTAACATCTTATGTGTGAAAGGGTAATTGCATGATCTGTTTTATCCTTAATGTTGTTCAAAAGGCCTCTAAATTTGTTCTTTGTACATTAATTGATCATTTTAGCCAGAACATGCCAGGTGGACCAGTTTTCTTGTGGAAACGGGCGCTGCGTTCCCAGAGCATGGCTGTGTGACCGGGAAGATGACTGTGGGGACCAGACCGACGAAATAGCATCTTGTGGTAAGTTGTGAGTGAAACATGCTATTAGTGGAGACGGTATCAAACAGAAGATTCTATCACTATAATCTCTCTTAAAAGGCTATTTATTTCTCTATAAATACAAGTTGACAAGGCAGAAGATCTGTTACTTTTTATTACTGCCTTTTGGGCCTGAGTGTGTACTTTAATGATAACTGCAGAATATGTCCCATTCATGAGGCAGTAACCATATCCTTGGCTAAAATAAATGGATCCAAACATTGCAGATTTTAGTAGGAGGTGGTTATTATTAGGCTAACAGGACATTCTCAAATGTTCATTATTAATCTTATGTCTATAATGATTAAATTTTTCAAACTGAATAGCTCATCGAGTGACATTTGGAGTAAATGAGGAGGACATGTTTCTTGTTTGTATGCATGTTATACTCTTGGAGCAATAAACTATACAGGATGAGAATACGTAGTTGGTAAACCATTTGTTTCATTTCTATAGTTGTATAATTCTGAAGGACAAAATTTTTATTAGTTTAAAACGTTTTTTATTAAGAACAAAATTCCTAATCACTTTCCACTGATCTTCCTACTTTTGAAAACAATAAATATTTATTATTACATAAAGTTGCAAATTTAATTACCCCCATTTGTACCCATGTATCAGGAGGTTGTGTTATCATTTGTCTCAGTAATGTATAGTGAAACATAGTAAAGGAATGAACCAGGTTTTCTAAGGCTTGTACTTTATTTCAGGCATGGCTATGGATTTTTAAAATTACTATGGGGAAACATAAGTTAGACATGCATAGCACATTTATTAAAATAGAATACAATTGTGTATATATTTTTAATAATTTGACCCCATGTTATAATATTTGTAAGAGTAGGGAAATAAGAAGACAGTTTTGTAACCCTTCAATTTAAATGGCTCTGTTTAGGGCATGCATTCTCTGTTTACCTAAAATTTTATTTTTTAAATGTTTTTTTATACTAGACTAAGTCCCTGTAGACATTTGAGTTTATAGCCTCTGATAAAGTAAAGATAAAGTAAGTATTACTAATTGACAGTTGACATTGTAAAGAAGATAGTAGAGATGTTGCAAAAAAAAAAAAGCAATAGAGAATCATACAATTAATTGTACATTTTACAGGTAGAATTTCCAAAGCCTGTGATTGAACAGTGTATCCTCTCTCTTTTCCAATGTCCAGACCAATCATGTGGCTGGGTCTGCTTCTAGACAGCTCTATTTTTTAGAAAACCTTAAATGCTTTTCTGTTCTTAGTATCTCCATCCAGAGTATACCAGAAAGGTAATGAGAAACCTGAAAACATTAAATACAGAGAAACCCTGGAATCAAAGTCCCAAGTCAGATAAGAAATGCCATGAAAACAATATAGACTAAGAAAATACATAATGAGCTCTTTAGAGAATTTCGATTAAGACCTTGAGCTGACTTATTTTGAGTAACAGGTCTAGAGTAAGACTTTTTTCTTTATTTTAATGATAACTTAATTGAATCAAAGGAGAAAAAAATTACCCTAAAATTTCAATAATAATAAAAATAATTATGCCAGCAAACTAACATAATTTTCATGAGGGGAGGGGAAAAACGGGTCAGAGGGAGTCCAGACACATACTTTCTTACTGAATCTTTACAACAAATCTATTAGAAACATGTTACTGTCCACATTTTACAGTTAAGGGAGTCAGAACTTAGAGACATGAGTAACATATGTGAGATCACAAAACTAGTAAATAGCAGGACCAAACCATGAATCCAAGTGTGCTTGAAACTAAAACTCAGCCATTTCAGGTTGACCTTGTTTGGGAGCCAAGGACAGGGTGCAAATAGGGGGCAGATAATGTCATTATATTATACATATCCATAAATATCTCATTTAAATGCACATCCACCTACAGTGAGTTTTATTCATTGGTGTGTTGGTAAATCTTTCAACATCTCCTAGTGGAGAGGAGCCCTGATCTAGCGTTTGCCTATTTTTGTGGTTTAAATACTTCCACCAAAGCCAATATCAGGTTGCCAACATGACGCTCTGAATGTAGAATTGGGAAAATATGTGCATACCAATATACAGTATTTCTGTGGTACAGATAAAATTGACATAAATAACTTCAAAAGCAAAATAATTAGAAAATTATGAACCTTGAGTATTAATTACTCTTGTTTGCAATGTTATTTATTTAATTATAAATTTATATTTATTATTATTATTTAAAATAATGGCTGTGTGCTTAACAACTGACTCATAGAATCCTTGAAAATTTAAGAATCAGCTCTGCAAGCTGGTACAGATGCTTCCAGTACACCACAGGATATGTACACATTATGAAATTTAGTTGCCAAATAGTATAGTTCTGAAATATAGAAATTTTAGAGAATGTCAGTAAACCACATGGGTTAGTCTCAGCACCGTTTCTTCTTTACAGCATAAGAAACATGTTTCTCTCCAAACATGTTCCTCTCTTTCATAACATACATTTATCTCTCAGATTGTCATTTTAACTCAAAATCTATGTCAATAGAGAAGCTGATAGTGAGGCTCTGGTAGGCACAGTCTCACTTTTAAAGTTGTAAGGGAGAATGGCCTGAATTTCTGTCATAACAGAAATTATCTCTGCACTGAATACAGAATCACAAAAAAATTGTAAATTGTTTAATTCACTGCATTTATAAAAAAGCCGTCACTCTACTTGGCAATAATCCAGAAATAAATATAGATTTAGCTAATTTTCAGTTTTATTAAGCATCATTGTAAAATTTGGACTGATCATATTTCACTTTTCCGTTTGGTGTTAGCCAAGTTCCCATAGATTTAATCCAACTAAAAGACTCTGCAATCATTTTTTTTTTTTACACTTCAGCCCATGAACCACCTCTGTTATGTTTAAAAACTACTGTTGACACTGAAAAGAATATTAAAATTTGGCTTTAAAAACATGAGAAACCTATGATTAGAAATGTTTCTGGTAGTAATTAGGAGCTGAAGGTACTGTGACGGAGGGTCAAATTTTCAGTGGAATTCACTCTCACCTGTTTACAAACCTAATTCACTCGAGTTACATTTGCCTTTATAAATTAATTGCACATTTTAGGTTGAGATTATATGTGGGCAAGCACATAACGAGGAAGGCCCTTGAGTATTCTCTCTTAATCTTTAAAGAATCTTTTAACTTTTTTAGTAGGTTACCTGTGCAGAAAGGAGAATCTGTAATTTGATGCCGCAAATGACAGAGGAAATGTTAAAATTGTGAAGTTTGTCTTAGAAGTATGTCAAGGAACTAAATGGTCAGTCTCATTTCAAGGATAGGATTTAACACTGGCTCTCAACTTTAGCTGTCAATTAACAAATCACTTGAGGAGCTTTAAAATTACCTGCCCATGCCTCACCCCAGGCTCCTTAAATAAAAATCTCTGGGGATAGGACCCAAGAATCAGTATTTTTAGTGCTTAACAAGTGGTATGAATAGACACTCAAGTTCAAGTACCTTTAAGGCACCAGTTATCACCCTTGAGCAAGCATGGAATCTCTGGAGGGCTCATTAAAAAACAGAATGCTGGGCACCATTTCCAGAGTCTCTGATCCAGTAGGTCCTGGGTGGCACCTAAGAATTTACGTTTCTTACAAATTTCTAATTGATGTAGATACTCATGCTGTTAGTCCAGAGACCACACTTTAGGAACCACTGACTTAAGGGAACCACCATTCATATTTGATTTTATCTAACATATACTTGATGACATAATTATGTTTATATATGCAGAATTAATTTATGATGGGAGCAATTATCCAGACAAATATCATTCCCATCTCCAAATTAAAGCATTAAATATAAGGATAGTTCATGATTAAATATAAGAATATTTCAAACAAACTTGCATTTTTGCCCCTTGGACAATTTATAGTCAAAAACAGTATAGTTGTTTATTTTAAAATTTAGATTAACAATCTTTGGGTTGTTCTATCTTCCAGGTATCTCCATATAGCTTACATTTATTATTATTTTTTAATAAATATGTCTTGATGTGAGTTGGTAACTTCTGATCTGTTCAAAAGATTTAACTTTGGAAACTACCTAAAGTTTATTAACAGATTGAAAGATAATTCAATGGGGTATAAATAAAAATCCACTGAGATTTGCAAAGTTAATATTATTCCATCTTATGGATCTTTTATCTTTGAAGATAGTAGAATTCTGTCTCATGTACTTGGAATCTTACCTTTAAGTATACTTATAATTTTACTCTATGTAATTAAGGAGCAAAGAATATCAGAAGGAGAATTGGCAAGTATCAGACACAAACAGAAGAGAGAGAGCTATCAAAAAGAAATCATTTCCTGGTTAAATCAGCATAAATTGTATCAAAGATATTTTCAACTATATTATTAGAAAAACAAAGTTCCTGATTTTAAGTAAAGTATTATTTTTTAAATTACAAATAATACAAAGAAAAACTGGATATATGTGTAGCAATTTTAATTAATAGGAATTATTAACCCAGTGTAGTACTGATAAAATATAATTGTCAGGAACTGCTGTGTCATTCTTTAGTAGCATCCTGGCAGACCCAGTGACCCTGATAACTTTTCGTTTCTATAACTTGATTAAACCCATTTTAAAACTCCAGTATTGGGGCTTCCCTGGTGGTGCAGTGGTTGAGAGTCTGCCTGCCGATGCAGGGGACACGGGTTCGTGCCCCGGTCCGGGAGGATCCCACATGCCGCGGAGCGGCTGGGTCCGTGAGCCGTGGCCGCTGAGCCTGCGCGTCCAGAGCCTGTGCTCCGCAACCGGAGAGGCCACAGCAGTGAGAGGCCTGCGTACCGCAAAAAAACCCCTCCAGTATTATATCTTAGTCAAAGCTTTCTCCTCCCCATTGCCAGCTAGACTTGAGGTTCTAGGACCTTGGATGAGAGGGGAATGTGTTTGTTTCTTCACTGTCTACTTCTCCTCTCTTTACTAGCCTTAGCTCTTCAGGAAGAGGGGAAAGATGGAGGAGATAGGTAACATCTTTTTAAGTAGGTCTAGTGATAATCTTCTCTCTGCTTCTCTGCATGTCATAGCCCTCTGACACATGAAAAATGCAGCTCTTTTGAAGGGCTCTTATGTGAGATTTTCTGAGAGACCTGAGGTGTCACCCCTCTTCAGAGTTCCTTGAACTTTCTCTTTTTTCTCTTCTTTTCCCTTCTTCAGAATTCCCTCACATCTAGACCTAGATCTCTTTTATCCCCATCACAGATGGTATACCTCATAGTCTTAAGTTGCTAGAATTCCCTTGCTTGGTGGGCATCTTCTTGGTTGCATTACCAATGTGACAAAAGAAGTTTTGCTATCTTTTGCTGGGTCCACTTTATTTTTCATCTCCCAAATGTGAGCAGGCTGCTCTCCTAGTGACCCATCTCTTAGACCTGCCACCACTGTCCATTTTATCTTCTTCTTCTGTCGACAGGGTAAAATGGTCAGTCTACCTCTTGAGCAAATACAATCAGTTCTCTTTTCTTATACACCCCAAAATTGTCATGAATGATTCTCATGGAGTCTCTCATGAAGCTACACAGTCTGAATCTGTAACTTTGTCCACAGGATCACTCTTTAGATAACCAAAGGCACATGATGTCAACCTAGACTTTCTCTTTTCTAAGTTAAACACAACACTTCCTTCAAATTTTCTTACACAAAGCTTTGTGGGCTCTTTCCCTACCCATTGCCCTATTATGCATATGTTTGGATTTTTAATGACCTTAGTGAAATTAATGCCCTAAAACAAGCAGTTGATGTTCAATGGGTACAGAGTTTCAGTTTTGCAAGATGAAAAATTCTAGAGATCTGTTGCACAACACTGTGAATATAATTATCACTATATAGTTAACACTACTGAACTGTATACATAAAAAATGGTTAAAATGGTAAATTTTATGTGTTTTTACTGCAATTTTTAAAAAAAGTCATAGCCTAGAATTGAACAGAACATAGTATCTCATATGTGTTTTTTTTTTTTTTTTTAAACATCTTTATTGGGGTATAATTGCTTTACAATGGTGTGTTAGTTTCTGCTTTATAACAAAGTGAATCAGCTATACATATACATATGTTCCCATATGTCTTCCCTCTTGCGTCTCCCTCCCTCCCACTCTCCCTATCCCACCCCTCCAGGCTGTCACAAAGCACCGAGCTAATATCCTGTGCCTTGCGGCTGCTTCCCCCTAGCTATCTACCTTACTACGTTTGTTAGTGTGTATATGTCCATGACTCTCTCTCGCCCTGTCAAAGCTCACCCTTCCCCCTCCCCATATCCTCAAGTACGTTCTCCAGTAGGTCTGCGTCTTTATTCCTGTCTTACCCCTAGGTTCTTCATGACATTTTTTTCCCCTTAAATTCCATATATATGTGTTAGCATACGGTATTTGTCTTTTTCTTTCTGACTGACTTCACTCTGAATGACAGACTCTAGGTCTATCCATCTCATTACAAATAGCTCAATTTCATTTCTTTTTAAGGCTGAGTAATATTCCATTGTATATATGTGCCACATCTTCTTTATCCATTCATCCGATGATGGGCGCTTAGGTTGTTTCCATCTCTGGGCTATTGTAAATAGAGCTGCAATGAACATTTTGGTACATGACTCTTTTTGAATTTTGGTTTTCTCAGGGTATATGCCCAGTAGTGGGATTGCTGGGTCATATGGTAATTCTATTTGTAGTTTTTTAAGGAACTTCCATACTGTTCTCCATAGTGGCTGAACCAATTCACATTCCCACCAGCAGTGCAAGAGGGTTCCCTTTTCTCCACACCCTCTCCAGCATTTATTGTTTCTAGATTTTTTGATGATGGCCATTCTGACTGGTGTGAGATGATACCTCATTGTAGTTTTGATTTGCATTTCTCTAATGATTAATGATGTTGAGCATTCTTTCATGTGTTTGTTGGCATTCTGTAAATCTTCTTTGGAGAAATGTCTATTTAGGTCTTCTGCCCATTTTTGGATTGGGTTGTTTGTTTTTTTGTTATTGAGCTGCATGAGCTGCTTGTAAATTTTGGAGATTAATCCTTTGTCAGTTGCTTCATCTGCAAATGTTTTCTCCCATTCTGAGGGTTGTCTTTTGGTCTTGATTATGGTTTCCTTTGCTGTGCAAAAGCTTTGAAGTTTCATTAGGTCCCATTTGTTTATTTTTGTTTTTATTTCCATTACTCTAGGAGGTGGGTCAGAAAGGATCTTGCTGTGATTTATGTCATAGAGTGTTCTGCCTATGTTTTCCTCTAAGAGTTTGATAGTTTCTGGCCTTACATTTAGGTCTTTAATCCATTTTGAGCTTATTTTTGTGTATGGTGTTAGGGAGTGATCTAATCTCATACTTTTACAGGTACCTGTCCAGTTTTCCCAGCACCATTTATTGAAGAGGCTGTTCTTTCTCCACTGTACATTCCTGCCACCTTTATAAAAGATAAGGTGTCCATATGTGCGTGGGTTTATCTCTGGGCTTTCTATCCTGTTCCATTGATCTATCTTTCTGTTTTTGTGCCAGTACCATACTTTCTTGATTACTGTAGCTTTGTAGTATAGTCTGAAGTCAGGGAGCCTGATTCCTCCAGCTCCTTTTTTCGTTCTCAAGATTGCTTTGGCTATTCGGGGTCTTGTGTGTTTCCATACAAATTGTGAAAATTTTTGTTCTAGTTCTGTGAAAAATGCCAGTGGTAGTTTGATAGGGATTGCATTGAATCTGTAGATTGCTTTGGGTAGTAGAGTCATTTTCACAATGTTGATTCTCCCCATCCAAGAACATGGTATATCTCTCCATCTATTTGTATCATCTTTAATTTCTCTCATCAGTGTGTTATAATTTTCTGCATACAGGTCTTTCGTCTCCTTAGGTAGGTTTATTCCTAGGTATTTTATTCTTTTTGTTGCAATGGTAAAAGGGAGTGTTTTCTTGATTTCACTTTCAGATTTTTCATCATTAGTATATAGGAATGCCAGAGATTTCTGTGCATTAATTTTGTATCCTGCTACTTTACCAAATTCATTGATTAGCTCTAGTAGTTTTCTGGTAGCATCATTAGGATTCTCTATGTATAGCATCATGTCATCTGCCAACAGTGACAGCTTTACTTCTTCTTTTCCGATTTGGATTCCTTTTATTTCCTTTTCTTCTCTGATTGCTGTGGCTAAAACTTCCAAAACTATGTTGAATAAGAGTGGTGAGAGTGGGCAACCTTGTCTTGTTCCTGATCTTAGTGGAAATGCTTTCAGTTTTTCACCATTGAGGATGATGTTTGCTGTGGGCTTGTCATATATGGCCTTTATTATGTTGAGGAAAGTTCCCTCTATGCCTACTTTCTGGAGGGTTTTTATCATAAATGGGTGTTGAATTTTGTCGAAAGCTTTCTCTGCATCTATTGAGATGATCATATGGTTTTTCTCCTTCAATTTGTTAATATGGTTTATCACATTGATAGATTTGCGTATACTGAAGAATCCTTGCATTCCTGGAATAAACCCCACTTGATCATGGTGTATGATCCTTTCAATGTGCTGTTGGATTCTGTTTGCTAGTATTTTGTTGAGGATTTTTGCATCTATGTTCATCAGTGATATTGGCCTGTAGTTTTCTTTCTTTGTGACATCCTTGTCTGGTTTTGGTATCAAGGTGATGGTGGCCTCGTAGAAGGAATTTGGGAGTGTTCCTCCCTCTGCTATATTTTGGAAGAGTTTGAGAGGATAGGTGTTAGCTCTTCTCTAAACGTTTGATAGAATTCACCTGTGAAGCCATCTGGTCCTGGGCTTTTGTTTGTTGGAAGATTTTTAATCACAGTTTCAATTTCAGTGCTTGTGATTGGTCTGTTCATATTTTCTATTTGTTTCTGATTCAGTCTTGGCAGGTTGTGCATTTCTAAGAATTTGTCCATTTCTTCCAGATTGTCCATTTTATTGGCATAGAGTTGCTTGTAGTAATCTCTCATGATTTTTTTTTATTTCTGCAGTGTAAGTTGTTACTTCTCCTTTTTCATTTCTAATTCTATTGATTTGAGTCTTCTCCCTCTTTTTCTTGATGAGTCTGGCTAGTGGTTTATCTATTTTGTTTATCTTCTCAAAGAACCAGCTTTTAGTTTTATTGATCTTTGCTATTGTTTCCTTCATTTCTTTTTCATTTATTTCTGATCTGATTTTTATGATTTCTTTCCTTCTGCTAGCTTTGGGGTTTTTTTGTTCTTCTTTCTCTAATTGCTTGAGGTGCAAGGTTAGGTTGTTTATTCGAGATGTTTCCTGCTTCTTGAGATGGGCTTGTATTGCTATAAACTTCCCCCTTAGAACTGCTTTCGCTGCATCCCATAGGTTTTGGGTCGTTGTGTCTCCATTGTCATTTGTTTCTAGGTATTTTTTGATTTCCTCTTTGATTTCTTCAGTGATCACTTCATTATTAAGTAGTGTATTGTTTAGCCTCCATGTGTTTGTATATTTTACAGATCTTTTCCTGTAAATGATATCTAGTCTCATGGCGTTGTGGTCAGAAAAGATACTTGATACAATTTCGATTTTCTTAACTTTACCAAGGCTTGATTTGTGACCCAAGATATGATCTATCCTGGAGAATGTTCCATGAGCACTTGAGAAAAATGTGTATTCTGTTGTTTTTGGATGGAGTGTCCTATAAATATCAATTAAGTCCATCTTGTTTAATGTATCATTTAAAGCTTGTGTTTCCTTATTTATTTTCATTTTGGATGATCTGTCCATGGGTGAAAGTGGGGTGTTAAAGTCCCCTACTATGAATGTGTTACTGTCGATCTCCCCTTTTATGGCTGTTAGTATTTGCCTTATGTACTGAGGTGCTCCTATGTTGGGTGCATAAATATTTACAATTGTTATATCTTCTTCTTGGATCGATCCCTTGATCATTATGTAGTGTCCTTCTTTGTCTCTTTTAATAGTCCTTATTTTAAAGTCTATTTTGTCTGATATGAGAATTGCTACTCCAGCTTTGTTTTGGTTTCCATTTGCATGGAATATCTTTTTCCATCCCCTTACTTTCAGTCTGTATGTGTCTCTAGGTCTGAAGTGGGTCTCTTGTAGACAGCATATATAAGGGTCTTGTTTTTGTATCCATTCAGCCAATCTATGTCTTTTGGTGGGAGCATTTAGTCCATTTACATTTAAGGTAATTATCGATATGTATGTTCCTATTCCCATTTTCTATATTGTTTTGGGTTTGTTATTATAGGTCTTTTCCTTCTCGTGTTTCTTGTCTAGAGAAGTTCCTTTAGCATTTGCTGTAAAGCTGGTTTGGTGGTGCTGAACTCTCTCAGCTTTTGCTTGTCTGTAAAGGTTTTAATTTCTCCATCAAATCTGAATGAGATCCTTGCTGGGTAGAGTAGTCTTGGTTGCAGGTTTTTCTCCTTCATCACTTTCAGTATGTCCTGCCACTCCCTTCTGGCTTGTAGGGTTTCTGCTGAGAGATCAGCTGTTAACCTTATGGGGATTCCCTTGTGTGTTATTTGTTGTTTTTCCCTTGCTGCTTTTAATATGCTTTCTTTGTATTTAATTTTTGACAGTTTGATTAATATGTGTCTTGGTGTATTTTTCCTCGTATTTATCCTGTATGGGACTCTCTGTGCTTCCTGGATTTGATTAACTATTTCCTTTCCCATATTAGGGAAGTTTTCAACTATAATCTCTTCAAATATTTTCTCAGTCCCTTTCTTTTTCTCTTCTTCTTCTGGAACCCCTATAATTCGGATGTTGGTGCGTTTAATGTTGTCCCAGAGGTCTCTGAGACTGTCCTCAGTTCTTTTCATTCTTCTTTCTTTATTCTGCTCTGCAGTAGTTATTTCCACTACTTTATCTTCCAGGTCACTTATCCGTTCTTCTGCCTCAGTTATTCTGCTATTGATCCTATCTAGAGTACTTTTAATTTCATTTATTGCATTGTTCATCGTTGCTTGTTTCATCTTTATTTCTTCTAGGTCCTTGTTAACTGTTTCTTGCATTTTGTCCATTCTACTTCCAAGATTTCGGATCATCCTTACTATCATTATTCTGAATTCTTTTTCAGGTAGACTGCCTATTTCCTCTTCATTTGTTAGGTCTGGTGGGGTTTTATCTTGCTCCTTCATCTGCTGTGTGTTTTTCTGTCTTCTCATTTTGCTTATCTTACTGTGTTTGGGGTCTCCTTTTTGCAGGCTCCAGGTTCGTAGTTCCCGTTGTTTTTGATGTCTGTCTCCAGTGGCTAAGGTTGTTTCAGTGGGTTGTGTAGGCTTCCTGGTGGAGGGGACTAGTGCCTGTGTTGTGCTGGATGAGGCTGGATCTTGTCTCTCTAGTGGGCAGGTTCACGTCTGGTGGTGTGTTTTGGGGTGTCTGTGGCCTTATTATGATTTTAGGCCGCCTCTCTGCTAATGGGTGGGGTTGTGTTCCTGTTTTGCCAGTTGTTTGGCATAGGTTATCGAGGACTGTGGCTTGCTGGTCATTGAGTGAAGCTGGGTGCTGGTGTTAAGATGGAGGTCTCTGGGAGATTTCCGCCGTTTAATATTATGTGGAGCTGGGAGGTCTCTTGTTGACCAGTATCCTGAAGTTGGCTCTCCTACCTCAGAGGCAGAGCCCTGACTCCTGGCTGGAGCACCAAGAGCCTTTCATCCACACAGCTCAGAATAAAAGGGAGAAAAAGTAGAGAGAATTAGTAGAAGTATGAGTAAAGAAAGAAGGAAAGGAGGAAAGGAAGGAAGGAAGAAAGAAGCAAAGAAGGAAAGAAAGGAGGGAGGGAGGGAGGAAGGAAGGAAGGAAGGAAGGAATGAGGGAAAGAAGGAAAAAAGACAGAAAGAAAGAAGATACAGTAAAAATAAAATAAAGTATAATATAGTTATTGAATTAAAAAATATTTATAAAAAAAAAAAGGGACGGATAGAACCTTAGGACAAATGTTGGAAGCAAAGCTATACAGAGAAAATCTTACACAGAAGCATACACATACACCTTCACAAAAAGAGGTAAAGGGGGAAAAATCATAAATCTTGGTCTCAGAGACCACCTCCTCAATTTGGGTTGATTCGTTGTCTAAAGGAAGGAAGGAAGGAAGGAAAGAAAGAATGAAGGTAAAGTATAATAAAGTTATTACAATTAAAATTAATTATTAAGAAAAAAATTAAAAAAAAAAAAAAACCATGGACGGATAGAGCCCTAGGACAAATGGTGGAAGCAAGCGTATACAGACAAGATCTCACACAGAAGCATACACGTACACATTCACAAAAAGAGGAAAAGGGAAAAAAATCATAGATCTTGCTCCTAAATTCCACCTCCTCAATTTGGGATCATTCCTTGTCTATTCAGGTATTCCACAGATGCAGGGTATATCAAGTTGATTGTGGAGCTTTAATCCGCTGCTTCTGAGGCTGCTGGGAGAGATTTCCCTTTCTCTTCTTTGTTCTCACAGCTCACAGGAGCTCAGCTTTGGATTTGGCCCTGCCTCTGCATGTAGGTCGCTGGAGGGCGACTGTTTTTTGCTCAGACAGGACGGGGTTAAAGGCGCCGCTGATTCGGGGCCTCCGGCTCACTCAGGCCGGGGGTTGGGGGATGGGGGAAGGAGGGGCACTGCGTGCGGGGCGGGCCTGCGGCGGCAGAGGCAGTATGAAGTTGCGGCAGAGGCCGGCGTGACGTTGCACCAGCCTGAGGCCCGCCGTGCGTTCTCCCGGGTAAGTTGTCCCTGGATCCCGGGAACCTGGCAGTGGCGGGCTGCACAGGCTCCGCGGAAGAGGGGCGCGGAGAGTGACCTGTGCTCGCACACAGGCCCCTTGCTGGCGGCAGCAGCAGCCTTAGCGTCTCCCGCCCGTCTCTGGGGTTTGCGCTTTTAGCCGCGGCTCGCGCCCGTCTCTGGGGTTCGCGCTTTTAGCCGCGACTCGCGCCCGTCTCTGGAGATCCTTTAAGCAGCGCTCTTAAACCCCTCTCCTCGCGCACCAGGAAACAAAGAGGGAAGAAAAAGTCTCTTGCCTCTTCGGCCGGTGCAGGCTTTTCCCCGAACTCCCTCCCGGCTAGTCGTGGTGCACTAACCCCTTCAGGCTATGTTCAAGCCGTCAACCCCAGTCCTCTCCCTGCGCTCCGTCCAAAACCGAAACCCGAGCCTCAGCTCGCAGCCCCGCCCGCCCTGGCGGGCGAGCAGACAAGCCTCTCGGGCTGGTGAGTGCCGGTCGGCACCGATCCTCTGTGCGGGAAGCTCCCCGCTTTGACCTCCGCACCCGTCGCTGTGCACCACTCCGTGGTTCCGAAGCTCTCCCCTCCGCCTCCCGCAGTCTCCGCCCGCAGAGGGGCTCCCTAGTGTGTGGAAACTTTTCCTCCTTCACAGCTCCCTCCCACTGGTGCAGGTGCCGTCCTTATTCTTTTGTCTCTGTTTTTTCTTTTTTTCTTTTGCCCTACCCAGGTACGTGGGGAGTTTCTTGCCTTTTGGGAGGTCTGAGGTCTTCTGCCAGCCTTCAGTAGGTGTTCTGTAGGAGTTGTTCCACGTGTAGATGTATTTCTGGTGTATCCGTGGGGAGGAAGGCGATCTCCGCGTCTTACTCTTCCGCCATCTTCAAGGTCCCCCCTCATATGTGGTATTTATACAACAGATTATAGTGGGCTTATTACCTTCAGTAATATAGATTCTAGGTTTCTGTTAAGATGGTCTTAGATGGCAGCCTTATCATGTAACTCACATGTTGAGCTCCCAGTCAATTAAAATATCTAAGCTTTTCATATAGACTAGATCACTCCTTTGGGGTACTTCTAATATTTACATTTCAACATTCTTTTAAGTTTTATTTTGATAGTCTTCTGATTCTTCCTTACCTACATATTTTAAAATATGTGCATGGGTGAGGTCCTTTCCATTTCATACTGTCACTCTTAGACCTCCCTTCTCTGATGACTCTTAACCCTTTGTCCAATTTTGTAATTTTGAATCTGTAATGCTAATGATGTCTTCCAGTTTTGTGTAATTCAGAGATTTGATAAGCATAACTTTTAAGGCTATAACCAAATCGTAGTGACAAAGACATGAACCTTTTGGAAAGTAAGTAAAAACATCCTGGGGAAAACTGATCCAATAATTAAAACTCTGTGGATACAATTTTTAATCAAGTACTCATCCACTTAAATTTACTGTCATCTCATCTTGCATGCATGATACTTTCATTTATCATCATAAGACTTCTCAAAAATTTTGCTAAAAAGACAGGAACACTCTGTTTATAGAATTCTTATGATATGTACTTACCTGAAAATTGTAGCAAATAATTAAAGTTAGTTTGACATGAGTTAATTTTATTTTACTCATGAGAAAACAGTCTCTTTAAAAATGCTGACAAAAAAATGTTTTAACAAATTCATTCTAAAATTATAGTCAGAGATATGTGTAAACTTCACCTCTATAGTTTACAAATTTTCACTCATTTTTGGAATTGGGACAATATTATTTACCATTTTCCAGTTTTCATTCCTCTTTCCCATCTTCCACTTATTTCAAAAAGACTGTCAATATTCTGAGATTAAAAATGTTTGATGTTTTATTGTTTGATAACTTGTCTTAATATGATGATAACCATTTTTAGAAATTAGGTAATATATTTTTCTCATTTCTTGGACTTAGAGCTTTAATTTCCTCTCATTCTTGTTTGTTCATTACTCTCCAATCTGGCAATAATTACTTTTATTAAAATGATGGAAACCAAAGAAATGGAAAAGTTCTTTTTCCTGCCTGTATCCTTCAAATGTATGTTTTGTATCCCAGATGGTCTTGTTCTGTTTTTTTCTTGTTTCATACATTTATATTTAAACATTCTTATTATTTTTGTTTAGAAATGGTATGCAAGCTTCTGTTACATTGTCTTCCCATTATTATTAGGTATGCGACACGCTTTTGGATTTGTCTCGGCTTATGATTCCCTTTTTTGCACATACGTGACTAATAAGGCTCTGTATGCAGAAAAGGAGGAGGAGGTTAAGCAAACCTTGATGGAGTCTATTAAAAGCCACAAGCAGAAATAATTAAAAACAGCTTTTAGTTCCTTGATCTAACTCAGCATTCCCCCTAATTCTTGCTTGAGAATATGAATCACCTTGGGTGCATATTACTGATAAAGATCCCCAGGTTTCTACCTGCCTTCCACAAAGATTCTCCATTCAGTAGGTCTTGCATAGAGTCAAGGAATCTGTATTTTGGGAAAATCACCTCATGTGATTCTTATCCCAAGATAAGACCGGAGAATATAAACTCTGTGATTTCAAATTCTCTACAAATAAGAATTTGATAGTGCTACTGCAATGAATTATCACAAACATAATGGCTTAAAACAACAGAAATTTATTCTCTCACAACTTTGGAGGCCAGAAGTCCAAAATCAAGGTGTCAGCAGAGCCTCCTTTCAAGGGAATCCTTTCTTGCCTCTTTCAACTTCTGTGGCTCCTGGCTCTCCTTCACTGTTCCAGCATAACTCTAATCTCTTGTCTCCATCTTCACAGATTCTTTCCTGTGTCTCTTTCTCTTTCTCCTATAAGGACACCAGTCCCTGGATTTAAGTTCCAGCCTTAATCTAGGATGATCTCATCTCAAGATCCTTAACTTAATTACATGTGCAAAGACCCTATTTCTAAATAAGGTCACAATCATATGTACTAGGGTTTAGGATTGGACATATCTTTTTGATCCATACAATTCAGTCCACTACATCTGGGGAACTTTATTATGCCCTATACCACCAATTGAATTATAATGAAGGCTCAGGTATAGGTAGTTTTAAAAGCTGAACAGGTAATTCTGATATGCATCCAGGTTTCTGAAATACCCTCCTAATACCTATTAATTTAGTCCCTGCCTCCTGGTTAACTTCTCACCAAATCTCTCTATAATATTCCTCCAATCCTCAAATTCTCTTGCTTTTCCTTTGTATCTAGAGCTCTGCACTAACAGATGTAATTTGCTGGCTCACTAGCCACTGGGCAATAATAATTATAACGGCCTCTATGGTGCTGACAGAAACGCAGGCCTTTAAATCTATCAAAAGTAAACATGAATTCTTCAGAGATTTCAGCAGCATTAATTTCCTCATTGGTTATACACACATTGTATATACATATACACGCATATATATGCACACACATACACACACATATATGCATATACTCAAACATTATATAAATGTATAATCAGAATCAAATGAGATAATATATGCAAAATCTAGATAGTACTTGGTATCTAGTATCTAGTAGTCATCCAATAGAAGATTTCTTTTTTCTTCCTTTCAAATAATGTTTTATTCTCAAATGAGAATAGATAGATAGATATTCTCAAATGGAAATATATATTTTCAACTGGAGTTAGAGTTGGCCCAATTGAAATTAGTTCCGAAAATAGCAATAATTCCGAATCCTTATTTTCTAATATTAAATTTAGTGTTTTGAAAGATGTCAGGTTGAAGTCCTATATTGATCCAGGAAACATCCTATCTATAATGCTGAGTTGGCATTCTGCAAACAGAAAGCTATGTACATATGCCAATATTTGAATCACAAGTTGCTGTTTATTGCTATGATAAGATCTTTTCTAACATTTGAGCAGATCATAGGTGGCTGAAGTTGGGACCCTACCCCAGGGTACTCTGCCACAAAGCAGTCAGGATGTAACTTCTGTGAGTCCTCCTGAGCCAGCATCCTTTTCAGAGCCTCATCCTTTTCAGAGCCTCAGCATCCTTTCAGATCCTCCTGAGCCAGCATCCTTTTCAGAACCTCATCCTTTATTGATCTGCTCTCCAAATATTGTGACATCAGCTTTTCAGTTCTCTAGAGTTCACCAAGTCAGGTGTTCTCACCTGCTGTGTTCTAGATGCCTGGGTCATAAGAGAAGACAAAAGGCAGAGTTTCTGTTACAGGTTAGGGGAGAGAAGAAAAAAAAACATACCTCAATCAGCAAAAAGACAAATAAAATAATTAAAACCTATGACAGGTGCTATGAAAGAAATAAGAAGCTAATGACATTTTAACCTGATGTACTTATGTGTGAATTTTCTAAATATTGATGCATTTTTTTAGCAAAAATTTATACATATCCTCTTCTTTAATATGTATAAATTCTTATACAGGAGGACTATGTCCTTATATGGTACTGAAATTCTAGGTTCAATATATGTCCATAATCTAGTCCATCTCTATCCCTATTTTGTATATAACTACATATATTTGTGTGTGTGCGTAGACACACACTTAGCTTTAAAAACTCAGATAATATATAAAACAAAAAAAAACTAGTAGTTACTTTACCTCACCCTTTTCACCAACTCCAGTGGCAACCGTTTTTAACTCTTAGCCAAGTTTTCTGGTTACTCTTTCCATTTATTCAGTAAAATGTTTAACCACTATTTCTTGATTTCCCAAAATTATACTTGTCTTTTGGCTTCCTCTTAACTAGAATATTCTGTAAGTTAGTTTTAAATTAAAGCTGTACAAGTAAGCTAAAGTTGTACAACTTTAGAAAATAATGGGTTGTCAATAATATAAGAAGTTGTTACCTCATGATGTAGTTAAAACCAATGAGAAACTATATTGAGAGAGTGGGAAAGGGAAAGTGTGGAGTACAAAAAGAAAGTAAAATTCTCTTTTTTTTTTTTTTTTTGGTACACGGGCCTCTCACTGCTGTGGCCTCTCCTGCTGCGGAGCACAGGCTCCAGACGCGCAGGCCCAGTGGCCATGGCTCACGGGCCCAGCCACTCTGCGGCACGTGGGATTCTCCCGGACTGGGGCACGAACCCGCGTCCCCTGCATCGGCAGGCGGACTCCCAACCACTGTGCCACCAGGGAAGCCCCAATTCTCATTTTTAATAAAGACATTTAGAAAGTTATATAATTTTCAAGATTTGATTAGTAAAATATTGCTTATTGGTCAGCTTCCATAAATATACGGAAGACTATATATCAATCATTTGTGATTTTCTTCAGTTTTAATCAAAATGATTATAATGTAATTGTTGCATGAGAAAAAGTCTGGTATAATATTTCTTCTTCGGAAACTATTGAGACTTGCTTCGTGGCCAGGGAATTTATTGTTTTTGTAGAATTCCCTTGTGAACAGAAGAAAAATGTGTATTTTTTATAGGTTGCTGTAGATTTTTTTGACATATAGATGGATAGACAGACTGATGGATAGATGATATTACTCAAGCTTATTAATTTGTTTAATATTCTCTGTATATTTATATTTTTTCCTGTTTAAGGATAACTTAAAAAATAAAAGCTAATTTCTCTGAAATGTTTTTTCTTTTACATGTAAAATAGCAATAATAAAAACTATCTCGTAGTAGTAGTTTTATAGTCATGAGGATTAAATAGGAACCACATATAACACCAAATACAGTGTTTGGGTAGTTAAGTACCACTCTTCCGTTGGTAGTACTAATTCCCCTTTTTCCTTAATTCCATGCAATGATTAACATCAATGCTGATCTCATTCTATAAGACGATTTAAAATATGGGACGATTTAAAATATCTCTCATAAATTCTGGGAAATTCTAAAGAAGTATCTTTTCAAATATCACCTATCTCCATTTTCTCTCTTCACTGTTTTTGGAACTGTTAGGTTAGTGTTTGATCATTTTAGTCTGTCCTCCATGATTCTTAATCCCTTCCACATTATTTTTAATTGCATTTGAGTCTTCGTTGTTGGGTCTTAGTTGCTGCATGCGGGCTTTCTCTAGTTGCGACGAGCGGGGGCTACTCTTCACTGCAGTGTGTGGGCTTCTCATTGCGGTGGCTTCTCTTTGCAGAGCCTGGGCTCTAGGCGCACGAGCTTCAGTAGTTGTGGCACGTGGGCTCAGTAGTTGTGGCTTGCGGGCTCTAGAGCACAGGCTCAACAGTTGTGGCACACAGGTTTAGTTGCTCCGTGGCATGTGGGATCTTCCCAGACCAGGGCTCAAACCCGTGTCCCCTGCATTGGCAAGCAGATTCTCAACAACTGCACCACCAAGGAAGTCCCAATAGTGATCGTTTCTGAATCTGTCTCTCAAGTCTATTTACAGCTCCTAAAGTTTCACTACTTCTATCTTATACCATATTGTAGCCATTCTGAAATTCTTACAGTTTCTCAGACATTTTATATACTCTGACTTCTAGGCCTTCAGAAATGCCATCTTTCTGGAATATTGTAAAAGCACTCATTTTCCTCCTGTTTATCTGATTTAACCTGAATCTATCATTTGTATCCGCTTGTACAACACTTCCTTTGGGGCACAATATCTAAGATTATTTTAGATGCGTATGTTATGTGTTGCAATAACACTTTGTACTGCCTATATTGTAGCATTTTTCAGAGATTTATTAAAGTCACTTCTTTAATTATATTACAAATGTTTTTCCTACCAGATTATAAGCATTCTGAGAAAAGAAAATGCTGAAAATTGTATTCCCAGTGCCTAGTACCATTCTATTCTATTCATTCATTCATTCATTCTAGGTGATGTATCTCTAAGGCCTAGAACTCTGTCTGGTATAAAGTTTTCAGTAAAATATCTTGAATGAATATCTTGAACCTTTGCAGTAGTTTTCTATTCTGTTTCATAGAGTTGGAACCTGGGGTCAGGAGTATTAAGTAACTTTCCAAGGTCACACATTAGTGATAAAACCAGGATTTGCACTCAGGTTTGCTTACCTGTAAGGTTTATATTCTTTATACATGGCCTCATATGTGAGATATAAAATGAGGTTTTTATGTAACAACAATGAAAGAGCATCAAAATGAAGACGATTTGGGGTACACTGTTCTCTTACATTTTTCTCCAAAGTGTATTTACTCTATTGGATCTTTGGAAGTCTGTCCTCTATAAGTACCAATTCTCTGGAGCCACAAGTAGCGTCAGTAACTAGAAGTGTTATATATTTTCTCAGAGGCTGTAGTCCTATAATTGCTGTAATCTTATGAAGTACTGGTATTTTCCATAACTATAATTTAATTATATGCTCTGGAGTAGGTAAAAGTCAGAATTGGAGTATAAATAGAAGACGTAAACCACAGAAAAAACAAATTTTTCATCTTTACCCCAGTATTTCTTTGATATAATTTTTAAGGGTATTGGTATGATCAGCAGGGTATAGTGAAGAAATAATATATTTTGGACTAGTATTCATATTTTACTCTGACACTTGCTGGTTATGCAGTGTATCCTTAGGCAAGTTATGCTGTTCTGCAAATTTGGGTTAGTAGTAACAATTGCAGGGCTGTTGTGAAGAGTGTAAGTAATGTATATGTGGCTAGCCTAGTACCTCTTCTCAATAAATAGTAATATATAATGTGAGTATTATTGTCTCTTTCATGTTTATATAACACTTTCCTAACCACAGACTCCTTTGTTATTCTTAACATTTATTTTAATTTGAATCTTCTATACATTTTCTACACACTTAATCATGAAGGTCAAATTTATATATATAGGATGTGTAATATATGCTCTCAAACAAACCTGTGATAACTGTATTTTGAAACTTCAATAAGTTACTTATAAATATTCATATTGGGGCCAAGGAAGAGGAATAAGTAGGAAAATCCTATATTAGAGACAGGAAAAAAACATAAATTGGATCTGAAATCTACCTCACTGGGAAACATTTCTCTAAGCTTTGTATATTAGATAAATATTAGTACCATACCAACCATGATTACCCTTGAGAGAAAGAGAAAATTGTTGCCATTTACACAATAGCCTACATAGAACCTGGCAATAAATTTTAGGTGAAAGATATAATAGATGAATTGAGCATACTACCTGCAACAATGGAAGATTTTTTAACAGTCCATTAATCCATATTATATATTCTATGAGGTTGAAGTAACTATAGAAATAAAATAGTTTTCTTTTCCTTGCTGTAATTTTAACATGATAAATATTCTTTGACTTTGGATCTTTGTGTCTCAAGGAAGATCAAAAGTCAAAGAATATTTATGCAAAATCAAGAAAGAAAAGCTTATGTATAACATTTAAGTCTTTATCAAATATAAGAATTCATAATGATATTTTAACAGAACAAGTATCCAGAAACAAACTGAAATATTGGATTCTATTTTCAACTTTAAAATTAACACTAATATGGAAGAACAGGGAAAATGTTACATTTGCTTTAAAAGTTTTTGTTTTATTTGTTAGGAGAAAAATATGTATTGTCATTAGATCTCATTTCTCTATCACCATCAGATACTGGTTATAGGACACTAAGGAGTTATGGACACAGTATTTTCCAACATTAGTGAAAAATGGGTGGAGGCCTATATTAAACTTTTTTGATGGAACTCTTTCTAAAATGTATTTTACATTTGACTGCATTATTAAGCAGAGAAAAGCCCAAGATAATTTTAACATTTCTTTATTTGTTAGTTCTTTCATGTATCTGAAATTCAGTTACTGTGTTTTATAGGAATGCTGTGATAATCCCAGGAGTTATTCAGGTGATGAGCCCTATTTGTTCCACATTAAATTCTTTTAGAGTGTTGTGCATTTCCAGATAATGCTCCTTCTGACTTCTTGATCTTTAAGACTTAAAGGACTCAAGAGATCATGTTATAAACCAGGAGTCTGTGACCAGAGAGGCTATGTGATTTACCGATAAGGAAACAAAAATGAATCATTAGTGACTTTACTCTGCTGCATGTGTCCATTAAATTAATACCTTCATTCTTTTTAGTGATTTGCCCTATGCTTTCTTCTAGTTCCCAATTTTTTTTCTCTCTATAGAATTTACCTATTGGTCCTATAAACTCAGACAACAAGGTTTCCAAGAGAAACGATGTAACTAAGTATTATGTTAAAAATGAATCAGAAATGAGGTGTAGTTGCTTAAGAACATATATGCATTATATGCATATGTTGACCTAAAACAAATAAACTTATGATGTTGGCTATATGTTCCAAAGTTTACAGAAAAGAGATTTTAAAATGTAAATTAACCTATTATAGATGCCTAAAGATGTAATGCTATTTTAAAAAATTAGATCTCATCATATCTTACACATTGCATTTAGTTGCTTACTCATTTTAATCATAACTTATGTTGATACTTCATATAAAGTCTCTATTCATGTCTACTGTACATCTTCTAAACATTAAGCACTTATTTATCTAAGGAGGAGAACACTTTTTTGACAAAATTCATGTTGATTCTTGAAAGATTAACATAAGTTTTCATTATCTTGTCAAGTTAAAAAAATACTTAGGAATATTGATTAAATTATGCCTTGTGCATTTTTCATTTCTCTTTTGAGTGCTTTCTCTTATATGTCTGAGTATTTGTTGGGTTGCTACATGCATGGCTTTTGATATAGTCTTTTATCGCTGCATATCCGTGATTGCCTCCTTATCACTTCTATCTTTGAATCATATTTAGGCTCTCATCACATGTTTTGGCTTCAAAAAGTTACACTTATTCTAAAATTCATATCTCAAGAAATGGCTTTGGTAATCATAAAATTTAGTAAAGATTTGTTCAGTTTTAGAATCATTTCCATTGTTGATATTATGCCAGTACCTCAGATGGATATACTCAAAGGTAAATTCACACAAAGAAATTGCTTTTTAAGAAGTAAAGAAGCAGGTAGTCAAGGATGCCATGTCAACCTGATCCGGTATGAAACCACTACTTTCCCTACATGTTATTTATGAAATAATAGCAATTTATATTGTCATTGCATAAGTTACCAATATTAAAAATGTCTATATATGGGCTTCCCTGGTGGCACAGTGGTTGAGAGTCCGCCTGCCGATTCGGGGGACGCGGGTTTGTGCCCTGGTCCGGGAGGATCCCACATTCCGCGGAGCGGCTGGGCCCGTGGGCCATGGCCGCTGGGCCTGAGCGTCCGGAGCCTGTGCTCCGCAGCGGGGGAGAGGCCACAACAGTGAGAGGCCCGCGTACCGCAAAAAAAAAAAAAAAAAAAAAAGAAAAACAATGGCTATATCACTTGCCGTCTGTTCACTGAATATCACTGCTGATCATCCTGGCTGACTCTCTTTTCCCAGCTCAGCTACATGATAGGGAGAGTTCTTACTCCAAAGGTAACTCATTGTTTCACCATTTTAAGAACAAGGGTGAATATTTTAGCCTCCGATTTAAATTTGAAATATTATTTTGGGGATAATATACAAAATAGGTCTTTGACAGGATCACACAAAATGAATTTGCTTGCATTTTACTATTAATTCTAGTTACTAGTGATTTGCCAAAAATATGTATTGATATAGACTTTTAATTTTAAAATGCCATGGTTTTTAAGGGAAAATGCAAAAATTCTATAGGACTTATAGCAATGTCATTTAAAATTCTTATTTCCTGAAAATACCTTCACTAGTGTACTTCATTGGTTGAAGTACTAAGAAAATACTCAATAACATAGTTTTCAAGTGGAACCACTACCTGGAGTTACTTTGTAAAGTCCTCTTAAAAAAGAAATGATCCAGACGAGGACTTGAGGGAAAACCTGGGAAGCATGACTGCCAAATAGGCCCAAGTTCCATGAGGACGGCAAGGCCATATGGGGTCCGATGGTAACTACCATTCAAATCTTCTTATAAATGGTGCAGTGGTTCCCTGGGAACCACTTGCCCAGGGAAGACAGCATGATGTGTGAGGTCAGCCTTATCCAACAGTCCAGAGGGCCTGATGATGGAGAGAAGGTGTAGGGAGCAAACTGCCCATGCATGTGTGAGCCCCATGATTTAGCCTTTAAGGCTCTATGGAATGAGTACCTGGGTCAGGACTGTGTTTAAAAACTTAAAAGAAAAACAAAAAAAAAGGCCTAAAGAAGTGTGACCAAAATGATTGGGTAAATCTTGGTATGATCTGCCCTATAAAAATAAATCAAAAGTTGATAGTATTATAGAATTTAAAGAAAAGATCAAGATTCAAAATGATTGAAATTTTCCAACATTATGAAATAGTGACTGGTACAGACAAAAACTTGTGAACCAAATGCTAAAGAAGTGAAAGTATTTAGGGACTCATTTCTGCTAGACACAAGGAAGTTCTCCTTTACACAATGAAACATTTTATGAGAAATATTTAACCTTTAAGCTGAAAATACATATGGGTAGAGTAAAAATATGGGTAGAGTAAATAACAGGTAATTCATGGATGGTAAATGAAAGTAAGGTAGGAAATCGGTACGAGGTTGTTATAGATGGAGTGATAGATGAAGAGCTTGATGAACTGAATTCTAAAGACCTATTTTCCATTAAGGAAATACATATAACTTGAGGCAAGTCTAACTTTCATGCTCTCAGTTTCTTTAGGGCTGAAATAATTGGATATAATCAATGGTTTTCTTTTTTTTGAGCAAAGAAATATATTGTTATTATTCATATATTTTTCTCCAAATAAAATAGTACTCAAAACTCCAAAATTAAAACTATAGGTAGATAAATAATTGTGTAGATAGGTAAGATGTGAACAGTTTTGGCTGAAGGAGTTTGGGCAGCCCGAGTCCAGCTGCTCCACCCCCTTGGTAGCTCTGAGACAAGCTACAAAATACAACTTGAAAATATTGCTGGTCCCCCTGCCATCAAATATAGGCTGTGATTCTACATCACTTGTCTTAGAGAGAAAAGCAAGTGTTGCCACAAAATGACTTTGGCTCCACCTATGAGAGGAACAGTAATAAACAATATGGGCCACAGTTCTGTCTCCATGTGTCCTTTTCTTCTGCCTTTATGCCAGTGAAATGATGGAGGATTTTCATTCTTCTTTTTCTATTTTTTTTCATGTCTATTAAATAGGTTGTGTGTGTGAGGATTTATGATTCCATGAATATTGTCTTGGGAGATAAAAGTTCTGATATTGAGCATACCATGTAAACTCTACATGAATTACTTTCACCATATGAAAAACTTTCTCCTGGGAAATATTAGTAAGCTGCTCTGAATTCCTTGGATGAACTGTTTGCAGTTATATTTTCTCTTATTATTACTACCTTTTTTCTTTCTTTATTTCTTGCAGTCAGTCTTGATTATCTGATCTTATTATGACAAAATTGTCTGCTGAATTTACCAGTCCTTTGAATTGGCTAGTGATCTCCTTTTAGAATTGTTTTCTGTGCTAATTCTATGTTTTTCTTTTTAATTTTTGTTGTCATAGTTATCTAAGGGTTAGCAAAGGAGGTCTTTTGATTTAATTTAGTAAAATTTTACTTTGAAGTCCAGTTCTTTGCTGTTGTTGATTTTCAGGAGAATTTTTGTGGGGTTTTTTTTTTAACATCTTTATTGGAGTATAATTGCTTTACAATGGTGTGTTACTTTCTGCTTTATAACAAAGTGAATCAGTTATACATATACATATGTTCCCATATCTCTTCCGTCTTGCGTCTCCCTCCCTCCCACCCTACCTATCCCACCCCTCTAGGTGGTCACAAACCACATAGCTGATCTCTCTGTGCTATGCAGCTGCTTTTTTTTTTTTTAACTTAGAATTCACACTTTCAAAATCTATAACTGTTTGATACCAGCTAAACTAAATTTAATGAGTTTTTTGTTTGTGTTTGTTTTCTTACTTTCAACTTATTATGTTGACATCACTCAGGCAAAGTTGGATCCAACCTTCCTACTTCGGCTCTCTATGTTCAGAAAAGGCCTTTCCCTTTTAAAGCACACACTTTACTTTGAAGCACATGAATATAGAGCTTCATCCAGCTATTCTTCACTGGGCGGAGCTTGAGTCCCTTGGTGCAGGGAATTGACATCTATTTATTTTTCTTGCAGTATAATGAATCTAAACAGTCCTTCATCAAGTGATTCTACTTGGTTTTCAGTCACTGAAATGTGCTCATATAAAAGATATTAAAAGTATGTGTATCCTAAGTCCTCAAGAAGTTACTGCCACTATATTTGTTTACCTAACATTTCCTCTGTGCCTTTTGTGGAAGAGAAGGTAGAGTTCTGATCATATTAGCAAATGAGAAACAAATTAAGTGAAACACAGTTGATGACACCTTTCCTATTGGATGTTTTTATATCTTTCACAGAATTCCCGACTTGTGAGCCACTAACTCAATTTGCATGCAAAAGTGGAAGATGCATTAGCAGCAAATGGCACTGCGACTCTGGCAAGTACCAAATGTCCACGAGACTGCACTGATTTGATTGGGGGCCTGGCTGGCTGTGTAGCTTTGCCTCTTTCTGAGGTAGTTTGTGAGAGGAGGTTGCAGAGTCAAGCAAAATGGCCAAGACGAGTGGTGAGAGGGCAGCTGGCACGTCAATGGGGATTAGCATTAAGGAAAATGGAGCTCAATATCTGTCCCTTGGGGCTGTGATGGAGATTTGTTTTCAGATATTATGCTGGACATAGCCTAAGTCTACAAACATGAAGTGAAAGCAACAACTGAGGAAACGACCTGGACAATTCAGGCTCCCCAAAGCATTTATGTGAAACGCTCTATAACCTCAGGATGGAGTAGTTTATAAATTATATTGGAATCATCCATGGTCTCAACTTTGTCACTTTTTTTTTATGTACAAATGGTATTTTTTCTTCACTCAATTGTATCATTATGTTAAATTATGCCAAATACAGGTAAATGAATTATACATAAATCGATACCTTCTCAGCCATTGATTTCAATTTAATCTGTTTTCACTTCACATTCCTCTCGCCTCCCTCCTGCAACGGTTGTTAATAAAGAGTATAAGTCATTGCTAATGATAGTGTACAATAATTTCCTGATATAAATACACACTTAAGAGCCAGTGGAGGAAGGGTACACAGTGAGCCCTCTTGTGGGAGAATGGAGAAAAAGGATCTGAATTAAAAATACAGTTATAAACTCTGGGGTACAAAGGTTCTAGGTCTAAATAGTAATTTTCCAGCAATAATTATATCACAAGCTGTATCATTTCATAAAATTCCTACACTCACCATTGTCTTCCCACTTCATAATTATTTCATGTTGCATAGATTTATTTAGTCAGTGGTTAGTCATTTCTGAGTGAAATGGAAGTTAAGCTTCAAAATCTAAAGTCAAGGATTTTTCCCCCTTAGTTTAGTAGTTGGTATTCAATCAGAAATAAACAATATAAAAATGAAAATAATTCTCCCACTGCTCATGGGAAATGTTGATCATTGATTTATCATTCCTTTTTTTAATAACAAAAGAAAGCTCTCAATACCAAAAAGAAATGTTAAGTATTTCATAAGGAAAAGTTTCTCCATGGACCAGTTCTCACCACCTGGCTGTTGTTGCTTCTTTCCAGATGATGACTGTGGGGACGGGAGTGATGAGGTTGGCTGTGTTCAGTCCTGCTTTGATAATCAGTTCAGATGTTCCAGTGGCAGATGTATCCCAGGCCATTGGGCCTGTGATGGTGACAATGACTGTGGAGACTTCAGTGATGAAATCAGTTGTACCAGAGAAGGTTAGTAATTTTGTGAATCTGCAGAATCTCATTTTAAAGTGATATATAATATTTGGAGTATTTTAGAGTGAATATCATAGAAAAATAAATTGTTCATCAGATTAAAAAAAGTGTGTGGAACTATATAAAATAATTTGCTGATCTCTTTACTTTTACTTTTTCTTTTCTCTGGTTTCTCAACCTTAATTCCTCCTTATACTTTGATACCTTCTTCTTTGGTCTTCACTTCCTATTTCATTAGATGCTTTACTTTCATTTGATCCTTTACTTACTACTCTTTTAATCCCCTACAACTTCTAAATTTCCAAACCCCCAAACCCATCCCCAAAGGAAAAAATAAAAAGAATAAGAAAGGCATAATTTTCCTTTTATTTTTACACTATATTTGTTTCCTGAAGGCTGGAAATCATCCCCTATTAAACGGTGATGTATTCCAACTGATTGACCTTCTGGAATGCAAGCTAAAAGAGGAAGGAGATCATGACCATGTTTCCCAGTATATCCATGGGCAGCCTGACCCTGTTGTTTGCATGGGTAGCTCTGCAAAATTTGATCAGCCACAGGACGTGTTAATAAATTAGAAATCATGTTGGAAATAATCACAGAAAAAGCATTAGCCTGTCAAAAATTCATAACAACAATAACACTAACTAGAACTTTCTTTCTGCCTAAGAAATTGAAATAATTTATTATCCATTCTTTCATTTATTCCAAAAATACTTATTGAGAACTTTTCATGTGCCAGGCACTGTGCTTGGACCAAAGGATAGATTAAAGAATAAAAAAACATATTCCCTGTTTAGTTTTAAAAATCTAGCATGCAAACAGACAAACAACAAAGTGAATTATTTTATGTGGTGACGGGGCAGAGCGTACCACATACTATGATCATAAGAAAGAAATCATTTTCCAAGTGTTTTCCAAGTAGATATATTTGTCTTCTGCAAATATTTGACAACCTATAAAACAGAATATTTCTAAAGTATTTTCTCTGACATGAATTCCTTTTGTCTTTCTTTTGTTTCTCTTTCTTTCTTCATTTCTCTCTCTTTCTCTCTCTCTCTCTGTCTTCATTTCTCTTCTTTTCTCTCAATTGTAACTACTGGAAACAGTGGCAATTAGAGATTATCTACATAATACTAGGTTCTTAAAGGAATAAATCTAGCTTTTTGGTGAACTCCCTAAGTGACTTATTAAAAGAGATATTGTCTGATTTTGATTTTACCTGTGTGACCTGGGTTATAAGACTCGAGGCATGATCCAAATATGGCTAGTCACCTATGAGCCATGAAGTGATAAAACACATGGTCCTCATGGTGATCATGGCATGAGTCATGTCTCTCCTGACAGTGGACATAACAGAAGCTATAGTAAAAACAGAAAATGACTAAGAAAATTTTTGGAACAGTATCTTATAAAATTCAACATGAAGATATTTTAATTTAATTTTGCTTCAAAATCGAGAGGAATGATAAATCCCTCTCTCTCTCTCTTTCTCTCTCTCTTTCCCCCTCTCCCTTTATCTCTATCTCATTGTTGTGTCCTTTCCTCTCTCAATTTAGTTGGTCCACTAGTATATATGAACTAGAACTTTTTGCCTATCACTAATCTGGAGTAGAAAAAGGAAAGGTATATAAAAAGATATTTTTCCTCTTTTTCTTTGTATATTTGAAACATTCATTTGGGGTGTGGTTGACATTTCATTACTAACTTAGCCTGAATATATACTATTGGTACATTTTCCCCCATGTATCAGATGGCTTTTTACGCTCCTCATGCGGTGTACATCTGTGGCGTGCTGACACTGACCCATAATATGCTGTGAAAGATAAATTGCCCCGGGGTTAATTTGCTTTCATCTCACAAGTGAGATCCCATCCCTCTGTTCTATGTGCATGTATCTCTAAGTTAAACTGATCATTGCACATTAAGAAGTTTTGGGGAGATTGCTTTAGCCTTATGAGTATCCAAAGGGAGTGGCTCATCCCCTTAGAGACTCTCTAGAGAGTTTGGATTTGGGTTTGGATTATAGAATCAGTGGCTAAGGTTAATGACCTTTATCTTGAGGGCATCTCAATTTCACTAATATATTACTGTAAAGGATATACTGTCAGTGAGAATGCCATGCGTTTCTTATATGATTATGATAATATGCTAAGGAAATGATCCAGGTAACCCACATGATTCTTGGACATGTTTCAAGGAAAGAATGAGAAGAACTTCCTGAACTAATTTATATTTAACTGATTAGAAGTTGTACTAGGATTCCCTGATCAAATATTTTACTTGGTGAATTACAAGATGCAGGAATTGGGGACAGGTATCATTCTGGGATGATTTCGGTGTGTAAGACAATCCATAGTATTTCAAAGGGCATTGAAATATTTTTATCCATCATTATATCATGTATGCTGATACGGAAGTTGTAAAATAACCATGACACATAGAATTGTTAACACTGATCAGGAAGGCCATTTTGCACTTGTAGGATTTGTGAGGATATTGCCAAGGTAAAGTAGAAATTTGATTCAATTAGTCATATAATTCAGTCCGAGAACCTGCTGCAGAAGAAAGAGCAGGGGATTCCGTCTTGAGTTTCAGGACTGGCTGTCAAAACCGATCAAATCCACCGTATAATTGCTCAGCACTTTACTTTACACTGCCTGGGTAAGCAGAGCACATGGTGCAGTTTCTCTCAACTCAAAAGGGCAGAAAATACTCTTGAATTGATTTTCAATAGTAAAGGAGAAGGAGATACCAAGAATCACATTCCATATATAATCTCTATTTCAGAAAATTCCTGAGCTTAAGTTCAATTCATATTCTTTCTGATACCACTTTCACGAAAAGAATTTCTGTGGTGATCATGTTTTCATCAGCAATATGGGAAAACTGTTAATGTCTAGTCCCCTCCTAGATTAACGTACACTCATCTCTTTCTTCCTTCATATTGTGCTGCTCTTTCTCTCACTTCCAAACTCCTTTACTAGGCAAAGAAGGCACAATATCTTTACAAGTCACTATGCAAGTGTGCACGTGTGTGTGCACGCACGTGCACACACACACAGTCTAAAGTGGAATAGAAAGACCATCCGTGGCACATGATTCCTTCCTTTGTTTCAATGCCTGTTTGTCATTAATTTAGCGCTTTTTAGTTCTGAATCCTTTGGTTGGTACATATATTTATAGTTACCCTTTTGTAGCTACTGGGTAAATAGTTTTTCCAAGTGGAAAAACAGTGAGGCTGGACTGTCAAAGAATTTGGTATGAGGGAACTTCCTCTAGAGCCTCAGTCCTGGCCATTTATTAAATATTGAAAGGTTTTGTAAAAAGATGGTTTTACCTGTAAGAACATCAAGAATAAAGTTAAAATGAGACTTCAGTCTTTTCTTACAAGTCTTTACCTCCCTGGCTGTAATATTTTTAAAAAGAGAGCATGAGAGAGAGATGTTGGACATATGTCACATCTGTAAAACACCAAATATATAGAATTAATCTTATCCCATTGTTGATAGTTTAGTTCATTTGAGTTATGTAAACTTTCATTCTCATACTCTTTTTGGGAATTTTGTCTCAAGCATATTTCACACAAGGAATAAGGCATTTCTATAATAAACATATGAAAATTGTGCAGTATCTTTAGACAGCTATTCTTCCAGGTCAATTTCCATTTAGAAATTGTTGTAAAAAATTATAACAAATAATTTCAACGTGCACTTGATGGAGAAGAGAACAGGTTTTCTCTAGAATAGATTTTGCCTAAATTTTATAATTTCTTCTAAATGCAACAATATCCCTCAAATATTTGGATTTTTCTTTGAGAAAGCCCCTGACACTATTTTCTGATTACTGTTCTCTAATGTCTTCTGTTTGGCTAAAAAGGGAGTGTTTACTACCTGCTGCATTAAATGAATGATCTGGGTGATGCCGGAATGTGTGATCTCTTATTTACGTCACAAATACAAATTAAATGCAAATTTGAGATTTAGTATGTATTGACCTTCAATTTTGATTTCTTATAAATAATCTTTAACAAGTTCCCGTATCCATCAGGCAGTCAAATGTATACCATTATTAATGTACGTGCTCATACATGCTTATGTTCTTTTGCTTTAACTGCTTTTGTTTCTGCTTTGGAAACTTCCATTTCTTTTGGGCTTCATCTGCATTCATTCATGCATGCATTTATTCATTTGCCTCTCTACATCATTGTTCCCAGTTTAAGAAGGGAACTGGAGTAATTTTATTTTATCTTTGTAGTTTCATAGTCAAGTACAATATTTGATATATAATGAGTATTCAATAAAAAATTATTGAGTGAAAGAGTCTATTTCTTGACCACAAAAGTTGTTTATATTTTAGAATCAACACTTAATTGTTTTGTCTTATACATCTAGTAACTTCTGTTTCCTCATCCTGGAGTTTATTTCCATGATGACATACAAGGCTAGGTGTATGGATCTAATCATTTACATTTCCTCAATACAGCACAACCACTTTCATTTATCCAATAATATTGGTAATTTCAGCCTAGGATTCAATAAAATATAATAGATAGGAAATCTTCTTTATCTTTTATTATTGTTTACTTCTTTTTTTATGTCCTCTATGTCAAATAGATAGAAAGTTTCCGAAAGATAAGAAAAGTTTACATCTTTTTTTTTAAACATCTTTATTGGAGTATAATTGCTTTACAATCGTGTGTTAGTTCCTGCTTTATAACAAAGTGAATCAGTTATACATATGTTCCCATACCTCTTCCCTCTTGCATCTCCCTCCCTCCCACCCTCCCTTTCCCACCCCTCTAGGTGGTCATAAAGCACCCGAGCTGATCTCCCTGTGCTATGCAGCTGCTTCCCAATAGCTATCTATTTTATGTTTGATAGTGTATATATGTCCATGCCACTCTCTCACTTTGTCACAGCTTACTCTTCCCCCTCCCCATATCCTCAAGTCCATTCTCTAGTAGATCTATATCTTTATTCCTGTCATACCCCTAGGTTCTTCATAACATTTTTTTTCTTAAATTGTATATATATATGTGTTATCATATGGTATTTGTCTCTCTTTCTGACTTACTTCACTCTATATGACAGACTCTAGGTCCATCCACCTCATTACAAATAGCTCAATTTCGTTTCTTTTTATGGCTGAGTAATATTCCATTGTATATATGTGCCACATCTTCTTTATCCATTCATCTGTTGATGGACACTTAGGTTGTTTCCATCTCCTGGCTATTGTAAATAGAGCTGCAATGAACATTTTGGTACATGACTCCTTTTGAATTATGGTGTTCTCAGGGTATATGCCCAGTAGTGGGATTGCTGGGTCATATGGTAGTTCTATTTGTAGTTTTTTAAGGAACCCCCATATTGTTCTCCATAGTGGCTGTACCAATTCACATGCCTACCAGCAATGCAAGAGTGTACCCTTTTCTACACACCCTCTCCAGCATTTATTGTTTCTAGATTTTTTGATGATGGCCATTCTGACTGGTGTGAGATGATATCTCATTGTAGTTTTGATTTGCATTTCTCTAATGATTAATGATGTTGAGCACTTTTTCATGTGTTTCTTGGTAGTCTGTATATCTTCTTTGGAGAAATGTCTATTTAGGTCTTCTGCCCATTTTTGGATTGGGTTGTTTGTTTTTTTGTTATTGAGCTGCATGAGCTGCTTGTAAATTTTGGAGATTAATCCTTTGTCAGTTGCTTCATTTGCAAATATTTTCTCCCATTCTGAGGGTTTTCTTTTGGTCTTGTTTGGTCTCCTTTGCTGTGCAAAAGCTTTGAAGTTTCATTAGGTCCCATTTGTTTATTTTTGTTTTTATTTTCATTTTGCTAGGAGGTGGGTCAGAAATGATCTTGCTGTGATTTATGTCATAGAATGTTCTGCCTATGCTTTCCTCTAAGAGTTTGATAGTTTCTGGCCTTACATTTAGGTCTTTAATCCATTTTGAGCTTATTTTTATGTATGGTGTTTGGGAGTGATCTAATCTCATACTTTTACATGTACCTGTCCAGTTTTCCCAGCACCACTTATTGAAGAGTCTGTCCTTTCTCCAGTGTACACTCCTGCCTCCTTTATCAAAGATAAGGTGACCTTATGTGCATGGGTTTATCTCTGGGCTTTCTATCCTGTTCCATTGATCTATCTTTCTGTTTTTGTGCCAGTACCATACTGTCTTGATTACTGTAGCTTTGTAGTATAGTCTGAAGTCAGGGAGCCTGATTCCTCCAGCTCTGTTTTTCGTTCTCAAGATTGCTTTGGCTATTCGGAGTCTTTTGTGTTTCCATACAAATTGTGAAATTTTTTGTTCTAGTTCTGTGAAAAATGCCAGTGGTAGTTTGATAGGGATTGCATTGAATCTGTAGATTGCTTTGGGTAGTAGAGTCATTTTCACAATGTTGATTCTTCCAATCCAGGAACATGGTATATCTCTCCATCTATTTGTATCATCATTAATTTCTTTCACCAGTGTCTTATAATTTTCTGCATACAGGTCTTTAGTCTCCTTAGGTAGGTTTATTCCTAGATATTTTATCCTTTTTGTTGCAGTGGTAAATGAGAGTGTTTTCTTGATTTCACTTTCAGATTTTTCATCATTAGTGTATAGGAATGCCAGAGATTTCTGTGCATTAATTTTGTATCCTGCTACTTTACCAAATTCATTGATGAGCTCTAGTAGTTTTCTGGTAGCATCTTTAGGATTCTCTATGTACAGTATCATGTCGTCTGCAAACAGTGACAGCTTTACTTCTTCTTTTCCAATTTGGATTCCTTTTATTTCCTTTTCTTCTCTGATTGCTGTGGCTAAAACTTCCAAAACCATGTTGAAAAAGAGTGGTGAGAGTGGGCAACCTTGTCTTGTTCCTGATCTTAGTGGAAATGCTTTCAGTTTTTCACCATTGAGAACGATGTTGGCTGTGGGTTTGTCATATATGGCCTTTATTATGTTGAGGAAATTTCCCTCTATGCCTACTTTCTGGAGGGTTTTTGTCATAAATGGGTGTTGAATTTTGTTGAAAGCTTTTTCTGCATCTACTGAGATGACCATATGGTTTTTCTTCTTCAATTTGTCAACATGGTGTATCACATTGATTGATTTGTGTATATTGAAGGATCCTTGCATTCCTGGAATAAACTCCACTTGATCATGGTGTATGATCCTTTTATTGTGCTGTTGAATTCTGTTTGCTAGTATTTTGTTGAGGATTTTTGCATCTATGTTCATCAGTGATATTGGCCTGTAGGTTTCTTTCTTTGTGACATCGTTGTCTGGTTTTGGTGTCATGGTGATGGTGGCCTCATAGAATGAGTTTGGGAGTGTTCCTCTCTCTGCTGTATTTTGGAAGAGTTTGAGAAGGATAAGTATTAGCTTTTCTCTAAATGTTTGGTAGAATTCGCCAGTGAAGCCATCTGGTCGTGGGCTTTTGTTTGTTGGAAGATTTTTAATCAGTTTCAATATCAGTGCTTGTGATTGGTCTGTTCATGTTTTCTATTTCTTCCTGATTCAGTCTTGACAGGTTGTGCGTTTCTAAGAATTTGTCCATTTCTTCCAGGTTGTCCATTTTATTGGCATAGACTTGCTTGTAGTAATCTCTCATGATCTTTTGTATTTCTGCAGTGTCAGTTGTTACTTCTCCTTTTTCATTTCTAATTCTATTGATTTGAGTCTTCTCCCTATTTTTCTTGATGAGTCTGGCTAATGGTTTATCAATTTTGTTTATTTTCTCAAAGCACCAGCTTTTAGTTTTATTGATCTTTGCTATCGTTTCCTTCATTTCTTTTTCATTTATTTCTGATCTGATCTTTATGATTTTTTTCCTTCTGCTAACTTTGGAGGTTTTTTGTTCTTCTTTCTCTAATTGCTTTAGGTGCAAGTTTAGGTTGTTTATTTGAGATGTTTCCTGTTTCTTAAGGTAGGATTTTATTGCTAAAAACTTTCCTCTTAGACCTGCTTTTGCTGCATCCCATAGGTTTTGGGTCATCGTGTCTCCACTGTCATTTGTTTCTAGGTATATTTTGATTTCCTCTTTGATTTCTTCAGTGATCACTTCGTTATTAAGTAGTGTATTGTTTAGCCTACATGTGTTTGTATTTTTTACAGATCTTTTCTTGTAATTGATATCTAGTCTCATAGCATTGTGGTCGGAAAAGATACTTGATACAATTTCAATTTTCTTAAATTTACCAAGGCTTGATTTGTGACCCAAGATATGATCTATCCTGGAGAATGTTCCATGAGCACTTGAGAAAAATGGATATTCTGTTGTTTTTGGATGGAATGTCCTATAAATAGCAATTAAGTCCATCTTGTTTAATGTATCATTTAAAGCTTGTGTTTCCTTATTTATTTTTATTTTGGATGATCTGTCCATGGGTGAAAGTGGGGTGTTAAAGTCCCCTACTATGAATGTGTTACTGTCAATTTCCCCTTTTATGGCTGTTAGTATTTGCCTTATGTATTGAGGTGCTCCTCTGTTGGGGTCATAAATATTTACAATTGTTATATCTTCTTCTTGGATCGATCCCTTGATCATTATGTAGTGTTCTTCTTTGTCTCTTCTAATAGTCTTTATTTTAAAGTCTATTTTGTCTGATATGAGAATTGCTACTCCAGCTTTCTTTTGGTTTCCATTTGCATGGAATATCTTTTTCCATCCCCTTACTTTCAGTCTGTATGTGCCTCTAAGTCTGAAGTGGGTCTCTTGTAGACAGCATATATGTGGGTCTTGTTTTTGTATCCATTCAGCCAGTCTGTGTCTTTTGGTGGGAGCATTTAATCCATTTACATTTAAGGTAGTTATCAATATGTATGTACCTGTTCCCATTTTCTTAATTGTTTTGTTATAATAGGTCTTTTCCTTCTCTTGTGTTTCTTGCCTAGAGAAGATCCTTTAGCATTTGTTGTAAAGCTGGTTTGGTGGTTTTGAACTCTCTCAGCTTTTGCTTTTCTTTAAAGGTTTTAATTTCTCCATCAAATCTGAATGAGATCCTTGCTGGGTAGAGTAATCTTGGTTGTAGGTTTTTCTCCTTCATCACTTTAAATATGTCCTGCCACTCCCTTCTGGCTTGCAGAGTTTCTGCTGAAAGATCAGCTGTTAACCTTATGGGGATTCCCTTGTGTGTTATTTGTTGTTTTTCCCTTGCTGCTTTTAATATATTTTCTTTGTATTTAATTTTTGACAGTTTGATTAATATGTGTGTTGGTGTGTTTCTCCTTGGATGTATCCTGTATGGGACTCTCTGTGCTTCCTGGACTTGATTAACTATTTCCTTTCCCTTATTCGGGACGTTTTCAACTATAATCTCTTCAAATATTTTCTCAGTCCCTTTATTTTTCTCTTCTTCTTCTGGAACCCCTATAATTCGAATGTTGGTTCATTTAATGTTGTCCCAGAGGTCTCTGAGACTGTCCTCAGTTCTTTTCTTTCTTTTTTCTTTATTCTGTTCTGCAGTAGTTATTTCCACTTTGTTATCTTCCAGGTCAGTTTTCCGTTCTTCTGCCTCAGTTATTCTGGTATTGATCCCTCTAGAGTATTTTTAATTTCATTTATTGTGCTGTTCATCATTGCTTGTTTCATATTTAGTTCTTCTAGGTCCTTGTGCAATGTTTCTTGCATTTTCTCTATTCTATTTCCAAGATTTTGGATCATCTTTACTATCAATATTCTGAATTCTTTTTCAGGTAGACTGCCTATTTCCTCTTCATTTGTTAGGTCTGGTGGGTTTTTATCTTGCTCCTTCGTCTGCTGTGTGTTTTTCTGTCTTCTCATTTTGCTTATCTTACTGTGTTTGGTGTCTCCTTTTCGCAGGCTGCAGGTTCATAGTTCCCGTTGTTTTTGGTGTCTGTCCCCAGTGGCTAAAATTGGTTCAGTGGGTTGTGTAGGCTTCCTGGTGGAGGGGACTAGTGTCTGTGTTCTGGTGGATGAGGCTGGATCTTGTCTTTCTGGTGGGCAGGTCCACGTCTGGTGGTGTGTTTTGGGGTGTCTGTGGACTTGTTATGATTTTAGGCAGCCTCTCTGCTAATGGGTGGGGTTGTGTTCCTGTTTTGATAGTTGTTTGGCATAGGGTGTCCAGCACTGTATCTTGCTGGTCGTTGAGTGAAGCTGGGTGTTGGTGTTGAGATGGAGATCTCGGGGAGATTTTTGCTGCTGTTTGATATTATGTGGAGCTGGGAGGTCCCTTGTGGACCAGTGTCCTGAAGTTGGCTCTCCCACCTCAGAGGCACAGCCCTGACTCCTGGCTGCAGCACCAAGAGCCTTTCATCCACACGGCTCAGAATAAAAGGGAGAAAAAGTAGAAAGAAAGAGGATAAAAGAAAAGAAAATATAGTAAGGTAAAATAAAATAAAGTTATTAAAATAAAAAAATAATTATTAAGAAAAAAAATTTTTAAGTAAATTAAAAAGGCAAAAAAAAAAAACGGACGGATAGAGCCCTAGGACAGATGGTGAAAGCAAAGTTTACAGACAAAATCTCACACAGAAGCATACACATACACACTCACAAAAAGAGGAAAAGGGGAAAAAACAATAAATCTTGCTCTCAAAATCCACCTCCTCAATTTGGGATGTTTCATTGTCTATTCAGTTATTCCACAGATGCAGGGTACATCAAGTTGATTGTGGAGATTTAATCCACTGCTCCTGAGGCTGCTGGGAGAGATTTCCCTTTCTTTTCTTTGTTCGCACAGCTCCCGGGGTTCAGCTTTGGATTTGGCCCCGCCTCTGCGTGTAGGTCGCGGGAGGGCGTCTGTTAGCTCAGACAGGACAGGGTTAAAGGAGCAGCTGATTCGGTGGCTCTGGCTCACTCAGGCCTGGGAGAGGGAGGGGCGGATTCGGGGCGAGCCTGCGGCGGCAGAGACCTGCATGACGTTGCAGCAGCGTGAGGCCCGCCGTGCGTTCTCCCGGGGAGGTTGTCCCTGGATCCCGGGACCCTGGCAGTGGCGGGCTGCACAGGCTCCCCAGAAGGGAGGTGTGGAGAGTGACCTGAGCTCGCTCACAGGTTTCTTGGTGGCGGCAGCAGCAGCCTTAGCGTCTCATGCCCGTCTCTGGGGTCCGCGCTTTTAGCCGCGGCTTGCGCCCGTCTCTGGAGCTCTTTTAAGCGATGCTCTTATTCCCCTCTCCTCGCGCACCAGGAAACAGAGAGGGAAGAAAAAGTCTCTTGCCTCTTCGGCAGGTCCATACTTTTAATGGGACTCCTTCCCGGCTAGCCATGGCGCACTAACCCCTTCAGGCTGTGTTCACACCGCCAGTCCTCTCCCTGCACTCCGAGATCGAAGCCCGAGCCTCAGCTCCCAGCCCCGCCCGCCCCGGCAGGTGAGCAGTCAAGCCTCTTGGGCTGGTGAGTGCCAGTTGGCACCGATCCTCTGTGCAGAAATCTCTCTGCTTTGCCCTCTGCACCCCTGTTGCTGCACTCTCCTCCACGGCCCCGAAGCTCCCCCCTCCACCACCCGCAGTCTCCGCCCGCGAAGGGACTTCTGGTGTGTGGAAACCTTTCCTCCTTCACAGCTCCCTCACACTGGTGCACGTCCCATCCCTATCCTTTTGTCTCTGTTTCTTTTGCCCTACCCAGGTACGTGGTGACTTTCTTGCCTTTTGGGAGGTCTGAGGTCTTCTGCCAGCGTTCAGTAGGTGTTCTGTAGGAGGTGTTCCACATGTAGATGTATTTCTGGTGTATCTGTGGGGAGGAAGGTGATCTATGCGTCTTACTTTTCTGCCATCTTCCCCCTCTCTCTATCTACATCTTTTTTGTATCTATAAAACAGTAAATACCGGAGAGGAGATTCCATCCATGATACTATAGGGGGAAAAAGGAGTTAACCTGTGTTGGCATCCCACAAATTGCCAGGAACTTTACATTTGTTATTCCATCTAATGCTCAGAATAAGGATTACCAGAGAGGTTAAGATACTTGCCTGGGATTACACAGCTGACATTTCAGAGGTTGTCTGCTCTTTATTCCTATGTCCAGCTGTCTGCTTCTGCAGCTGTCGAGTATAATCTCTTTTATTTTTTTCTGTCTCTATGAATTAACATTTGTATGATCTCCAAATAATTACTATGTTGTTCTCAATTGAATACTCATTTTCTCTTTAAAATGAAGGAGAAAGACCTTTCTACTTATTATGGGTCATTGTAATGAAATTTGCCAAAGGGCACTAGAAGGGACGCAGGACATTACATTAAATCATCACAAGAAGTCCATCTGTCTCTTTTTTTGTTTTTATTCTCCTCCCCCAACCCCAGCCCCACGCACAGTTCTCCTTGATAAAGTGAATTCTGGAACTTTGTCATTATAATGACAAAGCTGTGGACATATAATGAATAGCTGTGGACATTCCCACACAATTTCTCCATTCACCCAAAGAACATGTTTCTCTGCCATAAAAGTTTTACCTCATAGACTCAAAAAATTTAGGAAGCTGGAAGAAAACGGAAAGATCATTTAGTTCAGTCGTTTCATTGTGCAGTTGAGGGAAAGGGCTAAGCTAGATAAAATTATCCTTATGTGTATGTAACAATAACTAAAACGTAATGCTGCTTCCTGGAAGGAGCTGATAATGTTCTGTGTTAGAGATGTTGAGACTGGGTCCTTTGATCCATAAAGACATTTTTAGGAGAGATTTTGAATTCAAATGATTATGCCAGGTTCTTAGTGGAAAATCCAAAAAGGTCTGGCAGTTCCGCTAACCAGAAAGCAACAAAATCCTACCAGGGAGATTGAATCCAGTCAGAGTGCTGCAGGTATCAAACCTGATATTTAGCTGAAGACTTAGGTTACACATTTCAGCATAGAGAGAATGGAAATGGAAACCAATATCTTTTGACTTCCCACCTACGTCATATCCTATCTCAGCCGAACCATCATGTTTTTAGCACCCCAGTTTAATCCTAAACACATAGGAAATAAGATATCAGTAAACCCTATACACAATAAGACTCAGTCACTTGTTTTGTTTTTCTTTCATGAAAATATTCTGAAGATACTTTCAATTCACTTTTACTAGAACACACAAATTGCTATTATTTCTTAGGCAATGAACTTTATTGAGAATTAAGTACAGGTATTGGCTTTCAATTTGGGGAAATTATCAAATAATGTTTTAGACTCAGCAAATTCACATAATCTTCCATCCTAATGTTTTTTAACTACTCTCTTTTAATGAAAATATGGATTTTTCCTGATAAAATACAATTAAAAGAAAATTTGAATTTCATCCAGTTTTAGAGAGGTATAACATCTGTTTTCAAGGAGATACAAATTGTCTGGCTTAACTTTATTCTCTCACAGGTCGATTTATTTTGTTTAGGGACTGTTAACACTAAGATATCAAAACAATGTTAATTATTAATGGATTTTATCCATAGAAAATCTCTTTTTGTTTTCTAGGACAAACTAGCTCTTCAAAGGTCATTTCAGCCTTAATACTGCAAACATCTTTTACATCAAGAGCAAAGAAAATTCAATTAATCAATTAATCAATTAATCAATTAATAACAAAGGCTGTTTTGAGAATTTATAGTGTTCCTAGCAATGTGATTATCAATAAAATTAAAAGGAATCAGATAAATATAATTATTAAATGAAATCTTTGAGAATGAGTCATAAAAATAGGAAGAAAAAAGTCAATTATCTTCATCTTTACACTTTAGAAAATTAGTAATGGGTCTACACTTAGTCCTAGATGAATTTAGCTTTTGTATTAAGACAATAATTAGGCACCTAGACACTAAACAAAGTAACATCTCTTGTTTTCTGAAAGATATAATTAATAAAGTCAATAGGTAACAAAAGACCTAATTTTAATGAAGAATTTCCTACTCTTTTAACAGAGCTGAACAATAAGGGCAAGAGTGAACTCATTTCCATAGTCTTTAAATTCTGCTTCCTTGTTCTTAAATTGTGGTTAATGATCAGTGAAATGGTAGAACTTGAGGCATTCAGCTGAAAAAAACAAAAAACACAAGTATACAAACAGAAAAGAGACAAAGGGCATGTATAACGTACAAAATAATTAGTTCACCTCTCAATAATTGAGTAGTGCCCATGCATTTGTGAGAGTAAAGAAATAAGCAATAGGATAAACTTAGCTTTTTCCCATAAAAATAGTTGGTAATTAGCTTCTTTCAGAGTCTGTTTGAACTGTCAGCCTTTGTTCCCTTATTTATGTGAAGCATCAATTAGGTTTGCACTTAAGTGTTATATTCTTGCAATGAAATGACCAGATTCGTTCACTTTTTGTTAGGGAATTTATTTCAGTCCTGGGTTGGTATTTGTGTACACACAGGATTCCTAAGAAAAATTAGGTGTCATTGTCTGCATCCCAAACTTTTCTACAAATGACTTTGTTATGTAAAATCATCTACTTAAACTACCATGACCTTCCTGGTATGGAATACTCACTGATATCAGGATCTTTCAGCACAGCATGCTGTTATGTTGATATGTATACACTTGATGGGGTGTTCTATAAATCGTAAGCAGAATCCAGAACATTTTAGAGCACCGGTCAGCAGATCTTTTCTGTAAATGGTCAGATAGTAAATATTTTAGATTTTGCCTGTTTCAACTACCCAACTCCACTATTTTAGCACCAAAGAAGCCATATACTATATGTTTACAAACAATTATGACTGTGTTCCAATAAAACTTTATTTAAAATTTAGGTAGTGGACCTGAGTTGGTCTGCAGGTCATAGCTTGCTGACTCTTCCTTTAAAATACAAGTAGAGAAACATTCTAAAGGGGTTATAATTCTGAATAACCTTTTATGCCCATGTTTCAGGAAATATCAAACTTATCATGAGACAAGGCAAAAAATAATAGGGAGAAGAAAAGGGCAAAATAAAGAAGAGATAATAATTTTAAAATGTTACTCTCTGGCTCTGCCTCAAATATATAGCTCATGTGTATATGCTTACACATATTCTTTCTACATAATAATGTTCTATATTATTTTTAAAAATCAAGTTAAATAATGTCACATTTCTTCCAGTAAATATTTGAGGTCTACTGTGAGCTAGTCATTTTTAAGCCAAGAAGTAAATTCCAAATATAAAATATCCATGCTATAATCTGTTTTACTTAATATTTAATATCTAACATGTCTGTTAAGGTGAATGGTTAATTTGAACAGTGAATGGAAAAATAGGTTTCTCAATTATATAGACAATTTAACAGATTAATACACTCTATTTACTTCTATTTTGATAATGTAGAAGTTCATCATTCCTGTGATACATTAAATTTTAAATAATATATTCATGGTGGAGTTCCAGATACCAAAACTTAAAATTCTAATGAGCTAAAAACAATGCTTTATTTTTTTTATGTAGATTTCACTTTAATACTTGAACATACTAGGGGATCTTTAAAACCCTAAATTGTTTCAGTGTATTTTTCAATATTTTTATTTTGCTATATGTCTGTGTTTTTAACACTAGAAACATCTTAGTGTTATAATAATTGAATTTGTGCCTAGATATCCACACATTTTTTTTCTGTCATGAAAATTCAACATTGACAACAGAATTTTATTTTTTATTGTATTTTTAAATTTTTTTTTTTTTTGTGGTACGCGGGCCTCTCACTGCTGTGGCCTCTCCTGTTGCAGAGCACAGGCTCCGGACGCGCAGGCCCGGAGGCCACGGCTCACGGGCCCAGCCACTCCGCGGCACGTGGGATCTCCCCGGACCGGGGCACAAACCCGTGTCCCCTGCATTGGCAGGCGGACTCTCAACAACTGCACCACCAGGGAAGCCCTTAAAAATTTTTTATACAGCAGTTTCTTATTACTTATCTATTTTATAGACATCAGTGTATACATGTCAATCCCAATCTCCCAATTCATCCCACCACCACCACCACCACCACCACCACCACCACTCCACTTTCCCCCCTTGGTGTCCATATGTTTGTTCTCTACATGTGTGTCTCTGTTTCTGCCTTGCAAACCAGTTCACCTATAAAAAACCTACCATTTTTCTAGACTCCACATATATGTGTTAATATATAATCTTTGTTTTTCTCTTTCTGACTTACTTCACTCTGTATGACAGTCTCTAGGTCCATCCATGTCTCTACAGATGACCCAATTTCATTCCTTTTTATGGCTGAGTAATACTCCTTTGTATAAATGTACCACTTCTTCTTTATTCATTCATCTGTTGATGGGCATTTAGGTTGCTTCCATGACCTGGCTATTGTAAATAGTGCTGCAATGAACATTGGGGTGCATGTGTCTTTTTGAATTATGGTTTTCTCTGGGTATATGCCAAGTAGTGAGATTGCTGGGCCACATCGTAATTCTATTTTTAGTTTTTGAAGAACCCTCCATACTGTTCACCATAGTGGCTGTATCAATTTATATTCCCACCAGCTGTGCAAGAGGGTTCCCTTCTCTCCAGCATTTGTTGTTTGTAGATTTTCTGATGATGCCCATTCAAACTGGTGTGAGGTGATACCTCATTGTAGTTTTGATTTGCATTTCTCCAATAATTAGTGATGTTGAGCATCCTTTCATGTGTTGGTTGGCAATCTGTATATCTTCTTTGGAGAAATGTCTATTTAGGTCTTCTGCCCATTTTTGAATTGGGTTGTTTGGTTTTTTGATATTGAGCTGCATGAGCAGCTTGTAAATTTTGGAGATTAATCCTTTGTCAGTTGTTTCATTTGCAAATATTTTCTCCCATTCTGAGGGTTGTCTTTTGGTCTTGTTTATGGTTTCCTTTGCTATGCAAAAGCTTTTAAGTTTCATTAGGTCCCATTTGTTTATTTTTGTTTTTATTTCCATTACTCTAGGAGGTGAGGCAAAAAAAGATATTGCTGGGATTTATGTCAAAGAGTGTTTTTCCTATCTTTTCCTCTAAGAGTTTTATAGTGTCCGGTCTTACATTTAGGTCTTGAACCCATTTTGAGTTTATTTTTGTGTATGGTGTTAAGCAGTGTTCTAATTTCATTCTTTTACATGTAGCTGTCCAGTTTTCCCAACACCACTTATTGAAGGGACTGTCTTTTCTCCATTGTATATCCTTGCCACCTTTGTCATAGATTAGTTGACCACAGGTGTGTGGGTTCATTTCTGGGCTTTATATCCTGTTCCACTGATTCATATTTCTGTTTTTGTGCCAGTACCATACTGTCTTGATTACTGTACCTTTGTAGTGTAGTCTGAAGTCAGGGAGTCTGATTCCTCCAGCTCTGTTTTTTTCCCCTCAAGATTGCTTTGGCTATTTGGGGTCTTTTGTGTCTCCATACAAATTTTAAGATTTTTTTGTCCTAGTTCTGTAAAAAATGCCATTGGTAATTAAATAGGGATTGCACTGAATGTGTAGATTGCTTTGGGTAGTTCAGTCATTTTCACAATATTGGTTCTTCCAATCCAAGAACATGGTATCTCTCTCCATCTGTTAGTGTCATCGCTGATTTCTTTCATCAGTGTCCTATAGTTTTCTGAGTACAGGTCTTTTACCTCCTTAGGTAGGTTTATTCCTAGGTATTATATTCTTTTTGTTGCAATGACGAATGGGATTGTTTCCTTAATTTCTCTTTCTGATCTCTCGTTGTTAGTGCATAGGAATGCAAGAGATTTCTGTGCATCAATTTTGTATCCTGAAACTTTACCAAATTCATTGATTAGCTCTAGTAGTTTTCTGGTGGCATCTTTAGGATTCTCTACGTATAGTATCATGTCATCTGTAAACAGTGACAGTTTTACTTCTTCTTTTCCAATTTGTATTCCTTTTATTTCTTTTTCTTCTCTGATTGCCATGGCTAGGACTTCCAAAACTATGTTGAATAATAGTGGCAAGAGTGGACATCCTAATCTTGTTCCTGATCTTAGAGGAAATGCTTTCAGTTTTTCACCATTGAGAATGATGTTTGCTGTGGGTTTGTCGTATATAGGCTTTATTATGTTGAGGGTAGGTTCTTTCTGTGCCCACTTTCTGGAGAGTTTTTATCATAAATTGGTGTTGAATTTTGTCAAAAACTTTTTCTGCATCTATTGAAATGATCATATGGTTTTTGTTCTTCAGTTTGTTAATATGGTATATCCCATTGGTTGATTTGCATATATTGAAGAATCTTTGCATCCCTGGGATAAATCCCACTTGATCATGGTGTATGATCCTTTTAATGTGTTGTTGGTTTCTGTTTGCTAGTATTTTGTTGAGGATTTTTACATCTATGTTCATCAGTGATATTGGTATGTAGTTTTCTTTTTTTGTAGTATCTCTGTCTGGTTTTCATAGCAGGGTGATGGTGGCCTTGTAGAATGAGTTTGGGAGTGTTCCTTCCTCTGAAATTTTTTGCAAGAGTTTGAGGAGGATGTGTTAGCTCTTCTCTAAATGTTTGATAGAATTCACCTGTGAAGCCATCTAGTCCTGGACTTCTGTTTGTTGGAAGATTTTTAATCACAGTTTCAATTTTGTTACTTGTGATTGGTCTGTTCATATTTCCTATTTCTTCTTGGTTCAGTCTTGGAAGGATATACCTTTCTAAGAATTTGTCCATCTCTTCCAGGTTGTCCATTTTATTGGCATAGGGTTGCTTGTAATAGCCTCTTAGGATGCTTTGTATTTCTGCAGTGTCTGTTGTAACTTCTCCCTTTTCATTTCTACTTCTATTGATTTGAGTCCTCTTCCTCTTTTTCTTGTTGAGTCTCGCTATAGGTTTATTAATTTTGTTTATATTAAAGAACCAGCTTTAGTTTTATTGATCTTTGCTATTGTTTTCTTTCTGTTTCATTTATTTTTACTCTGATATTTATGATTTCTTTCCTTCTACTAACTTTGGGTTTTGTTTGTTCTTCTTTCTCTAGTTCCTTTAGGTGTAACGTTAGATTGTTTATTTGAAATTTTTCTTGTTTCTTGAGGTAGGATTGTATTGCTATAAACTTCCCTCTTAAAACTGCTTTTGCAGCATCACATAGGTTTTGGATCATCATGTTTTCATTGTCATATGTCTCTAGGTATTTTTTATTTCCTCTGTGATTTCTTCAGTGATCTCTTGGTTATTTAGTAACATATAGTTTATCCTCCTTGTGTTTGTGTTTTAGATGGGATTTTTTTCCCCTGTAATTGATTTCTAATCTCATAGCATTGTGGTCAGGAAAGATACTCAATATGATTTTAATTTTCTTAAATTTACCCAAACTTGATTTGTGACCCAAGATGTAGTCTATCCTGGAGAATGTTCCATGTGCACTTGAGAAGAAACTGTAATCTGCTGTTTTCAGATGGAATTTCCTGTAAATATCAATTAAATATCTCTGGTCTATTGTGTCATTTAAAGCTTGTGTTTCCTTATTAATTTTCTGTCTGGATGATCTGTCCATTGGTGTAAGTGAGGTGTTAATGTCCCTCACTATTATTGTGTTACTGTCGATTTCATCTTTTATAGCTGTTAGCATTTGCCTTATGTGTTGAGGTGCTCCCAAGTTGGGTACATATATATTTATAATTGTTATATCTTCTTGGATTGATCCCTTGGTCATTATGTAGTGTCCTTCCTTGTCTCTTGTAACATTCTTGATTTTAAAGTCTATTTTATCTGATACGAGTATTGCTACACCAGCTTTCTTTTGATTTCCATTTGCATGGAATATCTTTTTCCATCCCCTTGCTTTCAGTCTGTATGTGTCCCTGGGTCTGAAGTGGGTCTCTTGTAGACAGCACATATATAGTTTTGTTTTTGTATCCATTCAGAGAGCCTGTCTTTTGGTTGGAGCATTTAATCCATTCACATTTAAGGTAATTATTGATGTGTATGTTCCTATTACCATTTTATTAATCGTTTTGGGTTTGTTTTTGTAGGTCCTTTTCTTCTCTTGTGTTTCGCATTTAGAGAAGTACCTTTAGCATTTGTTGGAGAGCTGGTTTGGTGGTGCTGAATTCTCTTAGCTTTTGCTTGTCTGTAAAGCTTTTGATTTCTCCATCGATTCTGAATGAGATCCTTGCCAGGTAGAGTAATCTTGGTTGTAGGTTCTTCCCTTTCATTAGTTTAAATATATCATGCCACTGCTTTCTGGCTTCTAGAGTTTCTGCTGAGAAATCAGCTGTTAACCTTATGGGAGTTCCCTTGTATATTATTTGTCATTTTTCCCTTGTTGCTTTCAGTAATTTTTCTTTGTCTGTAATTTTGGTCAGTTTGATTACTGTGTGTCTCGGCGTGTTTCTCCTTGGGTTTATACTGCCTGGGACTCTCTGTGCTTCCTGGACTTGGCTGTTTCCTTTCCCATGTTAGGGAAGTTTTCGACTGTAATCTCTTCAAATATATTCTCAGGTCTTTCTCTCTCTCTTCTCCTTCTGGGACCCCTATAATGTGAATGTTGTTGCGTTTAATGTTGCCCCAGAGGTCTCTTAGACTGTCTTCATTTCTTTTCATTCTTTTTTCTTTATTCTGTTCCATGGCAGTGAATTCCACCGTTCTGTCTTCCAGGTCACTTATCCGTTCTTCTGCCTCAGTTATTCTGCTATTGATTACTTTTAGTGTAGTTTTCATTTCAGTTATTGTATTGTTCATCTCTGTTTATTTGTTCTTTAATTCTTCCAGGTGATTGTTCTTTAATTCTTCTAGGTCTTTGTTAAACATTTCTTGCATCTTCTTGATCTTTGCCTCCATTCTTTTTCCAAGGTCCTGGATCATCTTCACTATCATTATTCTGAATTCTTTTTCTGGAAAGTTGCCTATTTCCACTTCATTTAGTTTTTTTTCTAGGGTTTTATCTTGTTCCTTCATCTGGTACATAGTCCTCTGCCTTTTCGTTTTGTCTGTCTTTCTGTGAATGTGGTTTTCATTCCACAGGCTGCAGATTTGTAGTTCTTCTTGCTTCTACTGTCTGCCCTCTGGTGGATAAGACTATCTAAGAGGCTTGTGCAAGCTTCCTGATGGGAGGGACTGGTGCTGGTTAGAGCTGGGTGTTGCTCTGGTGGGCAGAGCTCAGTAAAACTTTAATCTGCTTGTCTGCTGATGGTGGGGCTGGGTTCCCTCCCTGCTGATTGTTTGGCCTGAGGTGACACAGCACTGGAGCCTACCTGGCTCTTTGGTGTGGCTAATGAGGGACTCTGGGAGTGCTCACGCCAAGGAGTACTTCCCAGAACTCCTGCTGCCAGTTCCTTGTCCCCACGGTGAGCCACAGCCATCCCCGGCCTCTATAGGAGACCCTCTAACACTTGCAGGTAGGTCTGATTTAGCCTCCCATGGGGTCACTGCTCCTTCCCCTGGGTTCTGATGTGCACACTACTTTGTGCGTGCCCTCCATGAGTGGAGTCTCCTCTTCCCTAGTCCTGTCGAAATCCCCCAGTCAAATCCCACCAGCCTTCAAAGTCTGATTCTCTAGGAATTCTTCCTGCAGTTGCCAGTCCCCCAGGTTGGGAAACCTGACATGAGGCTCAGAAAATTCACTCCAGTGGGTGGACCTCTGTGGTATAAGTGTTCTCCAGTTTGTGAGTCACCCACCCAACAACCGTGGGATTTGATTTTATTGTGATTGTGTCCCTCCTACCTCGTTGTGCTTTTCCCTGTCCTTGGATGTGGGGCATCTTTTTTGGTGAGTTCCAGTGTCCTCCTGTCGATGATTGTTCAGCAGTTAGTTGTGAGTCTGGTGCTTTCGCAAGAGGGAGTGCCCACACATTTTTTTCCATTTCCCTCTATTCACCTTTTCTAATTGACCTAGGCAGTAAATCTCAGAGATTTGAAATACGGTCTCTTTATTTATTATTAAATTTTTCATTATATCCAAGTATTAATAAATGGTTTTGATAGTCCCATTCAACTTCTTATCAGGATAATCTCCATCAAGGACTACATATGGGTGTAAAAAGAGTTTGTTGGAATATAAAGTAAAACACAAAAACCATGCCTGGGCAGTGTGTTGGGATGGGAAGGTGGGAAGGGTGGTGATATTAATAACCATCTATAAACTAGATGACATGCAGCCTGTCATCAAGGTCCAATGGGATGAAGATAAGTTGATTTAAAAGAGAGGTCCCAGGTTTGACTTCATTATTAGTTCACGTCAGAGATTGTAGAGCCATCAGGCACACAGTTGTCCCTGGGGAATTCATCCCACATTACCTGGAGAAGAGCAGGACAGGTACCCCCACCAGCCCCAACACCAGTTTTAGCCAGGTAGCTCAAGAGCTGGTAGGTAGGTTTAAACAGGCATCCCTCCTAAGGATTTCTAGAAGTCAAGGACAGCCGAACCACTTTAGGGAGTTGTTAAGGGTTCCCTCAGACAGAAACAGGCCAAGCATAGGTCCACACCCTGTTGGTAAATGAAATGAAACGACTGATAGGCTGCCAATCTGATTCTCAGTAGTTTCAGGACAGGTAAAGAATACCTGGGAATCTGCAGCCAACAGGTACAGGAACTGTTAGTACATAGTGAGTCTTTGAAAAGCTAGGAACCAATCAGGAACTGACACATGACAATTATGAGAAATGCAGGAAGCTTTGGGCACATGCAATACATAGTGATTTTTTACTTTTCAAAGTTTTTTAAAACAAATGACAAGTTAAAGTATAAACTCCATTAAAACAATAAAAAGAAGGTTTTTTCCCCCTAAGACTGGTCTCACAATTTAAATAATTCATTAAATTCGCAACACTATCATTAGCTATTTTCTCAGGAATACTTTAACATTTCTTATAAATCTGAATAAGAAAAACATAGTATAAATATAATTTTTGCAACCCCGATTTTCTTTTTTTTTTTTTTAACTTTAGGAGAAAAAATTTCCTTTCTGTTTCTGTGCAGTTACTAGTCTACTAACTGCAAATATTTAGTCAAAATGAATTCATTTAAATATTGGGATAAATTCCACCATCAGTTGCCACATTTCCTCCAGGGTTCTATGTTTATTTATTTATTAGATTCCCCTAAATTGTATGCTTAGTTTAAATAGCTTCAGGGAAAAAATACAATAAAATTGCATTAGTTAAAAATATAACCAGCATCAGCAATGTGAAAACATAACTGTAAAACAGCACGAGCATATACATATAAACATAGTCATCATTTTAACATTCCACTGGGATTGTGTGCCAAGCCCTGAAGCTTAAGCATCTGGGGCTCTGAGGAACCACACAAGCCTGAAACTCAGGTTAGAATGGTCATCACAGGCTCCTTAGAGTGATTCAGCATTCCATCCAGGGCAAAATCAACAACTGTTAACAGAAGCTGATTTCCTTTGGCCAGAAGGTTAAGAGAAAATAAGATTCCACCACTTTTTTCTGTGTTTTCTGGCAGAAGGGGATAGCATTTCTAAACATCAACATACACCCAAAGCTAACAGACATTGAGGAATAGGTTTGGAGTATGTTTAATTTATTGTGAGGAGGTAGGATGAGAAGTGGCAAGGGAAGAAATATGAAAATGTGTGTGTATGTATGTGTGTGTGGTATGTGCTTAATAGTCTACTTGACTTCAGTATAAACTTTGGGTGTTCAAGCAAATGAAATAGATACATATATATAACCCCTTGTAAATTTGTGGAATCTTAGAGATTTTTCTCTTTCTACTTATTGTCTAAATGCTCCCAAACAGATAGATACAAACTACATATCTGAGCATAACCGAATCTAGCAGCAGGTCTTTCTGTGACCCCCAGTTGCCTGTAGGGTGAAATCCAAACCATTTAGCATAGCATACAAGGCCATTCAAGCTCTAGGCTTTGCTCTCCTCTCTAGTTTTCTCTTTTCCCACTCCTCCCATCACTCACAACACAGAATTTTACGATTACGAATGCTGCTGACTTTGTTCGGAATATCTTTCGTCCCATTCTACTTTCCCCCCTGCCTGACTCTTAGTCATGGCTTGGAACTCTCTTCTTATCCTCTGTCATGAGAATTTCTCCTCTGAAATCCCCAAGTCCAAGTTAGATTTCCCCTCTGCATGTTCTCACCGTGTTCATTCCTACCAAAGCACTTAGGATATTGCTTTGTAACTGCATACATCACCTAGTTCCCTATGTGCAGATTATTTTATGATCTTTTCAAAGGCAGAAACTACCTTTCATTTTTCACCTAGATGCCAGCAAAAGCCATTTATTTGTTCTCCCTATTTCCACGTTTTTGTATACAGCAGCCAGTGAGAATTTTAATAATGTAGATTAAATTATATCATCATCATTCCTCTGTTTTAAAATCTCTAACAGAAAGATACTTGTTGAACTTATCGTAACATAGACATTGATAAAGCCCACAAGATCCATCCCCTGCCAACCTCTCAGATCTCATTTCTTTCTTTCTTTTTTTTTTTTTTTTTTGCGGTACGCGGGCCTCTCACTGTTGTGGCCTCTCCCGTTGCGGAGCACAAGCTCCGGACGCGCAGGCTCAGCGGCCATGGCTCACGGGCCCAGCCGCTCCATGGCATGTGGGATCCTCCCGGACCGGGGCACGAACCCGTGTGCCCTGAATCGGCAGGCAGACTCTCAACCACTGCGCCACCAGGGAATCCCCTCTGATCTCATTTCTAACCCACCCCCATACACTTTGTTCTCTGTCTATAAAAACAAAGTCTGTTTCCTGCTTTAGAATCCTTGCATTTGTTATTCCCTTTGCCTACTATGCTCTTTACCCTAACCTGCTTGGCTGGCTCTTTCCCTTCATTTTGGTCTCATCTCAAATATCACCTTCTCAGAGAGGCATCTCTGATCACGCTGTCAAGATGTTCTCTATACACCTTATAATAGTCATCAAAGATGTTCACAATATAGTTCTATTTTTTCCTTTTTCTGGGCACATGATAAGATGGTACTTCTTGGAAACTTTGTGGTTGGGTGTGACCAACATGATGGGGCCCCACCTCATGCAACTAGCATTGACCAATGAATTGTGAATCAGAAGTGATGTATGTTTTTTTCCTATATAGCACTACTCTGACCCATTTTCTTCATTGCATTTACTGCTTTCTGGATGAATCTAGTTTATGTTCTTATATAATTATTAATGGGAGAGTGGTAAAGAAAGCAGGCTCTAAAATTTAATTGTGTGGACTCAAATATCATCCCTGCTGCTTATCATATGTATAACCACACAGTTTCTGTTTCTGTGAAGTGGGATGCTCTCAATGAGCAGTTCTGTTTATTTACGTTTAATTAAAATCAAAAGGAGCAGATAGGTGATCCTTCTTTTCACTGGGTTTTAATCAAATCTTAGATAATTTGAAGTATAAGCAAAATTGAATACCATATAAACTACCATTTATATGCAAGGTATATGGAATGGGTGATAAAGAAAGGGAAGTGTGAAACTGGTCTCCACATTCCTCTTAGAGTCTGCTGTGGGAGTCAAGGAAAGCTCAGAATCCCTTCCACAGGGGGAAAAAAGGCATGTCAGCACGAAGCATCCTGTATAGTTTGAATTATGAATTCCTAAGGCTTACCCATGAATCTCTTGAATCTACAAACACCAGAATAAGAGACCCAATCCTAGATAAATATATACATATTTTTTTTAAGTAAAATGAGTCAAAGAAAATTACGGACATTAACAGATAAAATGTACACAGGAAGGCAATCTAGAGGAGAATTGTTTCACCATTTAGATTTGAATATTTATGATGGTATATTGTATTTCCTTCTCCAGACTATATCCTCATTTTAAAGTTGCTGTAATCTGGTTGTTTATGGTACCGCTTAATAGATAGTCCACAAAGGTTTGGACGTGTGTAGTTTAAGGAAAAAAAAGAAGGAAAGAAAAGCCTCAGGGAAATACCACATTTGTATTTAAATTTATAAGATAAATGTTTATTTAGAATAAGAAGACAAATGAGTGTATTCACTTATGAAGCACAAATAGATAAACAAAACAATACCAAGCAAAGCGAAGAAATGCAAACAGAATTTAAAAAATCTCAAACAGTAGCAGCATGCTCTCTGCCTTCATAGATTCTGCTTTGATCGGTGTGACCACAACTTATTTTCTTCTGTAAATAATATTGAGCTAAAAGACTACAAGTCTATATGTAAAGTTGCCATATTGCTGGATCAGGAGAAGCATTTCCTTCTCCCAAAGCAACAATTTATATTTTGCAAGTCTCTTTTTGAATCGGGTTTTTCTTTCCAGATTTCTAAGTTTACATAATCTTCTTGAGAATTTCCCATTAAATCACTGAGTTAATTGTTGAGGAACATAACTCAAAAGAACTAGATCTTTGAAACCAAGTCCAAAATATGTTTAGAAGAGGCAAAGCATCGCACTCACAATAATTAGTGAAACATGGAATTCCTCCCATTACTGCCCACATTTTTGAGGCAACATTGTCCTTGGAGAAATAAAAGATGAGGAGAGGAATGAATGTATGGAATAGAATTTGGCATATACTGTTTAATTTTATTTAGGCTACTAAAATGTTTCCAAATTAGGTCATTTTAAATGTAAAATGTGTTACTTCTTCTCAAGTTTTCCTTACATATTACTATTTTGTTTAGTTATTTAATTAGTCCTCTGGTCATTTCCAGAAGTAATCTAAGTTATAAGCTGGAAAGATGAAAGGTTATAAAGAGGAAGGAACCAAACAAAGGCAAAGTAAGGATGAGTAATGTAAATAAATCTGAGGGTGAGATTGGTATAAACAAGTTCATATCATGAAAAATCATCCATAAATTTGGCTCTAAATTCTTAAAAACTATTGCAAAGAGAGAAACATGATGAGTTTCAGGATTATTCACAAATATCCATTAAAATAACTCATAAAGACAAAAAACTAATTTGTAAAGACAGTAAAGTTAGTATTAATATTAAAGTAAGAGTGAAATAAAATTTTTCCTACAGTTTCTCAGAAGTAGATCAAAAACAAAAGAAAAGGGAGTTAGCAGTTGGCCCACTGCCCACATCCACCAAGGAAAAAAATCTGTTAGGGAAAAAATAAAATATGAAGGAATATCTCTGTCTCACTGTTATAACAGGGAGTCATTGATAAAATTCAGTCCAGCTCCATACAAAGCAGGCAGTAGTTGTTACCTTATGAGGATGCTAACCCAAGAATCTTACTTTTCAAGGAACTGGAAAAGCGAGATTTTTATAGGAAAGCTTTAGATTTTTAAAAGGTCAATAGTATGTTTACTAAATTAGACATACTGAGGGACAGATTCAATATGGGAGCTGCCAGTCTTCAACTCTTATTTTAAAGGATGTAGAAAAAATCAAAAGACTATACCTTCTATTCTTTACTAAATATTTGGAATCACTGGGTGAGAATAACCTGAAATACAACTTTTGTATGTTATTGGTTGAGCTCATACAACAGGTTATAAAATTCAACTGAGCCAAAGTTTGTTTAGTTTTGTTTTCATGGAAAGTTAAGTACTAGGAAAAAGAACCAAAGGCCATTCACTGCTGTATGGAAGTTGCCTTCTTCATCGTGGAATTACTTAGCTGAAAACGCCTTGGAACTCCATTTGATTTGTCTTCCTTTTTCTTCTTGGATACTGAAATCACATAGGATTTTCAAGTTACCTTTAAAAAGATCCCAAGTTTAAAGGCTTCATAGTATATTGTTTGTGAAACCAGTCTCAACATTCTTTACCACTGTAGTAGTTAAGTTGTACCACTAAATAGGGCACTCTGCATATACTCAATTAAATATGGTAGGAAGTGGCTATATCATATTTCATATATATCATCCAAATGTGCAGACACTCTACCATCTTTATTGATTGTGTCTGTGCACCCAAGTATTCTGTTAAATCATGAAGACTCTATATATCCAAAGTCAGAATGATTTGGATGATTAGGAAAGTAGAAAAAGTCTCTGTTTTTGGAAGGGACTTCAATGCCAGCCTAAACTCAGCCCCTTCTCTTTAAATTGGGTGTAATTACTATGTGTTCTTAGGAGTAGCTACTTTTGGAAATTAGGTTTTCCGTGAATTGGAACTCCTATTTTCTACCAACAGAACTTTTTTACTCTTACTTCAGTTGGGATCCTTTTTATCTCTTTTTTTACTTAGGTGTTATTTCAGCATTACTACTTTAAGAATACTTGGGCAGTAGAAGCAAGTCTATTCTGTGCATCTTTAAAATATTGTATCAACTGACATAGTATAGTTGTTGAAATTCTTTAAATAAACAAATCAGGAAATGAACTATTTATATCAGAAAATAACAACAAAAAATGTTAGTGAAAATAATCATTTACACATATCCAATTTATTCCTCCCAATGACCCTGCAGGCTCTCTACTTTCCATGTGAACAAACAGAGGTCTCAAAAGATTAAGTAGCTGCCTTGGTGATAGAAGTGTTATTATTAGCTTTGACCTTAATTTAGTCTAATCCTAACTCATAACCACGTGATTCTGTTGACCTGAAGCAAACTGACTGACAGATATTTCTCCAGTGAAGATGAGGTTATCCAGGATCAGCAGAAAATCTCAATTTAGGGTGTGAAACACTGGTGAGCCGTGTGCAAGTTCCCACATGGGAAGGGAAAGAGAACACTTTTATAGAAAGGAAGAGAAATTTGGGAGGGCTATAGTAAACAGAGTCCAAGGATTTTCATTGACAGAGTCCTTTCCTGGAAAGAAGAAGTGTCATTATTCTCCTGCTGGGCTTTGCTGTCATTGCAGGATATGAGAGCTTTCCCTTTTGGTCTCTCACCTCTATTTAATTGAGGATTCTTTTTATTAATTTTTTTTTTACATTTTTATCTTTTGATTAAGATCTTTTGCTGAAAGCATCACTGATCAAGAGTCAGATATTCTAGTTTCAGTGGCTTTTTGTCCCTCAGTGTCAGGAAAGACCGTTTCCAGTAGTGTCTCAGACTGGAAACCTAGTAAGGTCACATTTAAGTAACAAGGAGGGGCAGGAGAGAAAACTCTCAGGCACTTTTTATTTAAAGTCCATACGTTATCAAGATCATAGACCCTGGAGATAATCTGAATCTTTATGTCAGCATCGAAGGTTGGTGACAAACTTCCAACAGGCCTGGTATAGATAACTTGGGAAAGCTGTGTCTTCAGATGTCGACTGCCTCAACTTCCGAGAAGTATTTCCTTTCAGGTCACTGGATGATGTGCAGGTCCAGTCAGGGTTCTGCACCTTCTTTAGGTGTGTCACATGAATCAAGAGTCTATTCCTTGGAGTTTGGTGGCACAAGGGTTGGTTAACAGTACTTAATATGGTCTTTCCAGCAAGGTTGAGGGAAATTCTTCTGGTAGTGTCTTTTCCAATAGACGAAATCTCCAGGTTCCAAGGTATTTGTCTCCCAAGGGCACACTGTGAAAAGATTGCTCTACCAAAGCTTGGTTATTTTTAATAGAAGCAAGCAGGCCTTTTCAATACTACAGTATCGCTCCTTTTATAAGTTATGGATAAAAAAAGCAGGAGTCAAGTTCATTGGGCATCCTGGGACTATCTCAAAGGGTGAAAGTTTATGAATTCCCAAAAGGATGGATCTGAAATTTAAAAGGACCAATGGCCAAGGTATTTGGAGGACCTCTACAAATTTTGCCAGTTAGTAATAATAAATGCCATTAGTGTGTTCAGCTATACTTGAGGATTGAGGGTTGTAATCATAGTGAAAGTGTTGTAAAACCAGCCAAACATCACAGACTTGTCAAAGCACCTGGCCCTTAAAATGGATTCCCAGATTGCTATAAAGTTTGAGAGGAGCTCCTCCAAGTAGGGGTAATCTTTCCGAAAAGGAATTTAGCCACAGAAAAGGCAATAGCCTGTCTGTGAGGGAAGGCTTCAGTCCAGTGGGAAAACATACAGACTGTGACTGAAACGTATTTATATCCATGAGATGGAGGAAGTTGTATGAAATCCACCTTCCAGACTTTGAATTGTCCATTAGACAGTTTAAAATATCCAGAAGCAGTACAAATAGGCTTCCCTGGATTGTACTTCAGACAAGTAGGACAAGGGAGGTAGGCACTTTTTGCAGCCTTGTTAATGTTTCCCCAACAATATTGATTCATCATTTTGTCAATAGACCAATAGTTGAGTGTATGTAGTATGATGAGGAGTGGGGATTTTAGAGTCTCTGGTAGTACTGAGTTATTTGGTCCAAACCAGAGCTTTCTCTTTTTTCCAAACAAACAATTGTTAAATTTCCAATCTTGTTTTTCCTTTTCTGAGTTAGACTTTTCATTGTTAGGCTTCTGTAGCCAGTTTTTCTAAATTATCATTTGGGGAGATGTCCCTTTGGATAATGACAGAGGTTTGTCTGCTGTTGGTCCCTTTAAGGACAGCATTCCTTGCAGAAATATAAGCAAGGTGATTTCCCTTAGTTTCCAGAAAGTCAAGTTTAGCATGCATCAGAATCTTAATAATAGCTAAAATGGAAGGTAAAAGTATTGTGTTTAATAATTCCTGAACATAAGGACTATTTTTTTTTGTTTTTTTTTGTTTTTTTTGCGGTACGCGGGCCTCTCACTGTTGTGGCCTCTCCTGTTGCGGAGCACAGGCTCCAGACGTGCAGGCTCAGTGGCCGTGGCTCACGGGCCCAGCCTCTCCGTGGCATGTGGGATCCTCCCGGACCAGGGCACAAACCCGTGTCCCCTGCATTGGCAGGCGGACTCTCAACCACTGTGCCACCAGGGAAGCCCCATAAGGACTATTTTTATTTCCACTGGAAATAAGGAAGCAACATTCCACAACATTCCAAAATCATGAGCTACTCTGAAAGCATATCTCTATCAGTATAAACACTGGCAAGTTTGTCCTTGACTAAAGTACAAGCCCGTGTAAGGGTGTGTAATTCAGCCTATTGGGCCAAAGTAGTCATAAGTAAAGACACTGCCTTAACAACATCAAAAGGAGTTATAATAACATAACCACCACAATATTTGTCATTGTTACCTTTTAAACAAGAACCATCAGTGAACCATGAGAAGTCAACACTACCCAGTGGACTTTCCTGTAGATCATTACAAGGAGTCAGGAGGTTGTCTATCAACATTAAGCAGTCATGAAGGACATTGTTGGTGACAGAAGGGAGAAGAGTAGCCAGGTTAAAGTTATTATCATGTAAAAGAGTTACGTGAAGGACAGATAAGAAAGGGACTTCACGGGATATGAGACAGCTAGCTGAGAAGTGTTGAGTATGTTGAGAATTCAGGTTGACTTCTGCATGAGGTACAAAAATGATTAAAGGACATTCCACAATTTTCTCAGTGGCTTTAACAAAAAGGGCAGTGGCTGCAGTGATTCTAAGGCAAGGAAGTGGCTGCAGTGATTCTAATACATGTGCCACAGGGTCCAGCTGCTGGCTATAATACCCTGTGCATGGATGGTGGTCACCAAGTTTTTGGGTGAGTACCCCAAAGTTATTCCCTTTTCTTGTCATCTATGAAAGAGTAAAAGGGAATCTGATAATAAGGAAGCCCAAAGGCAGGTGGGTTCATCAAACTCTCCTTTAGGGCCTTGAGGGCTATGTCAATCAGTTCTTCCCACAAAACTGGGTCAGGTGGTTGTTATTTTTGAGAAAAACATAAGAAATTTGGCTTTAAAAGAGAAATTTGGAATCCAATTTCAGCAATAACCAACTGGTCTGAGAAAACTTCACGGTAGCCCTTAGTCTGGGGTTTTGGGAAACTTAGAACACCAGGAAGTGTATCTGGATCTAGGTGTAGCCCTTGTTCTGATATTGGATGACTAAAATATTGAACCTGGTTTTGGGCAAACTGCAATTTTTCTTTGGCAACCTTAAGTCCTTTTAGGGCCAAATGCTTTATTAAGTGGACGCTGCATTCCTGTGAAGAGGTTTAAGAAGGAGGGCAAAGAAGCAACTCATCCACATATTGCAGCAAAGTAAAACCCTTAGAGAACTTTATATCATTCATACCAGCCTTCAAGATTTGCAAAAAATAAGAAGGACTCTCAATATATCCATGAGGCATTACTGTCCAGGTGAATTGTTTTTTTTACTCTCAAGTAAAGGGAGAAAGGTATTGGCTGTCTTCATCAACTGGAATATGAAAGAATGCACTGCATAAATCAGTTACAGTGAAGAATTCATATCTGGTGGGAAAGGATGTTAGTAACATATGAGAGTTAGGAACAACAATGTGTTGAAGGATAACAGTGTTGTTTACTGCTCAGAGTTCCTGAAAAAACCTCCACCTTTGGCCTTCTGCTTTTCTCACTGGTAAAATGGAGTGTTACAGGGGCTAGTACAGGAGATAATGAGGACTTGAGCCTGTAGTCTTCTATTATGGGCTTTAAGGTTTTCCTTTAGGGTATTGATTAATTCTGGGAAGAGGTTTTGAGGATTTTGTTTAAATTTTGATGGGAGATGCACTGTGAATTTTGCAAACATCAGTTGGAGATTTTGCCAATAAGTGGTTGCTGATTCAATAGGGAGAAATGATCCATATTTTCAGAATCTGCTCTAGTACCATCAGAGATAGAAAAAATAAAAGATGTTAGAGGGCCACTTAATTTACCTGGCTGGTTCTTTGATGACACTGTCAATTTCTAGAATTGTTTCCCCCTTTTCGGAGAAAGAATTTCTGGCATACTTCTCTAAGAAGTTTCCAGCCTAATAAGTGGATAGGGGTAGAGGAACTAAGGAGAAAAGGATGTGTATCTCTCAAAGGGCCTAAACAAAAGGGAATACGTTCGGACATAGGAACCTCTTGAGGTTCATTAGAAATCCCCACTATTTGAATTGTTTTAGTACTCCAAGGCAGGGGCTGTTTTATGGTAGTGGGGTTGAGCACTCAAGAGTGTGGTATCAATTAGAACTGGAAGAAATTCATCCTCTTGGAGAAATGTTTCTCCAAGCTGATTAAGTGGGAGGATTGGGAAGAGCCCCTCCAGTTCCTCAGAGCCCACCACTGAGAATTGGAGGGCGTTGGAAAGGCTGGTTAGAGGGATAAAGGCTCTACAGCGCTTAAGTTTGTAACAATCTCTTTTCTAATGCCCTGGTTCTTTGCAATAATAGCAAAAACTACGAGGGTTTTGGGTTTGTTTAGGAGCCTTCATTTGTTGGAGTTGAAGTTTAACAATTTTGATGATCTTCCTTTGAGGTGATTCATATAGAGCACAAGAAATGTGGTTTGTCAGATTAACTAAATCTGAAGTGGACATAGTTTCCCATTTCACGCTGGTCCTTTTTACTAAAAGGGAAGGATCTTAGTTCAGCCCATTAATAAAGAGTTAAAAGCTACTTGAGTTAATCAACATGTGAAGGAAGACCAGAATTTTCTTTAAAGACAATCAAAAGTCAACTGTAATTTCTATGAACAGATTTGCAGATGTTTGTGTGCAAGCCTGAATTTTGTTTCAGTCAACAGGCTTTGGAAAAGCCCTAGTAACTGCTCAGTAAAGTTGCCTAGCAATTTTCTGAGCCTGACACATAATAAGATAGCAGGTTGTTCTCCTGGTTGTAATGCTGGGCATCTTTCAGGATTTTCTCAATTAGCAATTTTCACTCAATGCTGGGCCTGACCTTCACTGATGAGCATATGAAGTAGCTGATGTAAGTTAGAGAAACCTGGTTGGTGAGTTTGAGTGATTATATTAAATTCCTCAGCAAAACTATGAGGGTCTTTGGTTACTTTGGGAAAATCTTTGACTATGGCTCACAGTTCAGCTTAGTTCAGGGAGTATAAGATATTAAAGATTTAGCCTCTGGACCTTCAGAAGGCTTAATTTTAAAGAAACATGTTCTGACAGGTTCAGAGGAAAAGGGAAGTTTGGCCAGAGAATGAGTATGGGGGGATTGAGGGTACAGTGGAGGCATAGACAGCATAGAAGGGAAGGAGGGAGATGGCACCAGAGGTGGAGCCTGAGACACGGACGCCAAGGAAGAAGAGCCTGAGGCTTTGAGAGCCACTTTATCTTTCTTTCATCATTTCTTTTTCTCAGTTAATCTTAAAATCTTATTTTGCAGAGAGGCAATTTTAGAGTCCTGAGTATATTGGGAAGCCTCAAAATGCCAATTGAAATAAGCATTCCACTCAATTCTGGAAAATTTTGAGCTATTGAAGCTCAATTTGGTTTTAAGGAAATTAAGTTTGGGGATTTCTGAAATTCCCCATAACAGCCATTGATATTCTAAATTGCCTTTGGTCAGGTTGGTCCATTTAGTTAGCAGTGCCCATGAGGAAGGACTGTGGCTTTTAAACATAAAATTGACCAGAGTCCCTATAACGGAGGAGGCCTTCAAAATACTTAGATAACTGTAGTCTCATTTCCTAGAGGTTTTTCCTCTAGAGTAAAGAAGAATTTTCAAACAGCTTAAACAGCTTACAGCACAACTGGTTCGATTCAGACAGCTTGTAAGACAATCCCCGCCAATTCAAAGGAAACGGCTTAAAGGAGCCAGGCCAAAGGCTTTTCCAGCCAGTTTCCAGAGAATCGTCCTTTCAAAAGAATAGGCCAAAGGCTGAAAAACCTGGCACTGTTGCAGAGAACCCCTGTTTTCAGAGGAATGGGTCAAAGATTAGCCAGCTTCAGGTGAAGCAGCTCCTGTTCCGAAGGGAATATGCAAAGCTAACCAGTTTCAGTGAAAGGGCCTGATATCAAAATCAGACCCAAGTGCCAAACAAGTACTCACATGCAGAACAAGGCCTTAACCAGAAAGACAAAAGCTTTAAGTAGATTCTGAATAAAGCCTGGAGAGCTCCAGATGGAAAGAGGGTGTGAGTTTGGATCTAAGAGAAAGACTTGCCTTTAATCTCCAGGGTCAGCAGGAAAAGCAGTGAGCGGCAATAGACTCAGCTGTGGGTACTGCACCTGTATATTCACCAGCCCCAGAGCCATCGAGAGTCTTCTCTGGTCCCCATATGGGCCACCAAAATGTTGACCTAAAACAAATTGAGAGCCAGATATTTCTCCAGCAAAGACTGGTATATTTGGGATTGGCAAAAAATTGCAATTTGGAGTCTGCACCATGGTGAGCTATGTGCAGGTTCCCTCACAGCAAGGAAAAAGGAATGCTTTTATAGAGAGTAAAAAAGGAAAATGGGAGGGCTCTAGTAAACAACAAGTCCATGGATTTTCATAGGCTGAGTCCTTGACAGGAAAGAAGAGTCTTTCTTCTTCCTGTTGGGCTCTGCTACAGCTGCAGGGTGTAAGAGATCTCCCCTTCTGGTCTCCCAACTCTACTTAACTGAGGTTTCTGTTTATTGATAGTTTTACAATTCCTACCAAATCAGCTCATTGAGTAATGAGAAACTCACCTGGATTTGCTTCAATTTTATAGTGATGTAGAATAATTGCTTTTATAGATATAATGTAAATTAATTGTTGGCTGTAGCTACCTGAGATGCACAATAAACTTGTTACATTAAAACTTTGGTCTAGAAAAGTGAATACTAAAATATTTACTTTACAACAGTATTTGGAGATTCTGGTTATTATATCTCATAATATTAGATATTAATACAAATTTAATGTACTGCCAATTACAGTCATATTTTTCAACTGTTATACTGTAAAAGCATCTATGTGCCCAACATTTATTTTTCCTTATTCTTGTTTATGTTTACCTACAAAATTTAACCTATATTTTTAGTCATCAGGTTTTGAGTGATAATGTTATCTGGGCACTATGTGAATTATTAATTGATAAATTGACTTTGATTGCATAGTGCCTCATAAAATTCTTTTGTGTCTGTTCTGATTCTAAACTTGAAATCTTATGTCCTGAATAATTTTTTTAATTATCTGAGGGTTTTATTTTTCAACATTTTGGACATTATTCTTCAAAGATTTTGTTAGTCAGAATGTACTTCGTATTTTCTTTTTGGTTGTTTACCTGTTACCAGTGTGAAAGAAATTATCTAAAGAGATGTCACAAGATCAACAAAAGTCTAAACATTTGGAGTAGAATGTGAAATCTCTTTTATGTGCTATAGACAAAATACCTTCAACAATCACACTGATACTAATTAAAATCACAACAGAATATCCACATACTATCTTACTGCTCTTTCTTTTTTTTCCTAACGTTCATCACCTTTAGAAATTCTGTGGGAGGCAAGAATTATTTTCTCTAATTATTAAAGTTTCTAAAACAAATTTGAAAATGCTAGAGAGTGTTGCTGCTATTAAACAAAAAAGTAAAAATAGATTCTCTCTAGGATCATTATAATGCCTAAAGAAAGAAAAAAATTGAAAAAAAAATATTATCAAGTAAAATCATAATTTCTCTCTTGTCTTCCTCTCTCTGCCTCTCTCCCTCATTTCAATTTAAGAGATTCGTTCTCCTGCTGGTTGTAATGGGAATGAATTTCAGTGTCACCCTGATGGAAATTGCATTCCTGATCTGTGGCGCTGTGATGGGGAAAAAGACTGTGAAGATGGTAGTGATGAAAAAGGCTGCAGTGGTACCTTACGATTGTGTGATCACAAAACCAAGTTTTCCTGTCGGAGTACAGGTAAGCAGAACACTGAGTTCAACTTCTACCTCAGGCCTGCTTCCTTGATGTAGGTTCCTTTGGGGCCCTCCTCAATCCATATCTCACCTTCATAAAAAGTATCCTTGTGTTTCTAGTAGGTTTGCTCACATCCTGTACATGACAGTAATAGTAGGTAACATTTATTGAGAACTATCTGTGGACTTGGCACAGTTCTAAGAATGTTCTCTACATGAACTCATTTCATCATGCTAATTCACAATGAGAAAACTGAGGCAGAGAGCAGTTTTTAACTTTCTCAAATTAAAAAGTCAAAAGAATTTTTAACTTGCTGGCTCACAGAGCCAGCATGGAAGAAATGGGATTTGAAACCAGGCAATCTGGATTCAGAGTCTGGAATTTCACAGTCCAGAAAGAGACATGTGTGCTAAACCCACTTACAGCATTCCCCTTTTCATAGATAAATCCTTACCATAAAATTTAATGAAGATGACTAGGGAAAAAAAGGCATAATTATATGCATTTATTTTCAACCAGTTTCCTAAATTTTATTGTGCTATCGCTAGACTCCATTAAGATGAAGGTGATGACTGTCAAATCATTCAAACCTTTGATTTGTTTTGAGAGTCACTGAAGCTTTTTTTTATAAGTTATGCTAATATTATGATGTTTCCGTGTTGTTTTTCTCCATACAGTAGGTGCTACCTAACATGAAAAACTAACTTATTTACTTCCTTCTCTACGCCAGATGATGAGCTGAAGTTTAGAGAATTAACTCTTGTGGTATAATTTGTGAAATGATTGGTATCATTATCCAAATAACCCATGGAAAGAATTTTTTGTAGATTTTAAGATACATTCTGGAATCATCTCTGGGAGTTCTTCTTAATGTGAAATTGCTTCCGAATTGCTCAATCAGGAGTTCTTGGTTATTCATTTTGCCCTTTATTAAGTATTTCAACCAAAACATAGAAATGAAAAGTTATCACAGCTGTGAGTAAGCAGATACTTCAGGAACCACATGGCCCATGAGCATTTAAAGATATAAAAAGGAATTGTGTTTCTTTTCTTAAACACACCTCCTGGGTATAATTAAGCCTGTAAATAAGAGATAAAGAAATAAATATAAGCTAACATGCGCATAGGTAAATAAATACTCCTGAGGCCTACTCCTGGGAGTAGGAGTAGTGAGGGAGTTGTATTTTCAAATGATTATTTTTCCAACAATATTTTTAACAGGTAACTCTTTTCAATTATTACATAAAGATTCTTAGTTTGGGAGTTATTGGTTAGAAGAATGTGACTTTGAGTTTAGAAATTATCATAATGGAACATTTCATATTAGTTGAAAATCAATAGATGAATAACTTGTTAAATGAATGAATTATTAACTAAATAAGCAAGTTTTTATTTAACAGGCTAATTCTGATGCCAAAGAGCCAACTATTTGACTCAGGCTAACATTATTCTAAGTGCATATTTTTTCTCATGTTGCTTCTGGCATTTGTTTGATTGGACGAATGCTGAAATATATCAGATAACAGTCTTTAACAGGTATACGACTAAGGAACTAGCAAGGCTATAGGAAAACAAAATAAAAATATTAATTTACTTGGAATATCCTGAGCTAAAACTAACTGAATATGCTATCAAGATTTAGCAAATTTAGAGGTAAAACCAGGCTGAAATTTCCTTATGAAGAAATAAATTATAAATGCCTTCATAATAAAGTAATTTCTAAAAGTTGTATATTAGTAAAAACTGGTTTGAACTGTCTATGACAGAAAACATGGAGAGAAAACATATAAATAATAAATAACAGGGTTAAGTAAAGTTAATAGAAAATTCCAAGTGATTGTGATTTATCTTGTGTATGTGTATTGATATGAAATAGCTCTTATGAAATAGCTTTTTCTGTATATGACTCAACTTAAAAATAAAACCTTAATTATGATGAAGATGGATGATGTAGGGAGGAAAAAACCTTTTCCTCTACCCACACAGAGGGGACAAGACAAAGGAAAAGGACTTTGAGTTTATAGGGATGGCAAATTGTGGAAAGGTAAATATATGGGAAAACTAATGGAAGATAAAGGCTACTTAATAACATTTGTGTAGGTCCATTTTGATACTGACTTTCCATCATCTTCATGGCCTTAGAACTTCCCTGAGGAAGTGTTTTATGGCACTTCTCATTTCTCAAAAGTTTATGCTTTTAGTCAGATAGGGGAAGCTACAGAAGACTTCTTTCTGCATCTACTGAATCTCAAATGCTTCAGCTCAAAATAATCCTTATGATAAAGTGTCATATTTTGGAAGTAGTGTATTTTGATCCCACACAGTGGATATCTTAGGAGAATTGGATCCTGAGAGACATTTTTATGCATGTTTATTTGGGATTTGAGTTATCCACTTAATAATGTTAAGATGTTTGTATCAAATGGTCATCATGTAAACCAAAATTTAATATTAAAAAGCAGAACTGCAATAAAACTCATGTTGCATTGTAAAAGGGAAATGTGGTATAACATAGTGACTACAATTGATGATACTGTATTGTATAACTAAAATTTGCTAAGAGTGGAACTTAAGTGTTCTCACAATAAATGAATGAATGAATGAATATCCACAGAATGTGAAAGGTAGTAATTTAACCATTGATCTGCTTCTAATTTAATCCCTGGCTTAAATATAGTAAAGCAAAATGTATCAAACTACTTGAGGAGTAATAATTCACAATGTATGAATATTTATGAACATTGCAGATATTAAAGTGAACCACAAATATACACATTGGATTAAAAATATGTACACATCTATAATCTTTGTGATATTTTTAAGTTTAATTAAATTCTCAGCTTTACAAGCTAAAAGACCTTTAAACTATTCAAGATGTTGAATTCAGAGTTCATATTTATTTTTTAAAAAATTCTGAATGCTAGCTTGAGCATTTAAAAGTTTTCAGGGCAATCAATTTATATTTGTTGGTTACAATGGCTTTTATACATAAATTGCTATCATTAGTATAAAAACAGGCACATTACTGTTTCTTTATTCCAATAAAGGAAAGAATGAGAGCTAAATTAAGTTAAAGTACAATTCAACCATTATCATCTTAGAGTCTCTAATCTCAGAGGGTCTATCTTTGACCAAGAACTATACTCTCCCACATCTGGTCTCTCACAAATTGTAGTTAGGGTGACCTTTGAGCAGCAGGGGTTTGAACTACATCCATTTATATGCAAAATTTTAAAAATAAATATATTGGAAACTTTTTTTGGAGATTGGCAAGAATTTGCAAAAACTAACAGAGGAACCACATAGCCTAGAAATATTGAAAAAATTAAGAAAAAGGTACATCATGAATGCATAAAATATATGTAGATACTTGTCTATTTTATCTATTGCTACCATAAAATCTACACAAATCTATTATAAAAGGTTAAAATTTATCAAAACTTACAAACACTTAACATACCAGACACGGTGCCATTTGCAGTCAACAGAAGTCTAAACAAATGTAATGATACAGTATTAAATTACTGCAAAACGTTAACTGTAGTACATATTGTAATAATTTTGTAGCTACCTCCTGCTGCTATTTCGGTGAGCTCAAGTGTTGCTAGCATCTGCTTAAAATGTCATGTGACACTAATCATCTCCAGGTGAGCAGTTTATCTGTCCAGTAAACTGCATATCAAAAAAAAAGTGATCTCTTTTGGTTCTTGCGTATTTTTCATCATGTTTAGCACAATGCCATAAACCTTGAATAACACCGTGGGACCCATATGAAGTGCCACTGTTGATGCTGGAAGTGCTCCCAAGAAGCAGAGAAAAGTCATGACATTACAAGAAAAAGTTGAATTGATTAATATATACTGTAGATTGAGGTCTGGAGTGGCGGTTGCCCATCATTTCAAGATAATGAATCCAGCATAAGGACCACTGTAAGAGAAGAAAAGGAAATTTGTGAAGCCATTGCTGTAGCTATGCCAGCAGGTGTGAAAACCTTGCACTTTTTCTGAAATACCTTTATATCTTGTATTGAAAATGCAGCTTTTATGTGACTGCACCATTGCTATAAGAAAGGTATACCTAAAGACTCTAATATGATTTGGGAAAAAGTGAAGTCATTATATGACAACTTAAAGAAAAAGGAAAGTGAAGGATCTAAAGGTGAAGAATTTAATGCCAGCAAAGGATGGTTTGATAAGTTTAGTAGGAGGCTTGGCTTTAAAAAATGTCAGTATAACAGGAGAAGCAGCTTCTGCCAACCAAGAGGTAGCAGATGAGTTACAGATGCCACTAAGAAAATCATTGAGAAGAAAGGATATCTGCCTGAACGGGTTTTTAATTCAGACAAAAGTACCCTACTCTGGAAAAAAAAAATCCACAAAGGACATTTATTAGTAAGGAAGAGAAGTGAGCACCAGGATTTAAATCAGAAAGGGATAGGCTAACTTTACTGGTCTGTGCAGATGCAACAGGGCTTATGATCAGGACTGCCCTTATCTATAAAGCTGCAAACCCCTGAGCCTTGAGGGGAAAAGTAAATACCAGCTGGTCAATCTTCTGGTTGTACAAAAAGAAGGCCTCGACAATGGGAACCACTTTCCTGGACTGGTTTCATTAATGCTTTGTCCCTGAAGTCAGGAAGTACCTTGCCAGTAAGGGACTGCCTTTTAAAGTTCTTTTGATGTTGGACAATGTCCCCTGGCCACCCAGAACCCCATGAATTCAACACTGAATGTGTCAAACTGGTTTATTTACCCCCAAACAATATGTCTCTAATTCAGCACCTAGATCAGCGAGTCATAGGACCTTTAAGGCTCATTACACAAAATGAGCCTTTTCCTTTTCTCAAAGGAAAGTATTGTCAATGCTATGGAAGAGGACCCCAACAGAGAGAACATCATGAAAGTCTGAAAGGATTACACCATTGAAGATGCCATCATTATTACAGAAAAGGCTGTGAAAGCCATCAAACCTGAAACAATAAATTGCTGCTGGAGAAACTGTGTCCAGATGTTGTGCATGACTTCACAGAATTTGCAGGAGAGCCAATCAAGGAGATTATGAAAGAGATTGTAGATATGGCAGAACAAGTTGGTTGTGGGGAGTGAAGGGTTTTAAGATATGGATCTTGAAGAAATTCAAGAACCAATAGACACCATACCAGAGGAATTAACAAAATACAACTTGATGGAGATGAATGCTTCTGAACTAGTGCCAGACGATAAGGAAGAAGACTGAGAAGAAGCAGTGCCAGGAAAAAACTAACATTAGGTAATTCGGCGAAGGGCCACAGTTATTCAAGATGCTTTTGACTTCTTTTATGGCATGAACCCTTCTACGATACAGGCACTAAAACAAAAGCAAATGATAAAAGAAGAATTAGTACCATAAAGAAACATTTTTAGAGAATTGAAAGAGTACAAAAGTCAGAGAGAAATTACAGTGTATTTCTGCAAAGTTACAGAGAGTGTGCCTGCCTCTCTCGCCTCCCCTTCGACCTCCTCCACCTCTGAGACAGCAACACCATCTTCTCCTTTCTTCCCCCTTCTCAGCCTACTCAACATGAAGATGACAAGAATGAAGGCTCTTATGATGGTCTGTTTCCACTTAATAAATGGTAAATAATCATCATGTCCTACTATTAATAAACTTATCTGCTGTATATGTGTGTGAGTGTCTTTGTGTAAAAATCTAATAACTGTACAGCAAGAACTGTATGATAAGTTTTTGTGTCGTCATCATTATTATCACCTAAGTATTCATGATGTAGAACATCATGTGCAAGACTTGTATTGAAGTGGATAGCCTATCCTAATAGAGATATAAAGTGAGTGATATGTAACATAAAATTAATAATGTATTAGTTTTCTAATGTTTTATAACTTTGCTTTCAAAGAATCATATTACTGTACAGTATGCCTCTTTCTCTCATCATTGGAGAAAGCCTATTATCACAGGTGTTTTTTTAATGTAATGATGTTTGTAATGCTGTAATCTGAATATGATTGTAATACTATATGCCATAAAAAATTTATAATAATTCATCCATTAGTGTATACCTGGGCTACCATGAAGTAATCATATTGCTGCTTCTTCATTATCAGTGCATGAATTATTATACCTGTAATACGAATCTTATTCACATTATTTTTTTCATTTTTGATGTCTGATGTTAGTAACACATATAAAATCTACAGTATTTTGTATCATATAAGACAATATTGATGTAGGCACTGACAGACAGATGATTCATCTTGTGGATAGACAACATAATCTTATGGTATTGGTAAGGTAGGTACTGTAAACGTATTTCCTCTTCCTTATGATTTTCCTTAATAACATTGTCCTTTATCTAGCCTACTTTATTATAAGAATACAGTGTATAATACACATATCATACAAAATATATGTTAAGGTTTCCAGTCTACAGTAGGTGATTAGTAGTTAACTTTGGGGGGAGTCAAAAGTTAAACTTGGATTTTCAACTGTGCCCCTAACCACCACATTTTTTGAGGATCAACTGTATATTATAGTCAGGGAATCAGGGGAGGAAAGTCCTTCTCTCATGGGAAAGAAACTCAGAAATGCCATTCTTCAGAATGGAAAAATAAATGAAACCTTTGACATTATACATTGATGACAAGATTATAAGGAAAATAGGGCCCCCAGCTGTTAGTAGAAATGTAAATTTGATCCGGCCTTCCCACTTCTAGAATTCATATAAAGAACAGCAGGAGTATATACAGATGTAGAAGATCTGAAGAATTAATGTTTAGATCAAATTAATAAAAATATAACTCTATTTTTAGAAGGCCAAAAATAAACCTTCTTTTACAAGGTTAAGGAAATAGTTTTTAAATGAGCATTTATTGTCACAAACAACTTCAATAAATTCCAAGAAATAGAAATAATGCAGGCAGAATTCTCTGATTATCATATAATAAACCCATAATTATGAAGCATAAACCACTCTTCCACTTAGAAATTAAATAATAAAATAAAACACTTTTTATCTTAACTCTAGAGGGACTCTAAACTTGTAGAACTTTTACAAAATAAAGATATATACTTATCAGAATATATTGAATATAAATAAAGCATTGCTCATGGGAAAAATCATAACTTTCTAAATTTATATGCAGTGTCACAAAATTCTCAATGTATTTTTAATCTTTAACAATTTCAGAAGTATAAATACTGTAAATTTACAGAAGACATCATTTGAAATTTTAGTTATTGTTAACATATATTTAGTTTTATGAATCCTGGATAATACATTTTTAAGTCTGGTTCTAGTAGTTTCCCTCTTAGAGGGGCTGAACTAAAAATATATTTAAAATGTTATATTCAAAATTTATAGAATTATATGTAACTAAAACTCAATTTATAAAATTATAAGTAATTGATATAAACTTTTAAATGATTTTTATGTTTGTAGCATTTATATTTCTAAAATTATTAAAGGTTAAAACTATTCTGAGACTTTTGAGACACCTGTATTTACACTAAGTAATTAAAAAAATAGTTTTTGGACAATGTGTACCAGACACAGTGTTCACAAACCCCTTATGCTTTACTGTATTTCTCAACTCTCTTGCATTTAGATTGGGGTCAAATGACTAGTTCTAGCTAAGCGCTGTGAGCCGAAGGGACTGTATCATTTCCATGCAAGGCAGTTAAGCTATAGTGAGCATCTCCTTACTGTATGGGTCTAGAAGGCACACATACAAGATGGACGAAGGTGACCTTACCTTCCCTGATTTTATGTGAACAAACAATTAACCATTACTGAGTTAGGCCCCTGGATTTTAGGGTTTGTTACTGCAGCATAGCTTATCCTGACTAATGCAACATCAAACCCAAGAAGTTAGAAGATAACAAAAGAAATCAAAGGGAAACAAAATCAAATTAATGTTTGAATTTAGAAAAAAGAAAGAAAATAGCATAATGTGAAAATTCAAGAATTAGGTTGTTGACATAATAACTAAAGTCACTAATACATTAACTGACCTAATAAAGAAGAACACAGTGAAAATGCAGTGCACAAAATGAGAATGGGAAAATAATCACAGATGCTGAAGAAATTATAAAAGTTAAAGAAACTATCTATGAAGTATCATAGAAGTGAACATAAAAATCTGTATTAATAAAATCATATAGGTTTTTAAAAATATAAATTTTCAAACTTAACTCTAGAAAGGAAAAAAAATAGGCAATATATTTTATAAAAATTTTTAAAATAATCAATATATAACCCCTGTCACTATTCCACCAAAAGTCCAGATGAAAATTTCTACCAGATATTTAAGGAACATTGCTACAATGCCGTTTCATCTCCTCCAGAGAATTTGAAAGGAATAAAAGCTTTTAAGCAACATAATGTTGATTTTCCAACCACAAAATTAGTACCTCCCATACACACAAAAATCACAAACTCTCTGATGACCATGACTACCATTATTCGAGATAAAACATGAGCAAACCCAGCAATATATTAAGAGAATAATTCATCATGAAAAAACATCCTCCTCTGATATATTTGTTACAATTAATGACCCTGCATTCCTAATGTGCTACCATAGTATCATAGTTTCACTGCCCTAAAAATCCTCTGTGCTCTGCCTGTCATCCCGCCTTCCCCCCAAACCCGGGCAACATCTGATCTTTTTACTGTCTCCATAGTTTTGATTTTTCCACAGTGTCATACAGCTGGAATCATATGTGCAACCTTTTCAGATTGGCTCCTTTCACTTAGTAACATTCATTTAGGTTCCTCCATGTCTTTTCATGGCTTGTTAGCTCATTTCTTTTTGACACTGAATGATATTCCATTGTCTAGTTGTACCACAGTTTATTTATTCATTCAACCTACTGAAAGGCAACTTGGTTGCTTCCAAGTTTTGGCAATTATGAATGAAGTGGCTATAAACATCTGTGTATAGGTTTTTGTGTGGACATAAGTTTTCCTCTCTTTTGGGTAAATACCAAGAAGTGTGATTGCTGGATCATATGGTAAGAGTATGTTTGGTTTCGTAATAAACTGCCAGACTGTCTTCCAAAGTGGCTGTCGAATTTTGCATTCCCACCAGAAATGAATGAGGAATTTTTATTGCTCGATAGCGTCGCCAGTATTTGAGGGTATCAGTGTTTTGGATTTTCGTCATTCGAATAAGTTTATAGTAGTATTGTTTTAATTTGCATTTCCCTAATGACATATGATGTGGAGCATCTTTTCATATGCTATTTGCCACTAAATTGTTTTTAAGAGCTAAATGTCGCAAACAACCTAAATAGCCCAAAATACGGCACTAGGTAGAAACATTATGGTATATCCATATGGTAGAATACCTTGCAACAATTTAGTAAATGGAAATCATTATAATACACTGACATGGACATTTCCCTATGGTAAAATTTTGAGTGAAAAGTCAATGAACATATTAGTGGGCATAGTATGTAATATTATTTAAATAAAAAGAAACACAAGTATATTCTTTTCTATAATAACAATATTTCTAGAAGGTTTCACAAGAAACTGTGGTCAATATTTGTCTTTGAATGGGGGAAAGGATGGCCAGGGAAAAAGAGTGAGAGGTGTCATACTTGTACAGTCTCCCCTTATGACTGACTGTCTTTCCAAGTGATAGATTGGTGTTGACCCATAACCTTTCACTCTAGATTCCACTAGAAAAAGTAACATACATTTTCAAGTAAGGTCCCAGGGTTGAATTAAGAGTTAAGGATGAAGTAGTCTTTAGCAGAAGAATGTAACAAAACTAACTGGCACACAAGGGGGTTTAACTCTGACAGTGGCTTCATAAACATCATCCTCTGTTCTGATCCTCTCATGTAATGAAAATCCATTGTGGGCTTGTGTGAATGGCAAAGTGTTATTCTTTTCTATGTTTAGGTGTTTTTTTTTGTTTTTGTTTTTGTTTTTTCCCTTACCCTGTCGTTGTGTCAGTAAATAAAAAGTGAAATGGTGAGTTTAATCTGTGGTAAAAATCCATCTAGATAATTAGAACCAAACTTATCCTACAATGGAATAGTGATTTTGTTAAAACTATATGGTGGATTGTATATGAAGAATTTTCTAAATAGAGCACTTTTTTTTCCCTTCCTGTAACTGACCCTGTGGTATACTTTTATTTATTTCTGATGAAATAACATGGTGAGCTCTCCATTGTCTATGTGCTCTAAATCTAATAGATTTTTTGTGCATATAGCTTCTTATAAGCCTTGTATGTTACTCTCTTTATTCCTCCCACTGGCATTTTTAACACTTTGCTGTATACTTACTCTTTTCCTCCTTTAATCCTGTATCTTAAATAGGAAATACCCTCCATTCTGCCAAGAAGGTGTCTTCTTTAGCTATTGATCCTGTGACCTCCTATATCCCATGGGACCTTAGTCATTTTTCTTGCTCATGTCTTCAGTTTCTTTCTCTACACTAATTTTTCTTTCTCTTTGTAAGTATACCTAGCACAATAACCTCAAAAACATTTTATTTTATCAGTTTTCCTGTCTTCCTCCTTCCCTTCGTTGAATCATCTTGTGTAGTGTACCTCGACGTCTTTTTTCTCATTCATTCTTTTACCTTTTGCTGTCTAACATCCTCTCCCTACCTTTGATGGAAATTGCTGTTTCAGTTGTCACCAGGAATGATTTTTCAGCCCATCCTCTTCTCAATCTTGAGTCCTCCTCTGCCGTTCAGTAACTACGTGAGTTTGCATAGATTACCAAACCTCTCTAAGGTGCAGTTTTCTGATCTGTAAAATAGAGATATTAATAACGATAACCAATAGACTGTACAAAAAGTGCCTAGAACATAGTATGAACTTAATCAACAATACCTTTGACTGTTAATACTGTATAGTGGCTTCTTTCTCTGCAATACTTGACCTTTCTCTCCAATACATATCCTTTCCTTGAAACTTTTCCTTATGAAATCTCATATTGAATTGCCCTCTTTCCACTCAGCATTTAGATTTCTATTTTTATTTCATCTTCCCCTGCTCCTTTTCCCTTTGCCTATCCCTTATATTTAATTTAAAAATATCTGTTGAATACATAATCCATCTCAGACATTGCACAGATTTTTCTCTTAATTTCTCTGTTTTACCCCTCTCATCTTTCTGTAAGGTGTCCATAGCAAATTCTTCTGTTCCCAAAGTTTCAACCATCACCTCCAGGTAAATGCCTCCCAAATTTCTGTCACTGATGTTGAACCCCACGCTTCAAACCCATTTTTTCCATTGCTATGCTCAAAATCCCACTTTCTCTCCAAAGCCAGAAATTCTTCCTCTCTCCTCTATTTCTGTTAGAAACATCTTCATTCTCCTAAACATTTAAATTTAAAGCAGAAACTACCTTTTGACACTTCCAGTGTGTAATAATTTTCCAGGTCCTACTGATGCTACCTCTACAGTTTCTCTTAACAGCACCCATTCTGTTCTTTCCATTCACACATCAGAGCTTAAGGTTAAGTCTGTATTATATCTCACTCAGACCTTTGTGTGGGCTACTATTTTCATCCCTGACAATTATTATCTTCAATCCATTCTACACGTGTTTTTAGGTTCCCCTTACTTCGTAAGCTGGGACCTGATCACAGACTTTCTCAAAATCTTTCAGTGGTTCTCCACTGTAAGATTAGGAGACACTCTTGAATTAGGAATCAACATTTCATGAACTGTAGTCCCAGACTGCTTTATTGCTGCCTCTGGAGCAAGTCCCACCCTTGCTCTGTGTATGCATATATATAGGAATTGCATCTTACATGTGGGTTAGATTCAACAAATAAAGTTAAAACTGCCTATGTTCAAAATTACCATTGAAAATCATCCACAAAACTCAATATACACGGTTCTGTATATACAGTTTTGATGAAAATTTGTACATAAAGCTGTATCATTAAGAAAATATTTAGCATAAAACAAAGAATAAATGTACAAAATATAATTTTATAGTGCATTCACTCAGAAATGGAAGAGGGACCAAATTAAGGGAGAGTTGATTTACTTTCACCATCTGTGCCCTGACACACTCCCACTGAGTAGCAGCAGTAAAGTACCATACTATTAAATTGTTCTCTCTCTCTTTCCTTTTATTTGCTTTTGCAGAGGGTATGTATTTGAATGTTAAGACTATACAGATAAGACAGCTGTTTGGATGAAATGCCTTTTTTCTTGTGTCCGTATCTACTATTCACTGCCACTCTTCAAAACCCCTTTCTGAATAACATCTTAGTAAAGCTTTCTCTTCCTCAGCCTTTCAATCATACATCTTTTCTAGCTCCTTGAAATTCCATAGCACTCTGTAATTGTTATAAGGCTTGTTTTATCTCATCCTTTTTTTATTGAACGTTTGTCACTACTCGACTTATTCCTCCACAAGGTCAGGAATTTGTCTTTCCAATTTTCCTACAGTGTTCAGTAGCTAGACAGGTACAAAATACTCAACAAATATTTGCTGAATTGAATCAAAGCCAAACATTGTTAGAGAAATAAATATGTGTGTGGGATTAAAGGTTAGTAGTATACAAATTAAAAGACATTGTATTTCAAAAACCAATATTCAAAAAAATCATATTATTAAGTAAATCCTTTTGGATTTTTTCAAAGATTCACTTTTCTTCATACCCATATTCTTGATATTAACTGCCAGTCATATCCCAGGACAGAAATTGTCCTCTTGTAGCGTGTTGTCTTTCATAAAGACAAAAGACAGTCAAGCAGTTCACAAATTAATAAATCTATTTTTAAAAAATAGCCAAAGCAGTTTAACAGAGAGAAAAGGAACTTTGGAAGCGATCATATAAGTTTATTTGAGGAAAGCAGCACATTTTCTAGGAATTCTTAGGACCTCTTAGTTTTCCGATAGCTGTTGACTTTCTACTGACTTTAGACCTAAACTGTATATTTCAAGGTTACACAAATCAAAATAGTCCTTACAAAGTCCTGAGTGTATGTATGAGAGAGAGAGAGAGAGAGAGAGAGTGTGTGTGTGTGTATGTGTGTGTGTGTGTGATTGTAGTAACTGCCATGATACCAACATGCTGATTTTTGCTATTTCTGTTTTTTGTTGCTGCTGTTGCTTGGCTGTTCTTATTCTCTTTGCTCAAAGGACAGAACTACAATTCCCACAAGAGTGTGTCTTGCACACATAGTAAGAATCAAGTTGAAAACATCTTCATAAATAAATCAGAAAATATTATGTAGAACTCAACTTGATAATAAACACCAAATATTTTTTTAACCTGTGATATCTCTTTAAAGAAGAATTAGTAAAGACAATTTGAACCTGGTTTACTTGGTTATTTGAACTTATTTGTGCACAATATTTTTAAAAGTTATTTTTAAAGATTTTGTGTTTTTAGATATTGGATGTGTATAATTTCTGTAACACATTTTAGAATTATTAATCTTTATTTTGTTTTAAAAATACTAATTTGACCTGAGTTTCAACTTTCTTATATATATAAAGGAAGGAGCTTAAACAAGGGAAGTTGTAATACTTTACTTTGCACTATGTTATGTCCAGTGATTTCACTATGTAAGTATTTGTCTTGATACAAATCAAGTAAAAATCAACACTCTTTAAGCATATTTACTAAGGTAATTTGCTTTTGGGTTTTATTCAATTAATGGGTATGAAATAGAAATTTAACTAAACTTATCATACCTGGTGTACTCTCTTATCTACATTTTTATAAAAATTAAAACCAAACAAGAAAGGGAAAAGCAATTAAGTTTCAAACATCCCCTGCAAAATCAGTGGGAGGAGAGAGCTATTGAAATTTGTACATTTTATCTAAGCTATGTATTCATATTTATTCATATCTCTGGTAACATAATCTATGTTAAAGTTATTAGTCATTTGCATAAGATTTTTCTTTACCTTTTCCAGGCAGCATTTAGATCAGGGGTGGCAAATAGGTTTTACTGCTACTCTGACTCTAAAAGATTGATAGTGATTTATGGATGGGTTTGTTGAAACAATTTAGGGTCATTCTGGAGTCAGTGGTTAAGAATGTCATTATGGAGTGTGTATGAGGAAAATGTAAGCTGCATCTTGATTTACAAACTAAAAATGGAAATTACTATATTATTCTTGAATTCTCCCTTCATTCTATTATACTTGCAGATGATCCCATACAATTTAATACTTAAGTACAGGATGTCATATTTTAGACTACAAATATGTATTATGCATTGATCTTGTCTTGCTAACTAGATTATAAACTCCTTGGTGACAGGGAACGGGTCTTAGGACTTTCTTATATTACCTAAACTCTCTAGGAAAGTATAAGGCACAGAGTAACCTCTGTATTTGTAGAAACTATCTGACTTTGTGGCATATGTGTATATGTTTCATCTTTATCATTTTAAAATGAGCTAGTATTTTTTTTGAAAAGTTACATGGAAATATAGTGGAAGGAAAACAAAATAACACAAAAGGATTCAATGAAAAGTCCATCTGGCTTCTACTCCAGCCACCTTGTCTTCCTCGCCAGAAGCAATCATTTTTCATTATTTTCTGCATAACCCTCCAGAAAGAATTCATGTAGAGACAAGCCTATGCATGTGCTTATATTGACATATGTATGGAAATATAGTCACAGATATTGATAAACAGATAATTCTCTTCTAATATAAAAGAAAGCCTACAGCAAACTCAGGTGTAGGCCTTTTTTTTTTAACATGATTTGAAGATTCTTTTAATTTATGCAGAATTATCTCATTGTTTTTCACTCAAGTGTATAATTTCAATGTATGGATGCATTGTAGTTGATGTTACCAGTCTTGCAATGCTGATTTAAGTTGTTAACAGACTTTTGCTAATATATACAAAGCAGCAACACATACCCTTGCATATGCATCTTTGCACATCGGGCAAATATACCAATGAAAAAAATTCCAAAATTAGAATTGCTGTCGTGAGGAGTTGATACATTTTAATTTACTAGATTTCATAATATTGGCCTACAGAGAGATTATCCCAATTTGCAGCCCCTTCAACACTGGGGTTGTTTTTTTATACCCTTGTCAAATCTATCTTTGTGTTATACAACTTTTTAATCTTAATCAATGTGAGAGAAAAAATGCTATCATATTGCTGTTTTTGTTTACTTTTTTAATTGAAAGATTTTTTGAACATCTTACGTTTGTAAGCCATTATTGATTCATTGTGAATCTTGCACTTATATTGGTTTATTGATCTTTATCATATTGATTTATGAGGCTTTTCTATTTTAAAGAAATATGCCCTTTTTGTCAAATATAATGATTTTTTTTCTGTTTTATTGACTTTATGTTGACTCTGTAGATGGATTTTATTGCTCAGTGTGGACAGTATTTAAGTTTGTCAATTTGTCCTTTATGTTTTCTATGTTTGTAATGTTCTTGTTTTAATAGCTATTTTATTCTAGAATGTGTATTATCATTGTTATTATTTTAAAACACTTCTTTGATCTGTCTATAATTTCTTTTGGTGTAAGGATCAAGTAAAGATTCAGCATTTTTTTTTCCTCCAGGTGGCTCATCAACAATCCTAACATTATTAATTTTGTAATTATTTATTCTCTACGATTTTGAATTGTCAGTTTTTGTATATTAAAACTATGTACATAAATGACTGTGCTTCTCATGTCTCTATGCTGTTTAATAATTGATGCTTATTGATATCCTGTTATGAAAAAATTTTAACCAATGTTACTTTAAAACACTTCTAAATTCCTGGCATATATAGTTCCTACTCATTAGTGTTCCTCTATTTTTTTTAGAAGACTCCTCATGATATTTGCAGTTTTCTTAAGTTTAGGATAAGTTCATGGGATTACAATAATATTGTTACTATTTTATTGGAATGGTATTAATTAGGGGAAAAATAATACTTTTAATATATCTTCCTCTCTAAAACCAAACTATATCTTTATTCCAGGCTTCTTTTGAGTTTCTTTATAAACTTTTAAATTTTCATATAAATTATATACAGTTTTTGTGTAGTTTAACTCAAAATACTTTGTTTTATGGTAGATTTTTTGGTTGACCTTTTCTTCTACTATATTATCATTGTATATATGAAATCTATTGATTTTTGTATAATTTTTGAAACTAGCTACATATATTTTAAATTCTTAGTTTCTTATAGTTCTTATTTAGTTTTTATTGATTTATAATTATGTGATTATATTAACTGCATGTAATGATATTCTTTTCTAGTTTTATACCTCGTTTCTTTCTATTGTCTAATTATATTACATAATATTTCCAGGCAATACAAAATAATAACATTATTAGTTTTATTTATGATGTTAAAGCAAAATTTTATAATGTTCCTCCATTTATATTCAAATTCATTAATAAAGTGTTCATTTTATGTGAATAAAATAATTCATTTTATTTTAAGAGTATTTTGATCAATAAATAATGTTGAATATTATCAAATTTATTTATATTAACTGTGGAACTGATCATTTGTTTTTCTCTTATTTGATATATAGTAGCATAGAGAATTATTAATATGTTTCTATAAATAAAACATCTTTTCACAAATATTTTAAATATTTTAAAATTCAGTAGCCTTGAGTTTGAAGAAGACATTTAAATACATAATGACTCTTGGACATATACAACCTAACATTTTTCCATTTCCCTTTTATTTGCCCCACTCATTTTATGAGATGTTGGTGTAGTCAACCGATAACCAGTATTTATCTTTAGGAACATTTTTTATTCATATTACACATTAACATTGTATAATTCAGAAAAGATGATTAATTAGAAGAAAAACAGAAATATTCTGGAAAGGAAGAATAATTTGCAACGAACAAAAACAGTTTACATAGTCAATACCCATTGCTTTCTAGGAATTTCACATTGTTACTTTTGAAACATTCTGGCTAAACAATAATCACTTCATTTTTTTCTTTCAAAGTCAATAAAGAACATATTTCTCTAAATTTTGTCTGTATATATCTTAGCTACTAAAATGTTTAGTAACATTTTACATTCTTCTATGAAAGGGCATGTACATAAGTCTGAATGTGAGGAGTGGAGTTGCTAAGGTTATAAATGTAAATGGAAGGACATCTTCACCTTCAAAAATAAAGCATTTGCTTAATTTTAGGTCTCCAAAATACAGTGATAGCACCTATCTAAATTTAGGGCTCTGAAAAGGATTTATACTACTATAAATATATCTTTAAATTTTGCTTTTAAAAGTAATTAAACTTTCAATGAGTTACAGATTTTTTTTTTAAATAGGGTAAGGCAATAACTTGAAACTAAAGAAATATCAAGGCTTTAACCCTAAGAACACTATTACAATGAGGACAAGAACTACTCAAATGCTGTCATGAAAATGTCAAACTATCAGCAAATAGATTTCTTGCTAATGGCAATTTGTTCTGCCTCTGACTGAAGACAATGACTACTCATTATTCCAGTGGCTTAATTGCAAAAACTAAATGCATGTTATTGCTATTTTCTTAAGGGAGATGCATCAACAAAGACTGGGTATGCGATGGAGATATCGATTGCGAAGATCAATCAGATGAAGATGACTGTGACAGTTTCTTGTGTGGGCCACCCAAGTACCCTTGTGCTAATGACACTTCAGTCTGCCTGCAGCCAGAGAAGCTCTGCAATGGGAGAAGGGATTGTCCTGATGGGTCTGACGAAGGCGACCTCTGTGGTATTGCACGTTTCACTGCATTGCTTCTTTCTGGAGACTAGAACCTTTTAGTCCAGTAGCTGATAGTTATTATAGTAGCATTTGTTCCTTCCAGTCATTTCTTTAAATGTAACTTTTAGGGTTGAATCCTGTTTACATTTTACAGGCACTGTATATTTATTTAAAAAATTAAATATGATCAGAAATCTCTAAAAATGAAGCAGAAAAGGCTACCTGATCCAACTAACTTAACAATTGTACAGCTGCATTCATCATTTAAATCTCTGAATAGTCAATGATGTTCCCACAATTGAATTGATTATATTCTGTCAGTGAGTTGCTCAGAACAGAAGACTCCTGTTATTATTAAACTATGGGATGAAATTTACTACCACCCAATGTATTTTGTCAGGACTTCAGATCATTACAACAGAAACCTTTTTTAAAAAGAGGAAAGGAAGAAACTGGATAATGAAATCAATAGAATATTACTTGATTTTATATAATTTTCTCAAAAGTTTTTAGTTTTCATACAGTAGCTTTCTTTAGTATGCTTTATCTAGTTAAAATGATGATTTCAGTGTGATAGCTTTTGAGCTGTAAAATCACTTTTCACTAGCCATCTCCTTATGCCACCAGCACATATAAAGCAATTATATTTCCTTCTCTGTGGGGAGATCAGAGATTTCGCAAGGAGTTTTTAAAAATATGCTTTCTAGGTAATACTGAAGGTGACATCAATAGAGTAATGACGAAGATTTATAGCACGATAAGAACAATAATGAGATGACTTGAGGCTGTGAGAAAATGACTTTAGGAAATGATGAACCTGCCTGATTGGAAATAGGAAAGACAACTAAGCCTAAAGTTATCATATATTGATCTGAATTGAGCATTAATAGCATACTGAGTGATATAAAAAGACTATTATTCTTTTTTAAATTTATGTAATAAAACATCCTTTCTTCCAAATAGTCTGTGATTCTATAAAACAACCTTGAAACAGTAAATGGAACAGTCTTCATTCAGTGATGCTATCATTTAAACAAACAGAAACCCTAAAATTAAATCAAAAAAATTACAAATAAAGGATGACAGACTTTATTTATACAGTTTATCTGTATTCACTTCTTTTTCTCCCAGCTTGTTCTCCCTGGTGGAGTAGTTCGGTGGATGGAAAGAGCTCTTACATTACCATGTATGAGAATTGCTCATGAAGTTTGTAAGAGCAATTCTAAAAGAAGGAAACTGTCAACAGTCTTAAAATTGAAAGTGTATAATTATAGAAAAAAATGAGATTTTGACAAGTTTGAATTCTATTCTTCAATTACTTCAATTAAGTCACCTAGGCAGGTGGCTTAATTTCTGGAATTGTCAGTTTCCTTATAAAAAAATGGAGATGATATCTATTAGGAAATCATGGTAATAATACTTAATGCACTATAGGTCTTGAAATAAATTAGTGCTTTTCCATCTTTTCTTCACCCTTTGGGTTAAATGAAGTAAATAAAAGGTGAAGAAGAGAAAATACAGTCATTAAGAAAAACGAAGAGAATCATAAGAAAATGAAGCCTTATTTTCCTATTCTCTGCTCCCTAAATTGGGAAAATAAAAGAGAAAAGGGGATTTCTTCTGAATTCATTTCTCTGTCTACTTCACGATTGAAAATCAGTTTTTGCTTATCAAGCTACTGTACTCATTGGCTAAGAAGCCCTGCTCAAAGATTTTAAATGATTACAGGGAGTGGAAAAGGTCACAGTAAAGCTAGGTGTGGAAGTACCAGAGGAGATAAAAAGACATTTTTGTACTGATTGCAGCACTGTGGCATATTGAACTCACATACTCTGTCCTTTATCAGGTGAAGTTGAGGGAGAATTAGAACAATGAAAAACAAAAACAATCACTGGTCAAGGGATTGACTGAATTGCAGAAGGCTCTTCTTTCCTCTGAAAAGGTGCTTTTATGTGCACCTTTGTAGTGTGTCAGTTTATAGATGGTCGGCAATATTGGTTCCTGTATGGAAATGACACTTTGGTCTCTTGTTTTCAAATCCTTTTCCAACCAATACTAGGTTAGGCCCTGTCCCGCCAGGCGGGGATGTTGGTTTGAGTGCTGCAGCAATGGGCATAATGAATCATTTACCCGGTGGACATGAAAGATATACCAAGTGAATTAACTTTAAATAATTGGCATGAATTGGCTTGTAGCTAAAGAGTGGATTTTAGAGAAAGATACCCAAAGTTGAAAGGGTTTAGTAAACCATTTGCTATAGATGGTGAAAATGTAGTGTTTGCCCTCTTCATGTCAACTCCTTCCAAATAGTTGTATCTAAAATAGCCGTTTTTTTATCCCCCTACTTCCCGTTGAAACAAAAACAGGGATTGATTCATATCCTGTTCCTCAATACATGTAAAATATATGAAAATTACTTGTAATCTGTAGACAGTATTTGGGAGGTGTCTTGAGATATAAACATCCATCGTTTGGGTAGTGAGGTTGTTTGTTTTCTCCAAATAAATCTGGTCTATAAAATTTTAAGAAAAGAGAGAGCTCAAGAAGATAAGTTGAATCCTGGTGGAGAGATTATTTTTTCAGGGGGAATTTTAAGTGATTTCAAGAGGAAAGAGATATGCACTTAAGAAAGAAATAAGAAGAGATTTCAGTCATTCAAGAAGGGAGTTAACTGTTGATTTTTGTTATAAGGGTATGTCAAAGATAAAACTGGATACTAGTTAAAGTGATATTTACTCAGTAATAACTATTGCAATAGGGAAGAGTATCCAATATTAATTGAAATCAGCTTCACCAAAACAAAAGATGAGAAACTTTTTAAAGGCTGGAATGTGCTATGGGAAAGGCACTAAGGGGTGTTAATGGGGCATTGGCCCATGTGACTAGGCCATCTGGGTTTGTTAATTGGTGCTCATCCCAGAGAAGAGACAAACTTCTCATATCTTTATGACTGGAGGCTAGTGGTACAAGTCAGAGCAAGGTACCCACAGGGTTGGGAGTAAGGGTGAGAGAGTTATCTCGTTAAATGTTTGCATTTCAAAAAGATGGCTTTCAGATCCTGGGGTTGGGAGGAACAGTTCTGAGTGGTAGATGATTGACATCTCAAAGGTACAGAGAAAGGATTTATATTGCAAGCTTTCTAAAGTAACTGCTCTGAGGTGGGGCTCAGGGCCCTATCTTCCTATCATCAGGTTTGGGGAAAAACAATAGTAAATTTCTGCAGCATCATGGAGTCATAGAGCTTTCTCAGGAAGACACTTTAAGGAGGGCTGAGGTCATTTTAGGGATGCTGCCATGAGCTGTTAAAAACTGTGCTAGTGTTTGTCTAAGTCTCTTATTGGCTTGGGAAGAGGGGGTTGGGGAGAGGATTAGACAATGAAATTGTTTGTGCCGAGAGTCGGCAGTTTTATCAGCCAAGACTGAGGGTTCAGAGGTGCTTGACTAAAGCTTGGTCAATGAGAGAGTCTTTGTCGGGTAGCAAAAAATTTAAAAAGAAGCTGCAGGATTTAATGATAGGTTTAGGGTTAAGGGAAAATTGACAAGGGGCTAGCCATACAAATATTGCCATTAAATTTATATATTAAGTTGTAGAGTTTCAACGTGAATTTTGTTTATCCTTAAATCTAGGATTTAATTCCACAGGTAGTGTCAGAAAGAGACATTTGAATGCTGAGAGAACAGTCGTACTTGAAATAAGCTAAAAGCATTGTAACAATTTTTTTCACCCGCTGTGTATGATGACATTTCTTTACAGTAATTCTCTTGAAAAAGAATGTCAATGGAACAAAATGGGGCAAAGACTTTGAAACGACTGCTGTTTTGAAATGATTATGATTACAGGTGAACAAACATATTTGAAGGAACCAAGAAATGAATCTATGTTTTTTTTCTTCTAAAATAATGCCAAACTTGAATTCTTAGAGAAAACAGTTAATGTAATCATTTTTCTTTTCTTATTACTGTAACTTCTTTTATGGTGACAAATGTGAAGAATAGTTGACCCATACAGAAGTTTAAAATGTGTAGAGAATATTTTTGAAAGTCTTACATTCCAGTCCAATTTTTGAGCTGGATGAATTTCCATAGACAACAGGAAATATTAGAGGTATATAAGTAATTATTATTGCAATTCGCCAATCATTGAACAACATTCCTTTTCAGTATGTCTCAAAACACACCTAACTGAACAATCTTTGAAAACTACTCAAACATATTTTTAAAGCAAAGAAAGACAACGCTTCTTTTGGCCTTATTACTATGCACCTAATAGTATATAATACTAGGTAATATCATGGTTGCGAAAACAATTATTTGCTGTTTTTGTCAAGGGCGTAAATATGACATCTTGAAATTTCCCAGTTGGACAAATACTAGCTCAATTTAGGGGCAGTTGTGTGCTTTTGAATGATTTTGTTAAATTTTGTTATTCAACAAATATTTTTAACTGCTTACTCTATGCTAGGCACTATGCTAGCTGTGGGATATACATGGTAAACAGAATGAATATTTTGCATACCCTCATGGATCCTACAATCTTGTGATGAAATAGAATGATAAATAAATATATCTAATGTGTGATTATAAACTATAAGTGCCCTGAAAGAGAAGTTCTCTTTCTTTATACAACAGTCTACTTGCTGATTATTTCAGCCAAAATGCCAGGTCAAGTATTTTTGTGTATTATTTATTATGTTTCCATGCCCTCATTGAATTAATAATAATAACCAATATATGAAGTACAGTGTATAATTTACCTAATTTAAAAATAAATATCTAAGAAAATAAAAAAATATCTGTAGCCAGTAAAGGACAAACTAATCCATTCTGGATTATTATTATAAATCACACTATAGGTGTAGAAAAAGATATATAGATATAATAAATACATGTGTATGTGTATGCCTGTTTATTTATAAACACTGAGATAAGTCAGATTTTCAGATCACCAGTGTATGTGAGTCCCTTTTGGAAGCCCTCAAAAACTGATTTTGCATAACTGCTAAAAGGCTCAGCATAATCTTTCCAGTAATAATGGAAACATTGAACTCACTTTACTTCTATGGAGTAAAACAAAGTGTACTCCAAAGATTTATAGAAATGAAAATCTTCCATTCCCAATTTCTGTCATATAGAACTCTATTTGGTCATTAGATGAATTCTTTCATCATTTCTACCCCAACTTCTGGGACAAAAATCTAAAGAGTGCTTTCTCCATTCATTTATAATATCCTTTCTCTAATTCTAGCCTTAGAGAATTGAGTTCAGTGATTAGTATTTAATTGAGCAAAACAATTGATGATGCCCTATAATCTGTTCCTCTCCTTTTATAGATGAATGTTCACTGAACAATGGAGGCTGTAGCAACCACTGTTCTGTTGTTCCTGGAAGAGGAATTGTCTGTTCTTGCCCTGAAGGACTTCAACTCAGCAGAGACAATAAAACATGTGAAATTGTAGATTATTGCAGCAACCATCTGAAGTGCAGTCAAGTGTGTGAGCAACACAAGCACACAGTCAAGTGCTCATGTTATGAAGGGTGGAAGCTGGATGTGGATGGTGAAAGTTGCACAAGTGTCAGTAAGTAGATGTGTGTTTTGCTATATTTAAGAATAGGAAGTGATATGTGTGTGTGTATGTGTGTTGTGTATCTTGCTATATTTAAGAATAGATATTGAGAAAAAATGCAAAAACACCTCAGAAAATCAATAATGGGTACAACTAATTTTAGAAAAGGCATTTAAGTATAATGTGTCATATTAGACCTACTTCAAAATCTTCTGGACAGAAAATACTACAATAATCCTTTACCATTACAGTCCATCTGATTATCTTTTCCTTAAATAACTGCTTTTGTCATCTTCCTCCCTAGGTGCTTATTTTTGTCTGCTCCAAAGCATTTACTTTTATTTCTCTTTGAATGTTTAGAACCCTCCAAAGACTGGCCCTGTCCCACACTTCCAACTGTATTTCGACTACTCTTGAAAACAACTCCTTGCTCTGGCTGTGTTCATCTTCTGATTGTCCATTTAAGACATTCTGCTGATTCTCTAGATCATATTCCACAGTAGGAAAAGCAAACAAAGGCTATAGAATCTGAAATTTGAACTCTAATCCTATAAATGGCATTCATTATGTATGTGGCTGCAGGCAGGTTACCTAAAACTCCTTGAGCCTTAGTTTTCTCATCTTTCAAATATCAATTCCCATTACAACAACATGCTGTAAGAATAACATGAAGCACTTTTTGCTGTGCCCTATACCCATTAGGTGCTTAATGAATGGTGGCTTCCCACTGTCTTCTCCAGATTCTTAATTTGAGTCACAGGACACTTACAGGTCCATGGATAGAATTGAAGGGGTCCATGAAGTTTGTTAGGGAAAATTTTACACCTTTATTTTCTTTAATTTCTCACTGAAGGTTAACATTTCTTTCAGTTGTGAATGTATACCACAGACCAGTGCTTAGCAGCAGCTATGACTGTGTTTCCAATAGAAGTGATAGGCATATTCATACCATGTTAAAGTTGTTGCTAATATTGCAAAATATCACTTATGTTCAGGCTTTGAAAACCACTGCTACTTCAGTAATGGGAGTCATTAGACCCACTGCTCAATCTTGTTACTGAATGCATTAATTTTAAAAAGTACATATATTACTCCATCAAAAATTGGGGTTTTTTTTAATTTTGATAATTGTATTTGAATATATTTGATACTTTTTTCTATGTAAAGTTTTTTTTTTTTTTTTTTACTGTTTTCTTACTGTTTTTGTAGTCTTTAAAAATTTCTGGGGGCTTCCCTGGTGGCGCAGTGGTTGAGAGTCCGCCTGCCGATGCAGGGGACGTGGGTTCGTGCCCCGGTCCGGGAAGATCCCACATGCCCCGCGGAGCGGCTGGGCCCGTGAGCCATGGCCGCTGAGCCTGTGCGTCCGGAGCTTGTGCTCCGCAGAGGGAGAGGCCACAGCAGTGAGAGGCCCGCATAAAGCAAAAAAAAAAAAAAAAAAAAAAAAAAATTTCTGATTAGGAGTACCCAGGCTTCATCAGGCTCCTAAGAACCCATACATCATAAACTTTTTTCATTTTGTTTCTTCTACTTACATTGTACTTTCCCTCTTTGTCTCTAAAAATCCTGGATATTTTTTAAAACCTACTAGGTCAAATCTTTCTTCTTTAATAGAGTCTTCTTCCAAATATTCTTGCTCTCCGCTTATTTCTCCTTTCTATATCTAGAATTTGTCCAAGAAAATATGTGGTCACATTTTTAATTTGCTTTTTTAATTTCTATATTCTTTCTTCCTTTGCTCTTTACTTCTCCAATAAAGTAATAAGCATCTTGAAGTCAGAAATCAAGTTATAGATTTTTCTCTTGTGTTTTACATAGTATCCAATAAAATAATATGCAATTAAAAACATGATTTTTTTCAGAGAATGTTAAATTATTTTCTTATTTTATTTCAAATGTTGTCTTGTAGTTGTTTTCTCCTAGCTGTTAAAATTTGAGTCCTAGAAGCATAAGTTTCACAAACATTTATCTAACTCTTTCTCCTTCAAAGTTCTTGCACAACGTAATTGGCATGAGAAGCTGAAAAAAAAATAGCAGTTTGTTGTAATAAAAATAGCCATTTCATATACATGTTTGGAGTAGGGAAATGATAGATCAAACTTTGACCTCAGATATATTTATAATCATGTTTTACATGAGAATTGGCTCTATGTCTGGTTTTTGGATACAGATGACAAAATGATTGACTTATTATAGTGGCTTTGTACTCTGTGAAATCAATCACAACTCAAGCTGAATATTAGAACAATTCAACATTTGAATATAATTTACCAGGTGCAAAGATAATTCTTCTAATGGAACTGACCCCTTCTACCCTCAGCTTAGAAAGAAACTCTAATAGTACCATATCATTTCTCACTGTTAAGATTGCTGTATTTCACACCTGGCTTTGTTTATAATTTGACAGAGAAGCAAAAGTATATTTTACCTTTTAAAGTTAGTACAGAGCTTTTCTTACATGGAAACTTTAACCTGCTGGTAATTTATCCCTTCCTCAACATACAGTGTATTAAATACCATTTTTAGCATTTATATTGTTACAGATAATAGAGGTTTTGTTAGGTATTAAAACTTATTTTTGATTTAAACCAATTTTCATACATAAAAAAATTTATTCTGTGTTTTATTCATATCATTTCTTTTTGAAAAACCTACAGCAGATTCACAGTTCAATAAAAATGAATTGACTATTGGACTTTAAAAGTAAAATTTCTTTTTTCTTGCTCTTCTTTTGTTCTTTTTCCCCATCATTCTTAAGCAGAGTGCTTCCTTTTAAAATGTGTTCTCTTTATTGAATGCAATATCTGTGCTTATTCTTCTTGACATTTTAAAAATAAAAAATAATAGTACTCTTTATGCCTCAAATTAGAAGCATGACTCGCCCATATATTTCCTCCTGAATTTTCCTCTGTAGTTGTCTCATATTCTCTTATTTCTTTCTAATCATCCCTTCCTAAATTCTTTACACTCTGCCATTGGCTGAATTGCTGAAGTTACTCTATTTTCTCTAAGTTCACTTTTAACATCTTATTAGTTAACTATAATTATTTTCAAAATACCATTTTTATAATCTTTTTTTTATTTAATAAAAATAAATCTCACTTCTCTTGGGTACCTGGGTACTTTATTTAATCAGTGCCTTACATGTTCCCTCTTTAATACATAATTTATTAATCACCTTTCTCTGAAGTATTTTCTTTTTACTTATGAAAACCCAGACTATTGCTACTGACTGCATTTCTTTTCTATCTCTGATTCCTTTGCTGTTTGGTAGTAGCCTACTTACAAATTTGCAGCATATTTCTAGTAACATTGGAGAGAACATTGTAGCATCTCCCTTTTATTTTCTTTTAGCCTGAATTAGGTTAGATTTACCCACCAATATATTTCTTTGTTCTTAATCGCTCATTTTTTAAAAGATTTTTTTATAAATGTATTTATTTTAAAACATATCTTTTTAAAGAAAGAGATCATGGATGTAAATACAAAACTGCGTAAACATAATGATCACCTAGCAGTACACTGTGTCCATCACCCAAACTTTTTTTATTTTTTGGAGCCCCATTTACTTTATATTTTTTTATTGAGTTATAGTTGATTTGGAGCTCCATTTACTCCATTTTTTATTTATTTAAACAAAATTTTTTTATTGCACCCAAACTTTAATTCTAAAAAAAAAGCATCTGTGCCACAGCACAGTCCAGGCAGGTGTAATGATCATGGCAGTCTTCTTTCCAGCCTATTTTTTATCATCCTCTTGTTTCTACAGTTTGCGAGAAGTAAAATATCAAAAAGTTGAAGGAATATAATATTTTTATTGAAAAGGGGGAGGGTAATCCAGATCTGGAAGATGAGAATTGATGAAAAGAGCTCATACATATAGTAAAGAATAAAGTGATGTTAAGCAGATGGGCTACCTTGGGGAATAATGGAAGATAAAGGTGAAGAGATCAGGGCAGTGAAGCTGTGGTGGTTTACAATCTGGCCATCCATTCCTTTATTTATCTTAATAAAGTGAGAGTTTTACATATCAGTCTCCATCCATGATTTTAGAAGTAACTCTTCATTATTCATGAAAAGAACCTCATATCCTCAGCCTGACATTAAAGGCTTTCTTCATTTTTGTTCATTTAATCTCTCCAATCTGATGTTTCATTGTCTTCCACTGTGGGTTTCCACTCCATGCACATTATTTATGGTTTTGTCATTAGTAATGATAATAAATGCATCATGGCCAAGAATGTAAAGTACTTTCACATATATGACTTCATTTTACCACCTCCTTCATGTACGCTGCTCATTGCCATCTATGACTTTTCAGTATGACAGTATCTTTCTTCTACATTCTCTCTGGAAATCTGAATCCTATACTCTATTCAAAACTCCCACCTCTATGAATCATTTCTTTTTTTCCTTTCTGGTTTTTCTTTCTATTTTTATTTTTATTTATTTATTATTGAAGTGTAGTTGATTTACAATGTTGTGTTAGTTTCAGGCGCACAACCAAGTGATTCGGTTTTATATATGTATATATATGCCTTTCAGATTTGTTTCCCTTATAGGTTATTACAAAATATGAAGTATAGTTCACTGTGGTTATCTGTTTTGTACAATAGTAGGTCCTTGTTGGTTATCTATTTTCTATATGGTAGTGTGTATATGTTAATCCCAAACTCCATATAAATAATTTCTTAAATTTAATTATAATATTACTGATAGCTACCATTTATCAAGCATCTAAAATGTCATAGGTAATTTATTTATAACTCACAAGAAGCCAATTAGATATTATTAATTCTCTGATTTTATACCTATGGAAACTGAGACACAGAAGGTTACTTCATTTGCCCAGAGCCTTGTGGTAAAGAGATGTTAGAGAAGAGCTTTTGCGCTTCATTCCTCCTGACTCCAAAGCAAGAGCTTTTACAAGCCATTCCAAAGATCCAGGCCGTCTCTATGTACTTTGTGCTCTCAGATTCCCATGATGCCTTTGAACAGTCTGTTTTATAAGCTTATTTCTGTCCCTTACACCTATGCTTTTTTCAGAGTGGAGGTTGAATCAAATTATTTTATAGTTCTTCTGAAATATATGAAAATTGTGAAATATATGAAATTTTGGTAACATTTCTCCAGAAAAAGTCTTATTTTTACCTATTTTCATATATTATTAAAGTATATACCTCACTCTATCTTTTTATTTTATATATTCTTAGTTATTTCCTACTTTCATTCCTTCTGTTGTTCGTTTGTACATATATTGTATATGTATATGTATATCTACCTTTATATGTATTGGTCCTGCCATAGGTTTATCTATACTTTATTAATCTTTCAAACAAATGACTCTGGGTTTTTTTGATAATCTATCTTATCAGTTGCTGTAGTTATTTTATTTTTTCTAATTCCTTTGCGTTAATTCTTTTTATATTTTCTGAATTATTGAGTTTAAATAAGATGTTAATTTTTAATGCATGAATTCTCAACTTTATTCAACTAGCACAAATACACAGAAGGAAAACATTAAATTGTCAGAATGTTACATTGTCTTTCCTTATGTAGATGGAAAAGTTTTCAGAGCTGAGGATAGTTATACAGATTAATCTGAATGAGGTAAAAAATATATGATTTTTAGTTAACAGTGAACTAAAAATAGTATATGTACAGTTTTTTACTCTTTATACATTTCTACACTTATTACCATATTTCTTTTTTCTTATAACAGATAGATTGAGAGATACACTTCAGTGGTTTATAGTATATTTAGAGAGCGATACAACCATTACCGCTATCTAATATTATTATATTTTAATCACCCTCTCAACAAACCCCACAGGCATTAAAAGTCACTCCCCATCAACCGCTACCCCAGGCCTGACAACCACTAATTTATTTTCTGTCTCTATAGAGTTACCTATTCTGGACATTTTATAAAAATGGAATTGTAGAGTATGTGGTCTTTTCTGACTGACTTCTTTCACTTGTCATAATGTTTTCAATGTTCAACCATGTTTTAGCATACATCAGTACTTTATTTCCTTTTATTGTAGAGTAAAAATCTCTTGTATTGATATACCACATTTTGTTTATCCATTTATCAGTTGATGGACATTTGGATTGTTTCCAATTTTTGCTTATTATGAGTAATTCTGCTGTGAATATTTATGTACAAGTTTTTGTGGGGACATGCATTTCATTTCTCTTGGGTGAAAACTAAGAATGGAATTGCTGGGTCATATGGTGACTCAATATTTAACGTTTTCAGGAACTGCCAAACTGTTTTCCACAGTGGCTACTTCATTTTAAAACCCCATCAGCAATGCACGAGGGCTTCAGTTTCTACACAATCAATTTCCATCAGTTTTTACTGTCCATCTTATTTTTATTATAGTAATCCTAGTGGGTGCAAAGTGGTATCTCATTGTGCTTGACTTTTTTCCCTTATGACTAACAACGTTGAGCATCTTTTCTTATGCTTATTGGTCATTTGTGTATCTTCCTGGACAACATGCCTGTTCAAGACCTTTGCCCAGTTTTAAACTGGGTTATTTATCTTTTTAGTTTTGAGTCATAATTGTCTTTTACATATTCTAGATACAAGTCCCTAATCAGATATGTGCTTTGGAAATAATTTGTCCCATTTTGTAGGTTGTTTTTTCACCTTTTCACTTTCTTGATGTCCTTTGAAGCTCAAAAGTTCTTTTTTTTTCTTTTTTTGGATGAAGTTCACTTGTTATTTTTCTTTTGTTGCTTGTGTTTTACTGTCATAGCTGAGAAACCATTGCCTAATCTAAGGTCATTAAGATATACTCCTATGTATTCTTCTAATAGTTGTACAGTTTTAGCTCTTACATTTAGGTCTACACTACATTTTGAGTTAATTTTTATATATGATGTGAAGTTTGATCTTCTTTCTTTTGCATGTGGAAATCCAGCACAATTTCTTTTTTTTTTTTTTTTTTTTTTTTTTTGCGGTACGCAAGCCTCTCACTGTTGTGGCCTCTCCCATTGCGGAGCACAGGCTCAGCGGCCATGGCTCACGGGCCTAGCCGCTCTGCGGCATGTGGGATCTTCCCGGACTGGGGCACGAACCCGTGTCCCCTGCATCGGCAGGTGGACTCTCAACCACTGTGCCACCAGGGAAGCCCCAGCACAATTTCTTGAAAACACTCTTCTTTCCCCATTGAACAATTCCCTGGAGATTGGGCTTTTGGGGGAGCTCCAAAACCCATCTGTCCCCTCTGGTGGTTTCTGGGCTGTCTGTGTCCAAGGCTGCCACAAAGCTGGGGAAAGGGAGACATGATTGGTGCATGTTTGTTTTTTTATATTAATTTATTTTTTAATATTTATTTTATATTGGAGCATAGTTGATTAACAGTATTGTGTTAGTTTCAGGTGTATAGCAAAGTGATTCAGTTATACATACACATGTTTCTATTCTTTGTCAAGTTCTTTTCCCATTTAGGTTATTTTACAGAATATTGAGCAGAGTTCCCTGTGCTATATGGTAGGTCCTTGTTGGTTCTGTATTTTAAATATAGCAATGTGTATAGGTCAATCCCAACCTCCCAGTCAATCCCTCCCCCCCCCCCAGCCCTTACCCTCTGGTAATTATAAGTTCATTCTCTAAGTCTGTGTGTCTGTTTCTGTTTTGTAAATAAGTTCATTTGTATCATTTTCTTTTTAGATTCTGCATGTAAACATATCATATGATATTTGTCTTTCTCTGTCTGACTTACTTCACTTAGTATGATAATCTCCAGGTCCATCCATGTTGCTGCAAATGGCAGTATTTCATTCTTTTTTTTTTAAATAAATTTATTTATTTTATTTATTTATTTTTGGCTGTGTTGGGTCTTTGTTGCTGTGTGCGCGCTTTCTCTGGTTGCAGTGAGTGGGGTCTACCCTTTGTTGCAATGTGTGGGCTTCTCAGTGCGGTGGCTTCTCTTGTTGCGGAGCATGGGTTCTAGGCACATGGGCTTCAGTAGTTGTGGCACACAGGCTCAGTAGTTGTTGTTCGTGGGCTCTAGAGCACAGGCTCAGTAGTTGTGGCACGTGGACTTAGTTGCTCCACTGAATGTGGGATCTTCTCAGACCAGGGCTCGAACCCGTGTACCCTGCATTGCCAGGTGGATTCTTAACCACTGTGCCACCAGGGAAGCCCTATCTCATTCTTTTTAATGGCTGAGTAACTGGGATTGATGCATGTTAAAATGCTACAAAGTTTGCTGTTCTCAATGATATTCAGCATTTTTTCTTAATAAACACTCACTGGATTGTTACTAGGATTTGGTTAATTCCTAGAGTTTAGAAGAAAGATAATTTTGACCATTTTGCTAGTATTCTCATTGTTTTTAAAGAGGAGAAAATTTTGGGAAGTCCTTACTCCACCATTTAGAAATTATTCTCTATATCATTAATTTTTAATTGTCTCATGGTTTTTTTTTTTTTTTCGGTACGCGGGCCTCTCACCGCTGCGGCCTCTCCCGCTGTGGAGCACAGGCTCCGGACGCACAGGCCCAGCGGCCATGGCTCACGGGTCCAGCCGCTCCGCGGCATGCGGGATCCTCCCGGACCGGGGCACGAACCCGTGTCCCCTGCATCGGCAGGCGGACTCCCAACCACTGCGCCACCAGGGAAGCCCTGTCTCATGGTTTTTAATCTACACATTTGATGCCATAATATCTCTATTTCTGAATTCCCTATTTGAGGTCCTGTTAGTCAAGAAATTGTTTAGTAATTATTTTTAGTTTAAAGCATATGAGGAGTTTAGCAGTCTTTATTGTTGATTTTTAGTTTCATTTCATTGTGCTCAGAGCATGTGTTCATTATTAGTTTGATTCTTTGCTATCTCTTGAGACTTACTTTGTGGACTAGAACATGATCATTTTGTTAAATGTTTCATGTGTACTTAGGGAGAATATGCCTTCTATTTTGATGGCACCAATTTCTATATATTTCCTGTGTGTTGAGTTTTGTGTTTATTTTGTGGTTCTCATTATATTTGTTATAATTTTTTCTATCAGTTTGAATGGGTTAAGGTTGAAACTCACACAGTATAATCATGGATTTATTAATTTCTCCATTTAATTATGTCAAGTTTTGCTTTATATATTTTTAATCTATTATTGGCCATATACTATTTTTGTTTGTTTGTTTTTTGCGGTATGCGGGCCTCTCACTGTTGTGGCCTCTCCCGTTGCGGAACACAGGCTCCAGATGTGCAGGCTCAGCGGCCATGACTCACAGGCCCAGCTGCTCCGCAGCATGTGGGATCCTCCCGGAACAGGGCACGAACTCGTGTCCCCTGCATTGGCAGGCGGACTCTCAACCACTGCGCCATCAGTGAAGCCCTGGGCATATACTATTTTAAGAGTTATATTTTATCTGTCAAACTGTTCATATTATCATATAATAGTGAGCCTTTTTATTTCTATGAAAGCTGTTTGTTTTGAAGTTTCTTTTGGCTAATATTAATGTTAATTTATTAATAAGGCAATTAATATTTTATGACTATTCACAAATAAAATTTTAGAACAAACACATCACCAAAATTATTTATTTAAAAAATCAAGACAGCTAGAGCTATGCAGTTTTCGTGATGGCCTTTTATTGTTAGCAGAGGCAAGAGTAGAATCCAGATCTTCTATTATAAAATTTCTTTCTACTCAGTTGTAACAGAGAAGGCAATAATTTTTGGTTCAAGAGAATATACTTTCTCAAATAGAGCATGAAAGTAAGAGCAGTAAACGATCTCTTAAATATGAATTCTCCTGAAGGGAAAGCATGTTTTACAGTATATGTTATGCTGAATTACCATGCTCAGCATATATGTCATGCCCAAACAATTCTTGTTTTATTTATGAGTATTTCTTAGAAGATGATATGAAATTTCTTCTATTACTAGTTTAAAATTTCATTCAGAAAACTAATTAATTTATATAGGAAATATATGCAAATGCTAAAAAAAAAATGAACCTATGCAGAATAAAGTAAAACTTAGTTTTCTTCCCACTCCTGAACTCATCACCAGTTCCCATGGCAGAAGTAACAGCATTCCTTCATTAATCTTTTAAGATGTATTCTGTGATTTACCATCACATAGGTCTAGAAAAATCTTTTATTTTTTAACTTAAATGGTAGCATATCATGCACACGGTTCACATCTTGCTGTTTTCAACTTACAAAATATTGGAAGTTATTCCACATCAGCATATGCATATTAATCACATTCATTTACGTGGCCTTATAATATTACACCCTGTGCCTATCATACATTATTTATGCAGCCATCTATTGAGGAATATTAATGTTGCTTAATCTTTTGCTACCAGAAATGATATTGCAAAGGATTTCCATCTTCATCTGCAAATTATCATATGTACAACTCTATCTTTACAAATGGACTTTCTTGATCAAATAGTGTAATATATATATAAACTTTTGATGGAATATTGCACAGTGATGCTACTTAGGGGTTATACTTTTGTTATCAATATACCAGAGTGCCTTTTGTCTACATTTTAATCAAAACAGTGTCTTATCAAATATTTTCATAGTTTTAAAATCCATTTATCATTTTATGACAGAAATTGAATACTTTTTAAAATTTCAAAGTTGTTTATATTTTCCTTTCTTTGAATTTTCTTTTTAATACCCTTTGCCCCGTTATTCATGTATTTTTTCTTGTCAATTTGTAGGAGCTCATATGTATTAAATAATTTAATCCTTTATTATATTGCAGATATTTTACCCAGTTTGCCTTTTGTCTTTTGACATTTTTTACATTGTTTTTTCTCCTACAATTTCTTCAGTAACAACAAAATTCATTTTTTTCTTTAGGTCTTCTATGATTTGTATCAAACTCAGAAAGGCTTTCCTCATTCTAGCATACTAAAAATAAAATAACACATTTATGTATGTAAGAAAAGTAGATACTTTTGAAGAAGCAGTCATTTTGTGATTTAAAAACTGTGTTCTTTAACATTATTCAATATAAGCTTCTCTAGCAAGTAGCTGCTGCACCTACAATTTACTACTTAACTAAGGGCAAACAAACTATAAGCCAAAGGAAGGGGAAGCTCTTCAGAGCTGTAATGTCCCTAGTTTCAGCATATGCTAAGAAATATCTGACTATTTTTGGTGTGTCATCATCCAACCTTTTCTCTTACCCAGTATCTCTTTTGCTTATTCCTTTGAGCGATTTCTGGAACTTAATAGTCATAATAATTATTAAATATTTATTAAGATATTATTAAGTATTCACACTTTTAACTGTCAATTATCCTGATAACTTAGTATGTTATACACTTTATAAATTAAAATATTGAGGATCAGAGGGTCTGAGTAAATTTCTCAAATTTATACAGCTAGTTGATAGCAGAGCTCTGTCAACCCCCAGTTTCTGACTCCAAGTCTGTTACTTGCTGACTACATCACAGTTACTGCTACATTTGTGTTTACTGTGATGATTTTCAGCTTATAAAACAAATTTGCAGACGTCATCTAATTGGATTCTGATAGCAACAGTTTAAGTTAGATTGAAAGGTGGTTATTGTTAACCTCATTTTACAGGCAAGGACATTTAATTCCTGAAAAGATAAAGAATGTTTCTAAGCTAATAGTTGTTTCACAGCCAAAGCAGGTAATCAAATAAGGATTGCTGATCCAAAATTAGTTATTATTTCTTTTAAACAACTGTGCATCTAACACAACCTTTTTTTTTTTTTCTTTTACTTTAAAAACGCTAAATTTTGGATTTTAAATTTTATGAGTATTTGTTCTATTGGGAGCTTTCTGGAACTGGTTATTTTGTACATGTTTGGTATCTTGTATCAGTTAGCTATTACCACAGTAACGTTGTGCAATAAACACCATAATGCTATGCAATAAATATCCATAATACCTAAATGATATTAGGTATTATATCAACAATATACATAATGTTTGCTCACAAATTCTCAGGATTTCTGGACAGTTCTTATGGTCATGGCCAGGCTTGCTTATACTGTGTGATCAGCTGAAGGGCAAGTAAATGACTGCTGATTGTGGCAGCATCTCTCCCACGCTAGCTGTCAGATGGTCTCTTAGGATGGATTCTCCACATTTAAATCACTCAAAACACATTTATTTAATGTGCTGGGCAGAGCTCCCTAAAGTAGATTCACCTCCAGTGAAAAAAAATGGCAGGTGACTTCCCTCCACCAAGGCAGCCAGCACCTTCTAATCTAAGACCTGGTATGTACTATGTATTCCCTGGTGCTAGGTGTTAGGGACAGTATAATGAGCAAGACAGATGAGATCCCTGTTTAAGAGAGTTTATAATCCAGTGAGGAAGATCAATGGCAAACACAGAAATATTGATTTTAAAGTGTATCTCAAAAAAAATAAATAGGCTATGATGGTATAGAATAATGGAGGTGTGCTTTTATTAGATAACTGATCAGGAAAGACCTCTCTGAGGAAATAAGATTAATAAGAACAGTAAACCTGGTTGCAATTGACAAAATCCCAGTTCAAATGAAGTTGAATAGAGTTAAGTGCATTGGCTCATATAATGAAAGTATGAGAAGTGTGTAGGGTATTTGAAGGAAGGAGCTAGTCTTAGGGGTAGTTGGAACTACAGATTTGAATGCCCTTAGGACATCATGGTCTCTCCCCTGGTCATCACTGCTTCTGTTTCTGAGGCTTTTTTTTCTCTTCTCCTACAATACCATGAGTAGACTTACACAAACTACAAGGGCATGAACTGACAACACTAGGCTGAGAAATCTGTGACCATAGAAGAAAAGAGACTCTTTCCCCTCAGCTTGAAAACTTCTCTGGAATTTTACAAACCCGTCTTCCTGACTTAGATCTCACATCCACCTCTTGAGTCAACCACTTTGGCCTGGGATAATTATAACAGCTCACATTCACAGACATGTATAGACTTGGGATAGGAAAACCAATTTCCCTAAAGAAAAGCACAAAAGGGTGGCACTAACATGGAAACAGGAGAAATCTTTGTGAACCTGGATCCCTCCCTCAAAATGTATATTCATCAAGTGAATTCATGTCTAACCCATATTAGTATGTCCAATGGTAATTGGTATAGGACTTAATACATTTCAAAATGATAACATAATTTTTTTAACTTTGGGGTATTAAAATTTCTGTCTTTTAGGTACAAAAATATAAAACTTTAATCTCATATTTGTTTTCAAAGCTTTTTCTGTTTCTCCCTACTCAGGCCTGGTCCAGGATTAAAATCTAGTGGGGGAAGAGTTGTAGACATGATCTTCTTGGGTTGTAGAGAGAGCCACCATCTTCCCTCATGGAGAGTATTCACTAATTATCAGCCCAATAATTGTTTTTTGTTGAATCTCTCTCCTTTATGGATCTAGAGTCATGTGATGGGCTAAGAGTGGCAGCGTTAGTTTTATTCACCTCTTAGCAATTCCTATGGTGATGTTTCTGAAGTTTAGATTGTCAGCTGAAACTACTTTAAAACAGAAAGTCTTACATTTTGTCTTGGAATTGCAACAATTCTTGTATTTTAAAATCAGAATCAGGTGTATAAAAATTCAAAGAATAAAGACATTTATATGTTATTTTAATAAATACAAATAAACGTAAGTTTTTCAAGTTTCTTTTACATTTTGGATTAAAAGAAATTGTTCCTCTAGTGAGAGAAAATTACATAATAAATTATACTTTTAATTAAATGGATTTTGACCTCAAGCACTTTATTCCACTTACTAAGCCTATAAATATTTTCATAAGCCTATTAAAATAAATTTATTTTCAGATCCTTTTGAAGCATTCATCATCTTTTCAATTCGCCATGAGATCAGAAGGATTGATCTTCATAAAAGAGACTATAGTTTACTTGTTCCTGGATTGAGAAACACAATAGCACTTGATTTTCACTTCAATCAAAGTTTACTTTATTGGACAGATGTTGTAGAAGACAGAATATACCGGGGCAAGCTTTCTGAAAGTGGAGGTACATCTATTACAATGTTGACTTAACGTTCAGATTGATTTCTAACTGAAAATTCCAGAAAAGTATGCTGTAATCAGAAGGAATTTTGATTAATCTTTGGCCTTTGGTTCTTCATCTTCTCCCTCATATGTGTAAAACCAGGGATGTGAAGTGTATGTGTGAAGATAGGGGAGGGAAGTGGTGAAGGCCTGTACCGTTCACACCATTTTCAAGTTGTGAACTTTTTCAGGCATTTTCGGTGAAGAAATTTATTTACAAGAAAAAAAAGGCACTGTCTCCTACATACTAGTAGTCATATTTTTGTCAGTTAACATAGCTTGTGTTTTATTTGGTTTTCACCTTTCAGCATAATTCAAAGTAATAATGAATTATTACAAAGATTACAAATATGAGCTAAATATTTTTTTCCCATGATTTGACATCTCTTTTCTCCAATCTAGGCCATTCTTTAGTAGCAAGGCCTTGAGATTAATATACGTAATAATTCTCTTGAAAATTTTAGATCTGTGTAGCATTCCAAAGGCCAGGTATTTCTATCACCATCTAAATTCCTCCTTAAATCACCTATACAATTTTGGAAAAATATAGTATTTGAACACACTGTATAATTATGATCTGTGATATTGCAAGGTACTGTGTCATATTGCAAGGTACTGACTTCAAATGATGGATTTAGATCCATGACTTTAGATGGTTAACTATTCAAAAAACCACACTATTAAAAAGTCTAACAAAAGCACTGGCAATGTCATAAATTATAAAGAGCGATCCTATTAGAAAAAGGATTGTTTTTTAAATATACATATATATATTTAATTCCAAAATAAATTAAGGAATGGATAAATAAGAATAGTGCTGGGTATTACCAAATTGCTTATTTTTATTTAGACCACACTACTGCCTTCTTCTCTTATTTGCAAACATGTTTTATCCTGCAAGCCATCTTATGGCTTGCAGGATATATAACATGCAAGCCATAAAACTTGGCTTATGGTGTGGAGGTGGGTGATTTGGGGCTTTTGTTAAGGTTAAATGCAGCAAGAGTGATCTTATCAGGCATGCTTCAAAAAAAGAGTGGGTGCTGACTAGCTATGATGCATGTTACCCCAGGTGGACTTTTTCTTTTTATTCTACCCCTGAAGATCAACGTTTGAATTAAATTGCACCAATTTTAACCAGCACATCATTATTATTTCCAAAATCCCTTGTTCTGACTAAAAAGTCAGAAGCACGAAATAACTTTTTTGCAACCTAAACATTGTTATTAGCCTCAGAGTTGTTTTAAAATTTTGTTATACTGTCACTGAAAGGATTTAAGAGATTAAAAAACTCTGCTGGGAAAGATCAGTGATTCTAAATTTGGGGCCTTCTTAGTTTCCTCTGTGCCAGGTAACACTTTTGCACTATATCTCTCATGGTTAATCTAATGTTAAGTACTTCATATTGCTAATAAGTAGGCTTTTTCCTTTGTGTTTAACATGTTCCTTGAATGGGTGCAAGTGTTGGTTTCTCTTTTTTTGTAGGTGTCAGTGCCATTGAAGTGGTTGTGGAGCATGGCCTGGCTACCCCAGAAGGACTAACAGTTGACTGGATAGCAGGCAACATATACTGGATAGACAGCAATCTGGACCAAATCGAAGTGGCCAAACTAGATGGTTCCTTAAGAACTACACTCATAGCAGGAGCTATGGAACACCCCAGGGCCATCGCTTTGGACCCAAGATATGGGTAAAGAAGTTTGTGTTTCACAGATTCACTTTGGCATAAAAAATAATCTTTCAAATTAATACTGAATTCTATTATCTCATAAATTATGAGTCATAGTGCTTATTTTGTGCATGTAAATATGTGTGTATATATACTTGTGCATAGTTGTGTATATATGTGTGTGTTTATATGGACATATACAATTACATACATACATAGTTGTGTGTGTGTACATATATCTATATATACATAGCTATAAATATAGATATACCTCAACCAGTTTTAGTTTGTTACCATGAATTTTGTTATAGGATTGCTTACATAGGTACTTTTAGAGGATAGAACTTTTTTTCTAAACGTGGGCATTCAGCCCCTTTGGAAGCTGTTGTAACTCTATTTTAAGCAGTAATTTAATGAATTTCTTTTTGACCTGCCAAAGAGATGCTGTAATTGTTTCTAAGGGTTGCAAACCACAGTGTTTGGTCCAAACAGTCACCAATGTTAACCACCTCACCCTATATCTATATTGATACTTGTATATACTTGGAGTTAGTTTGAAAGAATATTAGAATAAGCTTGAAAGAGTCCAGTATTGAGATGCTAACTACTGGGATATTTGAAGGACAAGACACATGATTCTGGAAAACAAGGTCAAATGTATAATTCAGGTTATTGCCCCCACTGTTTCCCTGTGTTCCTTTGTGAAAGAGCAGAAGAGAGACAGTGGATTGTCTTCCCTTAGATTTCAGTTTTCTCTTTCGTAAGTCAGGGATAATAACTTCTTTATAATTAGGTTGTTTTGAGGAGCTGGGAAAATGTGGAAGATAATATATAACTCATCTACATGGGAATGCTTTGCTCTTGCTGTTAATTGTTTATTTCTTTGGTAATTATTTCGTTAATCCAAAATCATTGTCAAGTCTAAAGGATGGTAGAAAGGAAATTTTTTTTGGCTCTGTACCTTTAAGTAATACAAAGTCTAGGGAGGACCAAGGCAAGGGGGGAGTCAGCCAGGAGGGACTTTAATGAGAAGAAGAAGAGAGAAAAGGGAGCCTTGTGTTTAAGTCAGCTTCCTGGCCCACACTCTCTGCTTTGTGCCCTGGTTTATGCCCAAGACCCAGAAATCAATAGATTGGGAAGTCTGTTTGTTTTCCTTTTCCTCAATTCAGATACAGAAATTAAAGGGACAAGGCAGCTTGTCTAGACCAAGGCTCCAAACTGGCAACTCTCATTGCTGTGTTTGTTTTACCTTCCACAGAGTTTGACATTTATTTGAATTAGTTGCCAAAATTTAAAATATTGAAAGATTTTGTATACAACTCTGGATTTCTGGCTTCTTTCAAAAAAGTGGGGAGATCTGGCCACAATCAACAGAGCAGCAATTGTATCTTTTTTTTTTAAACATCTTTATTGGAGTATAATTGCTTTACAATGGTGTGTTAGTTTCTGCTTTATAACAAAGTGAATCAGCTATACATATGCATACATCCCCATATCCCCACCCTCTTGCATTTCCCTCCCACCCTCCCTATGCCACCCCTCTAGGTGGTCACAGAGCACCGAGCTGATCTCCCTGTGCTATGTGGCTGTTTCCCACTAGCTATCTATTTTACATTTGGTAGTGTATATGAGTCCATCCCACTATGGAGAACAGTATGGAGGTTCCTTAAAAAACTAAAAATAGAATTATCATATGACCCAGCGATCCCACTACTGGGCATATACCCTGAGAAAACCATAATTCAAAAGACACATGCACCCCAATGTTCATAGCAGCACTATTTATAATAGCCAGAACGTGGAAGCAACCTAAGTGTCCATCGACAGATGAATGGAAAAGAAGATGTGGCACATATATACAATAGGATATTACTCAGCCATAAAAAGAAATGAAATTGAGTTATTTGTAGTGAGGTGGATGGACCTAGAGACTGTCATACAGAGTGAAGTAAGGCAGTTGTATCTTCTAGCCTGGAGGTATGTCCTCCAGTTTACATGGTTTACGCTTTGCCCATTTCACTCATTACCTCCTGTAATAACAGTTCACTAGGAAGAGGTCATCTGTGTCTAATGAAAAATTCCCTTTTTCAAAGAGTCTCCCTGACGTTATGAGTAGATTGCCAATCTTGACCCCTTACTTCCCACAGAGGTCCATCATCAACAGAGGTTTTTACCCTCAGTGTAACAGCTACTGGTGTGAACTTTTCACCTATTAGACCTATCTGTGTTGTACCAGCACCGTATCTGCATGAGAAACGTTCTGTATAAGGGAAAGTGGTATTTTGGAGAAAGTTGTAATTTTAGCAAGTATACCAACATGGTAGGAGAACTGCTTCCCAAAAAAACAAATGGCACACAGAGAGAAAAAAACAAATAAATAAAACAGGTGTATAAAAATCTTGAAAATAGTCTGATCAAGCAAAGCAGTAGATCTGGGAATTGAAGCTTCTTTTCCTATAGCTTGGAACTGACAATGCTTAGAATAAACTTATTTATCTCAGCTTGTTTGGGGAATAGGCAACCTGAGAAGAGAAAAAGAAAACAGAAATGCAAAAGGCACACAACCCACAAATGCTATTTAAATGAAAATATCAGGCACTATTTCAGTGGTATAAGGGGATTTCCAGAAGTAAAATATTCTCTAAGAGTTGAAAGTTAGTATAGGAAGCTAGCCTCTGAGGAAGGAAAACTTGATAATGCTTCTGAGAAAGTTGATGTCCTCCATTGCTACTACGAAATTGTGAGGCTAATTAAGATAATTACAGTGGTAATAATTTTATTTAATGGGTGAAGAAATAGCACTTGTAAAATTGTTTCTGGTGTAAATGACCAAAGTTCAAATGGCAGTACCAATTCACTAAGTCTAGGAATAAATTAAAAGTTTCACAGGTTTGGGTATCATATGATATGATAGAATTTTTATTATTAAAAATTATTTTATAAAGGATTGATATGGTTAAATATGAGGTTCATGTAAATACCTTTAGATCCCAGTTGTAAACTTAAATTTAAAATATAGCAATTAAATTTTTTAAATGTAGTGCAAATATTAAAATTTATTTTCAGGTTTATTGGAGATTTTGGTGAAAAGTTCATAGACATTTTTAAACATTGGACCTTTCATAAAGTAGGCTGAGAGACTAGTAAAAATAAGTATTCCCCTATTTCTCACATTATTGATGAAATAGGTAAGACATTTAAACTCCAAAGACATTTAAACTTTTTTTGAAAAATTTTATTTTAGGATAAACCCATTGGATAATTTTTCGAGAAATGTAGTTTGTGTAAATGCTGTTACCTTTCCTACTAGATCATAAGCTTTCTGATGGCAGAGTTGCTTCCATGTCTATGAAATCCTTCACTGCCCTTGATATATATAATTGTGCTCAGTAAGTGCTTGTTCAGTAAATTAATGCATATGAATAGACCTTTATTTTACATGAAACTTACCAGAACTCAAGGATACACCTTAAAGAGTGAAGTATGCAGTAAAATACGCTAATGGGCAATAATGATTATTATAATCAATGATTATTATAATAATAATAATGAATGAAAGAAAAAGTTTGCAACCAGCCACTTTGTTCCCTCAGCACAGCTGAGAAGAAAAGCAGGCTATAACATTAAACCGATAAAACACGTTTACATCACATGATCTTCTGAAGCAGTCAAGGTCTTTGTGACCTTTTTTAACAAATCTTAAAAAAGAAATGTTTTAATCAATACTTTGCTTCCTCAACATAGAATCCACAGA